>NC_091284.1:802966610-803320951 GCF_032444005.1 Ranitomeya imitator
CATAGGATAATGCCAGTCACCACAAGTTACCCCAACGCGCGTTTCGCTGCTTCTTCTTCAGGGGGCAGTGTGGAAATGTGCATAATCTGGACCTTAAATACCCCTCCAAGCACTCAGGACCAGGTGCAACGCATATCAGGAAGTTGCCAGTGACTGTGTTACTGGAGCGCATGTGGGCGTGGCCGCCCACCTCCCCAGCATCACACTCGGCGTCAAGATGCAAAGCAGTATGGGAATGAAGTGTTCCCATAGCAACAGTACAAGCATTGCTCACAGAGACGCCTTGTGCGACGAGGGGCGGGGGCGGCCGCCGCGCACATGCGCAGTCCACACCGGAACCGGCAAGTCCGCCATATTATTGAAGGGCACAGACCATGCCACATAGCCGCCCGTAAAAAAAAAAAAAAAAAGGCGCCTATTAGGACAGAATGTAAAGGCAGTCACCACACACAGATATAGCCCATGAACAAAACCTAGCAACAGCACCATTTAACTAAAGGGAAAGAGCCCACTAAGCCACTAATGGCAAATTAACATGCAAATGCTGTAATAACAAATTAACAACATAGTACATTCAATTAAATACAGCAAAAAACAGTTAAACACATAACGCATTATGCAACAGTTTTTAAAAGGTGACATGACATAAACAAACAAATATGGCGATGATGTCATAGATGCGTGACCGGTCCGTAAAATGCCGAGTATAGATAGGGAACAGGATTTTTCCAAGGTCCAAAAAACTTCGTCCAAGATATCACACTAAATAAAAAAAGTGAAAAAACACAAACACACACACATAAGACAATAGTAATAAAAACAACGGCTCCAGATAAAAGCACGACATGAGACCACCGCAAAAGGCAAACAGGATCCCCCACAGACGCACCGGATTATAGAAAAGGGGAGAAACTAATATTTTCATTAAGCCCAGCAGGGGCAATAGTATCTAACATAACGATCCAGCGACACTCAAGCTGCGCCAGCCTGCGTTTAAGATCCCCTCCTCTGATGCCACAATGTAGGCGGTCAATTCCACGGACTTTCAATAGATCCGGGTTGCAGGCATGGCACAGCCTGAAATGCCGAGGGATCGTTTTAAGGGAAGCCACGTCGATAGAGGATTGTGCTGCTCTGATGTCCCTCACATGCTCTCTTGTGCGAATACGCAATGACCTAGAGGTGAGGCCCACATACACCAAGCCACAAGGGCATGTGGCATAGTATATGACATAGTCACTACTGCAGGATATATAGTCCCTAATTTTAAACGTTCTTTTGCCATCAGATGATGTAAAGTCGGTGGCCCTTACTATGTTCCGACATGCCACGCATGAACCACACGGGTAACACCCCAGCCGCGGTGTACCCGTGAAAAAGGAGGGAACAGGCGGGGTTGCCACATAGTGGCTTTTAACCAAAAGGTCCCTCAAGTTGCTACTCCGTCTAGCTGTTCCACCCCGGATCGCTTTGAGGCGCAGGCGCTGGACCTTAGGGACCGGTTCCGTTCACGTGGATATAGCAACAGGTGCATCAAAAAGGGATATTCACGGGCTAAGACATCTGTCCGTGGCCGGCTGCTGATGGGCTCCGGGAGGGCTAAGAATGGTTCTGAACAGATTAAGTTCATAACTACGTATAACAATAGATGGGATGCCATTCGTGGTATCCTAAATAAACATTGGCCGATCTTAAAGACTGAACCGGTGATTGGTGATCTACTCCCCGAGAGACCGTTAATGACAGCTAGACGGAGTAGCAACTTGAGGGACCTTTTGGTTAAAAGCCACTATGTGGCAACCCCGCCTGTTCCCTCCTTTTTCACGGGTACACCGCGGCTGGGGTGTTACCCGTGTGGTTCATGCGTGGCATGTCGGAACATAGTAAGGGCCACCGACTTTACATCATCTGATGGCAAAAGAACGTTTAAAATTAGGGACTATATATCCTGCAGTAGTGACTATGTCATATACTATGCCACATGCCCTTGTGGCTTGGTGTATGTGGGCCTCACCTCTAGGGCATTGCGTATTCGCACAAGAGAGCATGTGAGGGACATCAGAGCAGCACAATCCTCTATCGACATGGCTTCCCTTAAAACGATCCCTCGGCATTTCAGGCTGTGCCATGCCTGCAACCCGGATCTATTGAAAGTCCGTGGAATTGACCGCCTACATTGTGGCATCAGAGGAGGGGATCTTAAACGCAGGCTGGCGCAGCTTGAGTGTCGCTGGATCGTTATGTTAGATACTATTGCCCCTGCTGGGCTTAATGAAAATATTAGTTTCTCCCCTTTTCTATAATCCGGTGCGTCTGTGGGGGATCCTGTTTGCCTTTTGCGGTGGTCTCATGTCGTGCTTTTATCTGGAGCCGTTGTTTTTATTACTATTGTCTTATGTGTGTGTGTTTGTGTTTTTTCACTTTTTTTATTTAGTGTGATATCTTGGACGAAGTTTTTTGGACCTTGGAAAAATCCTGTTCCCTATCTATACTCGGCATTTTACGGACCGGTCACGCATCTATGACATCATCGCCATATTTGTTTGTTTGTCATGTCACCTTTTAAAAACTGTTGCATAATGCGTTATGTGTTTAACTGTTTTTTGCTGTATTTAATTGAATGTACTATGTTGTTAATTTGTTATTACAGCATTTGCATGTTAATTTGCCATTAGTGGCTTAGTGGGCTCTTTCCCTTTAGTTAAATGGTGCTGTTGCTAGGTTTTGTTCATGGGCTATATCTGTGTGTGGTGACTGCCTTTACATTCTGTCCTAATAGGCGCCTTTTTTTTTTTTTTTTTACGGGCGGCTATGTGGCATGGTCTGTGCCCTTCAATAATATGGCGGACTTGCCGGTTCCGGTGTGGACTGCGCATGTGCGCGGCGGCCGCCCCCCACCCCTCGTCGCACAAGGTGTCTCTGTGAGCAATGCTTGTACTGTTGCTATGGGAACACTTCATTCCCATACTGCTTTGCATCTTGACGCCGAGTGTGATGCTGGGGAGGTGGGCGGCCACGCCCACATGCGCTCCAGTAACACAGTCACTGGCAACTTCCTGATATGCGTTGCACCTGGTCCTGAGTGCTTGGAGGGGTATTTAAGGTCCAGATTATGCACATTTCCACACTGCCCCCTGAAGAAGCAGCGAAACGCGCGTTGGGTAACTTGTGGTCACTGGCATTATCCTATGGGTAAGCAATACTTTGGCCACATATGCATTGTACTTTAGCCCCTTTTTTTTTTTTTTCCCCTTTCCTTCCCCCATAGGTGTCCATACCTAGTTATGCTACACTTATGCTATTTTTGCTATTATAGTACATCCTGTGGGAGGGGGCATTTTATGGTTTGCTTGCCCATTTTTTATGTAGTTACTCAGGCTTTCCACTTCTGTCAGTGAGTTCATTTTCTGGTACCACTTAACATAGCCTGAGTTATATGGATAATCGGTCACCACTAGCATGCGTCATCTCTGTCATACTTGTCCAGTGATTTTGTTTTTATCCTTGCACGAAGTCATGGCCTGTGTTGTTTTGTTATGATATATGAATAAAATTGTATTTATACTTTTTCAAAAAATGAACCACATGGCATCAGTGATTATTTATATATGTTCCAGTTATATTTGGGAATTTAGACTCTTGTCTTTTTCGTATGTTTTCTACACGTTCCAACAGTGTAGAGAATCTCCCCGCCCCTCTGTACTGTGCAGGAATGGCTCACCACAATCCGGCAGTGTTCAATTTAATGTCTTGGTGATCAAACAGTACAATAGTTGTGGACAGCTATAAAGGCTGAGTTTGAGCATTGGCTGTCTCCAATGAACCTGGGAAGAACGCGTTAGTTACAACAATCAGAAGGTGTCTCCCGCTGTTACTTTTACAATTTTTTTTTTAAAGCCCCTAATATTCCTCCTCCTTTTGCTTCCCCCGGAGTCAAAACAAGCTAAATTTTTGGCAAATGGAGACTTATTTGGATCTCCTTGTTGTGTGTCCTGTAGTGGAAGGGGCATCGGAGCCCCATTATACTATTTACTTCTGGGGAAATTGATGCAACTTTCGTTGTGTGCCAATGTTTTGAAATGTGAAGACTTCAAATTGGGTCTCCATCTGGTGGGTTGCCTATAGTGGAAGGGTCTTGGAGCACCAGGCCTATACTCGTCACTCAGGTACCTCTTACTGATCAATTTGTAAGCAAGAAATGCTGGGCAAAGCCCTATCCTACCCACCAATGCTGTGCCATTATAACATTTCTTCTGTGGATCAAATGATTCCCCTTTCCTGTTGTCTGCCCTTAATTTTTTTGAAATGTGGTGAATCCAGGTTTGGTCTCCTTCGTGTGTGTTGCCTGTAGCATTACGGCTCCCAGACTGGCAGGCCTACACTTTGTCAACGAACTGTTACTATCCTTAAATGTTCCGAACAATCGTAGTCTACAAAGCTGATGTTTGTGCCTCCCGAGTGTGGCTGAGCAGAAAAGCAGGTATCCTAGCCAGAAGCGTGGCCTTGTTCTTGTGCCAATGCATGTACTGTTGCAAAGAAATTGCTATCAGAAATTGTTTGCAGATGTGGGGTACCAGAGGTCATGTGAAGTAAAGTGACTACCTCTGTCACTTTCAAAGTGTGTCAGGAGATCACCCGAGCTCTAGGAATTGAGCAATCATTCCACACTCCATATCACCCACAGAGCAGCGGTAAGGTGGAGAGGTTGAAAATACAGAAGGCAATGGCTGAGACCGGTAAACCGTGGACTGAGTGTCTCCCAATTGCACTGTATACTGTTAGGATCACACCCAACAGGAAGACAAGTCTGAGCCCATATGAGATTTTGTTTGGGGGACCTCCGAAAACAGGGTTGTATTTCCCCCAGCAATTGCAGGTGTCTCATTCAAATATGACAGCTTATGTTGGTGCTTTGCAGCAAGTATTGCAGCAAATTCATACTCGTGTTTTCAGTTCTATTCCAGATCCCTCCTCCTTGCCAGGGGCGCATGACCTTAAGCCTGGAGACTGGGTGGTGACTTGAAAGCATTTGAGAAAAAGCCTTGATCCCGGATTCGAGGGGCCTTACCAAGTCCAGCTAATCACACCAACATCCGTCAAGTTGGAAGGAAAGTCTGCCTGGATTCACGCATCACACTGCAAAAGATTTCACAAGAACTAAAGACAATGTCGCTAGGAAAGTACTATCCCTTTACCCTTTTCATGCTTATCTTCCTTGTACATGGTAAACAGAATAATGAGATACTCAAGCAATGGGATAGTGAAATGTCAAAGCAATGGACTAATAAATTTGTCCAGTATCATAATTATATTTCTCAGGCCCGAAACCTGTCAAATTGCTGGATATGTTCCCATGCTTCTATAGCTGCCAAAACCATGCCTTATTTTGTTACCCCTGTATCTGAAAGAGACTTGTTTGGTGGAAGGTGCTGGGAAATGCGGGCCTTAGAACTAACACACCAGCAGAGTAAAACATCCGCTGCCTTGCCCATCACAGGGTAGACTAGGCAGCCATAGTTCCAAATCAATCTTACAAGAAACAAAGATCCCTCAAAGAAACGTCCAGATAATTTGTTTGAATTTAAAGATAATGATGGTACTTGGGGAAATAAAGAGATGGACAAAAATTATATAGGAAAAGTTCCCGATCAGGAGCTAAAAATCAGTTTCTCAGCAAAAATCCCTTTTCCTAAGGAGGGTAAATTGCAATGCTATAGACAAGTCTGTTTAGAACGTACGCTGCATGATTTTAACTGGTCTAGAAATTATTTCTTCATAGGAGGTGACACTGAGGTGTGTAAAGAAAGAGAAGCAGTCCATGTAGATGAAGAAACTAGGGAAGGCCAATATGGGGATGGAGCAGCTGATATGTCTATAAGCATTAACACCAATCCCCAATGTCCACCATTGCGATATTATAGATCAGTGACTACCGATTTAACCGACTCCTGGTGTCTTTACACTGATACCACACTGATAGTTTCAATCGCAATTGCACTAATTAGTGAATATCAATTTGAGCTGCCCAAGGGCATATACATAGTGTGTGGTAGTAATACCTACAGATGGATTTCCCGAGGGGCAGAGGGTGCTTGTACCTTGGCTAGATTAGAGCCAGCAACATGGGTGTGGGATGAAAAAGATTTCCCCTACAAAAATATCCCAAGCCATATGATAGCCAAGCGTAGTGCACCTCCCGTCCAGGAAAAACCTTTAATGCATACCCCATGGTACCTTAAGACAGGAATGGTATTGACAGGCCCTCTTGGAGTTATGTTTGGAACTATAAGAAATGCCCAGATGATAGAAGAGTTGGGTGACATTTTTTGACAACGTGACCGAATATCTGTTTGATGCCCTCAATGTCGAGTCTGCATACAGTACAGACCAAAAGTTTGGACACACCTTCTCATTTAAAGATTTTTCTGTATTTTCATGACTATGAAAATTGTACATTCACACTGAAGGCATCAACTCTATGAATTAACACATGTGGAATTATATACTTAACAAAAGAGTTTAAATCAACTGAAATTATGTCTTATATTTTAGGTTCTTCAAAGTAGCCATCTTTTGCTTTGATGACTGCTTTACACACTCTTGGCATTTTCTTGATGAGCTTCAAGAGGTAGTCACCGGGAATGGTTGTCACTTCACAGGTGTGCCCTGTCAGGTTTAATAAGTGGGATTTCTTGCTTTATAAATGGGGTTAGGACCATCAGTTGTGTTGTGCAGAAGTCTGGTGGATACACAGCTGACAGTCCTACTGAATAGCCTGTTATAATTTGTATTATGGCAAGAAAAAAGCAGCTAAGTAAAGAAAAACAAGTGGCTATCATTATTTTAAGAAATGAAGGTCAGTCAGTCTGAAAAATTGGGAAAACTTTGAAAGTATCCCCAAGTGCAGTGGCAAAAACCAAGCGCTACAAAAAAACTGGCTCACATGAGGACCGTCCCAGGAAAGGAAGACCAAGAGTCACCTCTGCTTCTGAGGATAAGTTTATCCGAGTCACCAGCCTCAGAAATCGCAGGTTAACAGCAGCTCAGATTAGAGACCAGGTCAATGCCACACAGAGTTCTAGCAGCAGACACATCTCTACAACAACTGTTAAGAGGAGACTTTGTGCAGCAGGCCTTCATGGTAAAACAGCTGCTAGGAAACCACTGATAAGGACAGGTAACAAGCAGAAGAGACTTATTTGGGCTAAAGAACACAAGGAATGGACATTAGACCAGTGAAAATCTGTGCTCATCTGATGAGTCCAAATTTGAGATCTTTGGTTCCAACACCATGTCTTTGTGCGACGCAGAAAAGGTGAACGGATGGACTCTACATGCCTGGCTCCCACCGTGAAGCGTGGAGGAGGTATGATGGTGTGGGGGTGCTTTGCTGGTGACACTGTTGGGTATTTATTCAAAATTGAAGGCATACTGAACCAGCATGGCTACCACAGCATCTTGTTGCAGCATGCTATTCCATCCGATTTGCGTTTAGTTGGACCATCATTTATTTTTCAACAGGGCAATGACCCCAAACACACGTCTGGGCTGTGTAAGGGCTATTTGACCAAGAACGAGAGTGATGGGGTGCTACGCCAGATGACCTGGCCTCTATAGATGGTTGGGGTGAGCTGGACCGCAGAGTGAAGGCAAAAGGGCCAACAAGGGCTAAGCATCTCTGAGAACTCCTTCAAGATTGTTGGAAGACCATTCCTGGTGACTACCTCTTGAAGCTCATCAAGAGAATGCCATGAGTGTGCAAAGCAGTCATCAAAGCAAAAGGTGGTTACTTTGAAGAACCTAGAATATAAGACATAATTTCAGTTGTTTCACACTTTTTTGCTAAGTATATAATTCCACATGTGTTAATTCATAGTTTTGATGCCTTCAGTGTGAAAGTACAATTTTCATAGTCCTGAAAATACAGAAAAATCTTTACATGAGAAGGTGTGTCCAAACTTTTGGTCTGTACTGTATATGAAACAGCTAATAGTCATTACTAATCTGCATTCAATAGTGCTTGATTATCTAACTGCATCTCAAAGGGGATTCTGTCAGGTGGTAGGACCTGCCTGTTGTCATTATATAGATCCCGCTGGACTTATGAGGGTCACACATGACATTGAGCAGGCCAGGTTGATCAAGGAAGGGTGTGAAAGGCTAACTCCCTTGAGGACTTACCGTTTCCTGAATGGCTGTCTTGGTTAAACCCTTTAAATTGGTTCAAGGGAGTAGGTGGATGGGTTCCAGGGGTGCTGCATTTCCTCATTCAGACAGTCTTTATAATCTTGATCATTGCAGTACTGATAAAGCTATTTGTGATGTTGATTAAGAAAATTCTTGGCTCTAACTGCAAATGTTTTCCAGGTAAATACCGAACTAAGATTGATACTGACACTGACGTAGAGAGAGAGCCTACCCAAGTGATGATGACTACTTTCATAACTGCACTACAGCGTGAATGTGTATTCTGCAACAAGCAAACATCGGTGGACCTGGCCGATTGCATGCACTGCGGAAAGCCCATGGTCTAAAGGAAAATTCACAAGAAGTTATGAGCTACTTGACCAAAAGAACTTTTATATGGACTTTTTCCGATTATGACAATTAATAGGAAGATTCATTTATTCTCTATACTCATAATTTTATACTCTCTTATATACATATATATTAATATATTAACAATGTTTATTACTACTATTTCCATATACATATATCAGTATCCACTTATATAGTGGTTCATATAAGGATAGGGTTGCGAAGGGAAAGGTAGGCCTGGAATCAAGTATAGTCTGAATGGATACGCAGCAGGACTGGTATCCCATGATATACACAGGAAAAGCCATGTATTTTGTGAAGTAGGGCTATCTTGCAGGCCTAAGGATAGGAAGGAATCAGTTAGGGCAAGGTAGATCAGATGATAAAAAGAGGGGAATTGTTAAAGAAATGGTTAATCTTCATTTTGTTAAATATCAGAAAATAGCAGAAAAACAAAGTATTGTGCAAGGTTATCATCTGAGTTTCCATTTCCCGGATATCATACATAACAGTGGTCAATAATTCCCAGAAAATGTCAAGGACATCTGTATTTGTCTGAAAACACCCAAAAATGCTTAGTTCCAGCCAGCATCCCATAAAACCGCAGATATGTGCAACGACTCCCCGCATTCTTTCGCCTAATCTATCTTGTATCCCAGGATGTTTTTGACAACTCATTGTGTAAGACATTCATCTGTGCCAACTTATTATGTAACGTTGTTTTTCCCATTTTGGGGTATAAAAGATGGGCTCACTGAAAATAAAGGCAGATACGTTATTATTTTGGAAAGACAACACGTGTCTGTCTCTCTGATTTAGTTCTTCCCAATTCTAGGTTTATTTACTATTTTTTTTCTTATTTTGATTACAGTGACAATGTCTATCACAGTGACCAAATTCAAACAAGAGGAAGAATTTTCCTCTGCTGGCAGATCATGGTGGGCGCATGCGCCTGCCATTTTCTTACCGGAGGAAGAAGCCGGCGGCCAGGAGGGGACATAGGAGGACCCAGGGACACCGGTAAGTATGACGGGGTCCCCGATCCCCCTATTTCTCTGTCCTCTGATGTGCGATCACATCAGGACAGAGAATGACACACATCGCTTTATTTTTTTGCGGTCGCAGGTAAACTATTAATTATCAGTGATCGCAAAACAGGGTTCGGTAAAAACCGACCCCGATCATGTTCTTAGGGTTCTCTACTACCCCTAGCAACTGAGACCACAGAGAAAATCTGACTCTGGGGGGTGCTATACACTTTAAGTACCCTTAACTACCGCCGTTAAAAGGCGTATCGGCAGTAGTTAAGGGGTTAAGCTACAAATGCTGGTCTAAGCCCTGTCCCATGCATTCATGCTGCATAATTATACTATTTGTACTCTGGGTCAACTGTTGCCATTTTTCCTGGTGTCTGCCTCTAAAATGAGCTGTTTTGGCAGCTTTTGGGCCCCACTTAAGGTGTTGTCTATGCGTTTTGGTTTTGCCTCCTTATGAAATCAATGGGATTTGGATATGTTTGGCGAACATCAGCATGTTTGCCAATCATAAGGTAGCACACACTGTGAAGGCTTCGTGACCAGAAGAGGCCAGTGGTTGAGTACCAGCTCCAACACACCCAATGGTACTCTGATCAGCCTCTGCACATAACTGAAGAGTGGGCATTGATCAACATTTGTTTGGTTCTCCAAGACTTTCGAGGATGCGACAAAGATGGTGGGCGGCAATGATGCCATAGTCAGCGCAATGATCACACTTTTGTGCTTACTTAACCCCTTTACCCCCAAGGGTGGTTTGCACGTTAATGACCAGGCCAATTTTTACAATTCTGACCACTGTCCCTTTATGAGGTTATAACTCTGGAACGCTTCAATGGATCCCGGTGATTCTGACACTGTTTTCTCGTGACATATTGCACTTCATGATAGTGATAACTGTTGTGAATTCCGCTCTTGGGCTCCCTCCGGTGGTTGTGAGTGGCACTTTTGTGAGTTCTGCTCTTGGGCTCCCTCTTGTGGTTTCTAGTGGTATGGCTGCTCTTTGGAGTTAGCTGTCTTCAGCTGCTTCCACCTGATCGTCGTTTCTGCTCGGCTATTTAAGCCTGGCTTTTCCTTCAGCTTGTGCCACTTGTAAATGGTTTCTGGTTGGATTCACATCTCTTTGGATTTCCCTGTTATCCTGACCAGTTCAGCTAAGCTAAGGTCTTGCTTGCGCTTTTCTGTCCACAGATTGTGGACTTATCCGTTCTGTGTTTTCTATATTTGTCCAGCTTATCAGTATGAATTAATTCTGTCTTGCTGGAAGCTCTGGGAAGCAGATTTACCCTCCACACCTTTAGTCAGGTGTGGAGTTTTTAGTAAACTCTGCGTGGATTTTTGTAGTTTTTTATACTGACCGCACAGTATTGCATCCTGTCCTATCTATCTAGCTAGACTGGCCTCCTGTGCTCATTCTGGTTTCATTCTGTGTATGTCTTTTCCCTCTCCACTCACTGTCATTATTTGTGGGGGGCTAATCTATCCTTTGGGGATTTTCTCTGAGGCAAGATAGTTTTCCTGCTTCTATCTTTAGGGGTAGTTAGCTCTTATGCTGTGTCGAGATGTCTAGGGAGTGACAGGTACATCCCGCGGCTACTTCTAGTGTGGTGTTTAGCTTAGGGACTGCGGTCAGTACAGATACCACTTCCTTCAGAGCTCGTTCCATGTTGCTCCTAAACTACCGCATCATAACAGGTAACATTTCTTTGATATTACCTGTGTTTATTTGTGAAAGAAAATGGAAATTTGGCAAAAATTTTGAAAATGTTGCAATTTTCCAAATTTAAATTTTTATGCAATTAAATCACAGAGATATGTCACACAAAATACTTAGTAACATTTCCCACATGTCTACTTTACATCAGCAACTAAACTTTTTTTTTGTTAGAGTTCTAAGGGTTAAAAGTTGACCAGCAATTTCTCATTTTTACAACACCATTTTTTTAGGGACTACATCTCATTTGAAGTCATTTTGAGGGATCTATATGATAGAAAATAACCAAGTGTGACACCATTCTAAAAACTGCACCCCTCAAGGTGCTCAAAACCACATTCAAGAAGTTTATTAACCCTTCAGGTGTTTCACAGGAATTTTTGGAATGTTTAAATAAAAATGAACATTTAACTTTTTTTCACAAAAAAATTACTTCAGCTCCAATTTGCTTTATTTTACCAAGGGTAACAGGACAAATTGTACAACAACTTTTGGGGTCCATTTTCTCCTGAGTACGCTGATACCCCATATGTGGGGGCAAACCACTGTTTGGGCGCATGGAAAAGCCCGGAAGGGAAGGAACGCCATTTGACTTTTCAATGCAAAATTGACAGGAATTGAGATGGACACCATGTTGCGTCTGGAGAGCCATTGATGTGCCTAAACATTGAAACCCCCCACAAGTGACATCATTTTGGAAAGTAGACCCTCTAAGGGACTCATCTAGATGTGTTGAGAGCTTTGAACCCCCAAGTGTTTCACTACAAATTATAACGCAGAACTGTGAAAATAAAAATTCTTTTTTTTGCAACAAAAATTATTTTTTAGCCCCCAGTTATGTATTTTTCCAAGGGTAACAGGACAAATTGGACAACAACTTTTGGGGTCTAATTTCAATTGAGTATGCTGATACCCCATATGTGGGGGGGAACCACCGTTTGAGCGCATGACAGAGCTCGGAAGGGAAGGAGCGTCATTTGGAATGCAGACTTAGATGGATTGGTCTGCAGGCATCATATTGCGTTTGCAGAGCCCCTAATGTACCTAAACAGTAGAAACCCCCCACAAGTGACCCCATATTAGAAACTAGACCCCCTAATGAACTTATCTAGATGTGTTGGTAGAAATTTGAACCCCCAAGTGTTTCACTACAGTTTATAACGCAGAGCCGTGAAAATAAAAAATCTTTTTTTTTTCCACAAAAATTATATTTCAGCCCCCATTATTCTATTTTCCCAAGGGTAACAGGAGAAAATGGACCCCAAACGTTGTTGCCCAATTTGTCCTGAGTAGGCTGATACCCCATATGTTGGGGTAAACCCCTGTTTAGGCACACGGGAGAGCTCGGAAGGGAGGGAGCACTGTTTTACTTTTTCAACGCAGAATTGGCTGGAATTGAGATCGGACGCCATGTCGCGATTGGAGAGCCCCTGATGTGCCTAAACAGTGGAAACCCCCCAATTATAACTGAAACCCTAATCCAAACACATCCCTAACCCTAATCCCAATGGTAACCCTAACCACACCCCTAACCCTGACACACCCCTAACCCTAATCCCAACCTTTTTCCCAACCATAAATGTAATCCAACCCCTAACCCTAACTTTAGCCCCAACCCTAACTGTAGCCTTAACCTGCAGTAACCACCGATCGACCAAACCGCTGCATGACCAGCTTTATCCTCACCTACTGTATCCTCACCCATCCGTTGTAGATTGAGCCTTCGCGGGCAGGGTCCCCTCTCCTCCTGTACCAGTTATGACTTGTATTGTTTAAGATTATTGTACTTGTTTTTATTATGTATACCCCTCCTCACATGTAAAGCGCCATGGAATAAATGGCGCTATAACAATAAATAATAATAATAATAACCCTAACGGGAAAATGGAAATAAATACATTTTTTATTTTTTCACTAACTAAGGGGGTGATGAAGGGGGGTTTGATTTACTTTTATAGCGGGTTTTTTAGCGGATTTTTATGATTGGCAGCCGTCACACTGAGACGCTTTTTATTGCAAAAAAATATTTTTTGCGTTCCCACATTTTGAGAGCTATAATTTTTCCATATTTTGGTCCACAGAGTCATGTGAGGTCTTGTTTTTTGCGGGACGAGTTGACGTTTTTATTGGTAACATTTTCGGGCATGTGACATTTTTTGATCGCTTTTTATTCCGATTATGAGGCAGAATGACCAAAAACCAGCTATTCATGAATTTCTCTTGGGGGAGGCGTTTATACCGTTCCACGTTTGGTAAAATGGATAAAGCAGTTTTCTTTTTCGGGTCAGTACGATTACAGCGATACCTCATTTATATCTTTTTTTTTTGTTTGTTTTGGTGCTTTTATACAATAAACTATTTTATAGAAAAAATAATTATTTTTGCATCGCTTTATTCTGAGGACTATAACTTTTTTTTTTTCTTTGACACTGTATGGCGGCTCGTTTTTTGCAGGACAAGATGACGTTTTCAGCGGTACCATGGTTATTTATATCCGTCTTTTTGATCGCGTGTTATTCCACTTTTTGTTTGGCGGTATGATAATACAGCGTTGTTTTTTGCCTCGTTTTTTTTTTTTTTACGGTGTTCACTGAAGGGGTTAACTAGTGGGACAGTTTTATAGGTTGGGTCGTTACGGACGCAGTGATACTAAATGTGTACTTTTATTGTTTTGGTTTTTTTAAATTTAGATAAAGAAATGTATTTGTAGGAACAATATATATATTTTTTTTGGATTTTTTTTTTTTACACTAACATTGCCCCAGGGGGGGCATCATGTTATAGTGTAAGATCGCTGATCTGACACTTTGCTGTGCACTGTCAGATCGGCGATCTGAAGTGCACAGCTCCAGGCTTCCCGGTACCTGCTCTGAGCAGGCGCTGTGAGGCCACCTCCCTGCAGGACACGGATGCCACAGCCATGTTGGATCCAGGCCTGCTGCAGGGAGGAGGAGGTAAGAGATGCTTGGAGAAACGCGATCACATCGCGTTGCTCCGGGGGTCTCAGGAAAGCGAGCAAGGGGAACCCCCTCCCTGCGCGATGCTTCGCTATACCGCCGAAACACTGCGATCATATTTGATTGTGGTGTGCCAGGGGTTAATGTGCCGGGGGCGGTCCGTGACCGCTCCTGGCACATAGTGCTGGATGTCAACTGCGATAGTCAGCTGACACCCGGCCGCGCTCCCCCCGTGAGCTGTTGTGAATTCTGTGGTCAAGCTCCCTCCTGTGGTCATGAATGGTACTTCGGCTGGTTCTGTCTATGAGCTTCCTTTGGTGGATGTGAGTGGTACTGCGGCTTCTGAGTTTCCTTCCTCAGGTGATGAGGTTAAGTCGTTAGGTGCTGCTCTATTTAACTCCACCTAGTGCTTTGCTCCTGGCCTCCAGTCAATGTTCCAGTATTGGTCTTGCTCTCTCCTGGATCGTTCCTGTGGCCTGTCTATCCTGCATAAGCTAAGTTTTGCTTGTGTTATTTTTGTTTGCTATATTTTCTGTACAGCTTGCTATATTGGTTTTTCTCGCTTGCTGGAAGCTCTGGGACGCAGGGGGAGCACCTCCGTACCGTTAGTCGGTACGGAGGGTCTTTTTGCGCCCTCTGCGTGGTTGTTTGTAGGGTTTTGTGTTGACCGCAAAGCTATCTTTCCTATCTTCGGTCTGTTCAGTAAGTTGGGCCTCACTTTGCTAAAATCTATTTCATCTCTGTGTTTGTATTTTCATCTCAACTCAGTCATTATATGTGGGGGGCTGCCTTTTCCTTTGGGGAATTTCTCTGAGGCAAGGTGGGCTTATTTTTCTATCTTAGGGCTAGCTAGTTTCTCAGGCTGTGCCCGAGGCGCCTAGGACTGGTCAGGAGCGCTCCACGGCTACCTCTAGTGTGGTTTGATAGGATTAGGGATTGCGGTCAGCAGAGTTCCCACGTCTCAGAGCTCGTCCTATGTTATTGGTAACTGTCAGGTCACCTTGTGTGCTCTGAACTACAAGGTCCATTGTGGTTCTGAATCACCTGTTCATAACAGTGAGCACGGCCGATCACTATGACGTACTATCCCGTCGAGGGTCAGATAGGCCCAGGTCACCTCGATGGTATAGTACGTCTAAGGTCAGAGAGGGGTTAAACAGTCACTGCTCACAATGAAACAAGAATTTTTGCATGCAGACTAGGTGGGGATGGAGGAAGACAGATTGTAGCTAGCCCAGTCTCGTCTCATCTGCTCAGCGTGGCTTTGGTAAGGCCGGCCTCACACTAGCGTGTTTTACAGACGTAAGAGAGGTGCTGAAAATACGGATTGCATACGGTACAATGATTCTCTATGCCCCAGCTCCTATCAGCCGTATTTTACTGATCCGTATTATACGGTGTTCTACGGCCTTAGAAAAACGCAGCATGCTGCGTTTGTCACTGTATTGCACAAAAAATACGCCAATGAAAGTCTATGGGGGTAAGAAATACGGATTACACACGGACCAACAGTGTAACTTGAGAGAAATACGCAGCGGTGTTCTAGCGACAGTTTAGAATAGAATAGCTAAAATGTCAACACATTGTATAGGGGTGTGTGTGTGTGTGTGTGTGTGTGTGTGTGTATTCAGTGAGACACATATATGTATATATATATTAATATTTCATACAGTGCTAGATAGGAAAAGCAGTCAATTGAATTACCGGCTTTTAAGCTTTCTCCTTCTGAAACCCGACATGATATGAGACATGGTTTACATACAGTAAACCATCTCATATCCCTTTTTTTTGCATATTCCACACTACTAATGTTAGTAGTGTGTATGTGTAAAATTTGGGCGCTCTAGCTATTAAATTAAAGGGTTAAATCGCGGAAAAAATTGGCGTGGGCTCCCGTGCAATTTTCTCCGCCAGAATGGTAAAGCCAGTGACTAAGGGCAGATATTAATAGCTATGGAGAGGGTCCATGGTTATTGCCCTCCCTAGCTAAAAACATCTGCCCCCAGCCACCCCAGAAAAGGCACATCTGGAAGATGCGCCTATTCTGGCACTTGGCCCCTCTCTTCCCATTCCCGTGTATAGTGGTGGGATATGGGGTAATGAAGGGTTAATGTCACCTTGCTATTGTAAGGTGACATTAAGCCAAATTAATAATGAAGAGGCATCAATTATGACACCTATCCATTATTAATGTAATAGTATGAAATGGTAAAAAAAAACACACACACTATTAAAAAGTATTTTAATTAAAAAAATGCACAGGTTTTGGTAAAATTTTATTAGACTGGTAATCCACTTGAAGACCCTCGTTCTGTAAAAAAGGTAAAATGAAAAAACAACAATATCCCATACCTTCTGATGATCAGTCTCGTTCAATGATGTAAATCCATCTGAAGGGGTTAACTAGTTTTACCAGCAGAAGCTCTGCTAATACAGCTGTGCTCCTGCCTGTAAAACCCCTGGGAATGAATGGAATGTAGGTTAATGACCTGTAGTTACCTTCAGTCGCGGTGATGCGCCCTCTGCTGGATGTCCTCATATGAACTCGAGCCTGGTAACTGTGTTTTTATGTTTTTTTGAGCACATGGATCCATTGTATGTCCGTATGTCGGTTTTGCAAGCCTGCGAGAAAATCGCGCAGTACGGATGCCATACGGATTACATATGGAGGATGCCATGTGCAAAATACGCTGACACACCCTGCCTACGGATGACATACGGACCACTATTTTGGGGACTTTTCTGCGTATTACGGCCGTATATAACGGACCGTATTTTTATACGCTGAGTGTGAGGCCGGCCTAACAACGATGAACAGGAGCTGCTAGCTGGTGCTGAAAATCAGTTGACATATATTTGTGTCCATGTACGTTGATTTCTGTACAGGCGTATATTGGATAAAAAAAACTTTTGCTAAAATTTTCTAAAAAAATTTTTTTCCACCACATATTTTATATGGTACTGTGAATAGATGGGGGACGGTCTTATTTATATATTTTCTTGTATTTGACATTTATTGCTGAGACCATGTTTACAGCATTGAGCATGTTTAGGTAGTTATGGGGTGTCCATGATCCATATTATTGGGCATGGGCTTTTGGATTTTCAGAATTGTTTTAAATGTTTTCAAATTGTTGTGTCCTTAGTGTTATGACTTTTTCTATAATAAATTGAGTGTTTAACTTGTTTGGGTGTTCCTTATACATATGTGCATTCTTCTTCTTGTGTCTTGCAGGAGCTGGTGGCTAGCGCAACAGAGGCTGGAAGCCACACAACCTTTTGTCCTGCCTCACCCATGTGGATGGGCGGAGGATGGGAATGAGGAGGAAAAGAGGGAGTAGCGGACTAGGAAAGACTAGAAGCAATGAGATGAAACTGAATGGGAGGAGATACCGATTAGATATTAGAAAAAAACTTCTGACAGGGTGATCAATGAGTGGAACAGGCGGCCACGAGAGGTGGTGACTGGTGAGTTCTCCATCAATGGAAGTCTTCAAACAGGGGATGATTTTTTTTTTTTGACGGATAGGTGCAGTCTGAACCCGGATAAGATCCAGTTAAATCATAGACTTATAAAAAAACAGCCACACTCAAGGTATTAGGTTTTCAAATGCAAAAATTGAGTGATATTTTATTGTATTCAAAACAGTATCATAAGGGTGTTGAGGTAACGTTTCGACCCCATAATGGGCCTTTATCAAACCTCACTGGAAAAACAATAAAGATACAGTACATTGGATGTTGAAGTAAAAAGTAATATGCCAGAACTGTATACAAAAGCGATATACAAACATGCCAATCGGATAGAATAAGTTCCGATATCAAATAGAAAGAGATCCGATACCAATAGAAAAATGCATGTGGAACTAAATAGTGACATAAAATACATGTATAATATATACAATATATACACACAATGCCCATATAAGGGTGAACGTAGGTTGCAATCAATGATGCAGACATAAGCAGATATAAGCATGATGTGGCGTGAGCTGTGGAGCTGTGGAAGGAAAAGAGATGCGGAATAAAGAAAAAAGAGGGGAAGGAAAGAACAAAAGGGAATGAGGAAAAAAAAAATGTACCTACTGGTAACACATGGAATGGGACCGCAATCTCACCATACCCATACATAGTAACATAGTAACATAGTTAGTAAGGCCGAAAAAAGACATTTGTCCATCCAGTTCAGCCTATATTCCATCATAATAAATCCCCAGATCTACGTCCTTCTACAGAACCTAATAATTGTATGATACAATATTGTTCTGCTCCAGGAAGACATCCAGGCCTCTCTTGAACCCCTCGACTGAGTTCGCCATCACCACCTCCTCAGGCAAGCAATTCCAGATTCTCACTGCCCTAACAGTAAAGAATCCTCTTCTATGTTGGTGGAAAAACCTTCTCTCCTCCAGACGCAAAGAATGCCCCCTTGTGCCCGTCACCTTCCTTGGTATAAACAGATCCTCAGCGAGATATTTGTATTGTCCCCTTATATACTTATACATGGTTATTAGATCGCCCCTCAGTCGTCTTTTTTCTAGACTAAATAATCCTAATTTCGCTAATCTATCTGGGTATTGTAGTTCTCCCATCCCCTTTATTAGTTTTGTTGCCCTCCTTTGTACTCTCTCTAGTTCCATTATATCCTTCCTGAGCACTGGTGCCCAAAACTGGACACAGTACTCCATGTGCGGTCTAACTAGGGATTTGTACAGAGGCAGTATAATGCTCTCATCATGTGTATCCAGACCTCTTTTAATGCACCCCATGATCCTGTTTGCCTTGGCAGCTGCTGCCTGGCACTGGCTGCTCCAGGTAAGTTTATCATTAACTAGGATCCCCAAGTCCTTCTCCCTGTCAGATTTACCCAGTGGTTTCCCGTTCAGTGTGTAATGGTGATATTGATTCCCTCTTCCCATGTGTATAACCTTACATTTATCATTGTTAAACCTCATCTGCCACCTTTCAGCCCAAGTTTCCAACTTATCCAGATCCATCTGTAGCAGAATACTATCTTCTCTTGTATTAACTGCTTTACATAGTTTTGTATCATCTGCAAATATCGATATTTTACTGTGTAAACCTTCTACCAGATCATTAATGAATATGTTGAAGAGAACAGGTCCCAATACTGACCCCTGCGGTACCCCACTGGTCACAGCGACCCAGTTAGAGACTATACCATTTATAACCACCCTCTGCTTTCTATCACTAAGCCAGTTACTAACCCATTTACACACATTTTCCCCCAGACCAAGCATTCTCATTTTGTGTACCAACCTCTTGTGCGGCACGGTATCAAACGCTTTGGAAAAATCGAGATATACCACGTCCAATGACTCACCGTGGTCCAGCCTATAGCTTACCTCTTCATAAAAACTGATTAGATTGGTTTGACAGGAGCGATTTCTCATAAACCCATGCTGATATGGAGTTAAACAGTTATTCTCATTGAGATAATCCAGAATAACATCCCTCAGAAACCCTTCAAATATTTTACCAACAATAGAGGTTAGACTTACTGGCCTATAATTTCCAGGTTCACTTTTAGAGCCCTTTTTGAATATTGGCACCACATTTGCTATGCGCCAGTCCTGCGGAACAGACCCTGTCGCTATAGAGTCACTAAAAATAAGAAATAATGGTTTATCTATTACATTACTTAGTTCTCTTAGTACTCGTGGGTGTATGCCATCCGGACCCGGAGATTTATCTATTTTAATCTTATTTAGCCGGTTTCGCACCTCTTCTTGGGTTAGATTGGTGACCCTTAATATAGGGTTTTCATTGTTTCTTGGGATTTCACCTAGCATTTCATTTTCCACCGTGAATACCGTGGAGAAGAAGGTGTTTAATATGTTAGCTTTTTCCTCGTCATCTACAACCATTCTTTCCTCACTATTTTTTAAGGGGCCTACATTTTCAGTTTTTATTCTTTTACTATTGATATAGTTGAAGAACAGTTTGGGATTAGTTTTACTCTCCTTAGCAATGTGCTTCTCTGTTTCCTTTTTGGCAGCTTTAATTAGTTTTTTAGATAAAGTATTTTTCTCCCTATAGTTTTTTAGAGCTTCAGTGGTGCCATCCTGCTTTAGTAGTGCAAATGCTTTCTTTTTACTGTTAATTGCCTGTCTTACTTCTTTGTTTAGCCACATTGGGTTTTTCCTATTTCTAGTCCTTTTATTCCCACAAGGTATAAACCGCTTACACTGCCTATTTAGGATGTTCTTAAACATTTCCCATTTATTATCTGTATTCTCATTTCTGAGGATATTGTCCCAGTCTACCAGATTAAGGGCATCTCTAAGCTGTTCAAACTTTGCCTTCCTAAAGTTCAATGTTTTTGTGACTCCCTGACAAGTCCCCCTAGTGAAAGACAGGTGAAACTGCACAATATTGTGGTCGCTATTTCCTAAATGCCCAACCACCTGCAGATTTGTTATTCTGTCAGGTCTATTAGATAGTATTAGGTCTAAAAGTGCTGCTCCTCTGGTTGGATTCTGCACCAATTGTGAAAGATAATTTTTCTTGGTTATTAGCAGAAACCTGTTGCCTTTATGGGTTTCACAGGTTTCTGTTTCCCAGTTAATATCTGGGTAGTTAAAGTCCCCCATAACCAGGACCTCATTATGGGTTGCAGCTTCATCTATCTGCTTTAGAAGTAGACTTTCCATGGTTTCTGTTATATTTGGGGGTTTGTAACAGACCCCAATGAGAATTTTGTTACCATTTTTCCCTCCATGAATTTCAACCCATATGGACTCGACATCCTCATTCCCTTCGCTAATATCCTCCCTTAAAGTGGACTTTAGACAAGACTTTACATAGAGACAAACCCCTCCTCCTCTCCGATTTTTACGATCCTTTCTAAACAGACTGTAACCCTGTAAGTTAACTGCCCAGTCATAGCTTTCATCTAACCATGTCTCGGTTATTCCCACTATGTCAAAGTTACCTGTAGATATTTCTGCTTCTAGTTCTTCCATCTTGTTTGTCAGGCTTCTGGCGTTTGCGAGCATGCAGTTTAGAGGATTTTGTTTTGTTCCAATCTCCTCACTGTGGATTGTTTTAGAAATGTTCTTACCTCCCTTCTGAGTATGTTTTCCTGGGTCGTCTTTGTTCGAGTCTAATGTTTTTCTTCCCGTCCCCTCTTCTTCTAGTTTAACGCCCTCCTGATGAGTGTAGCGAGTCTTCTGGCGAATGTGTGTTTCCCAGGTTTGTTGAGGTGTAGTCCGTCTCTGGCGAGACGGAGCTAGAGGAATGCATACATAGTAATGAGAAATATGAAAATGTATTTTTAACAAAACTATAAACTGTATTCTGCAGGTTTATAAATAGTGCACCGCTGTACATTAACTCCACATCAGGTCCAGAACAATATTAAGGTCAAAGCACAGGTGGTGTTATATGAACAGCAGCAATGAATGTCCGCACCGTCCAGGAGAGCGTGTGCCAGCAGTCTTTTCTTAGGATGGAGGGATCGTTGACTGATGTTCCAGTCCATAACGTCCACCCTCCGCTGCTCCTTTCCCATCCTTCTTGTGTTCAAGAATCTGTCGCATTTGCTCTTGTGCATATGCTGGCTTTTCTGTAAGGGGTCCTGGTGGGGCAGGAAATCCTAGAATTTCTGGTGCCATGTATGGATGGAGCCACCCAACCAGCGGAGTACTAGCTGGAATATAGTGCATGTGCTTGTGGTAAAATAACAGGCCGTCTACCTTGTAGGGATAGGACTGTGTGAGGACGCTCTGAATGGAATCCAATGAACAGGGGAAATTCGGCAGACCAACGAACTTGAAAGGGTTGATCTTGGAAATATTACACAACCCATCTTCTTCCTGCAGCTTTGATTGGAGCCAGGAAAAGCGAAAGTCAGTCTGGCAGTCGTACACCGAGTCTCCCCTCCAACACATGACATCTAACATGTAATATGTGCGAGACTCCTCGTTATATATGCAGTCTAGAATAGTGTAGTCTTCACCAGTAGCACTGTTAGGCCGATTTCCACCTGGTATTAATGATGGAAACCTGTTCATGCAGTACCCACTAGTGTAAGCTGCAGTAAAACCCCGTGAAGCCACAACTAAAGAACGCTTTCCAGTGGGGCAGACTACAAGAATATAAAGATCAGCCAGATCTGGAGGAATTTCTGTTAGCCACTCAGAAAACATAATCTGGTTAGAATAAAGTCTGGGTTTCTTTTTGCAAGGCTCCACATCCATGTCCTCTGCGTCTTCGTCTTCTGTTTGTTTCCCATCCTCATCCTTCTCTTCATCTTGGTCTGTCCAATCCCCAGATGCGAGCCGGCGAGCATGGTTGATATAGTCCAAGCGCTTTAGTTTCTGTAGTTCCAGCAGTTTCCTCCTGCGCTCGCTCTGCTCCAGAGAGCTGGATTTGCCTTTATACTGCGCTAATCTTGGATGAGGAGCTGAAGTACTATTGAGGTGGGAAGAAACAGCGAAGCTCCCGGCAAGGGCCTCTGTGAGGGCGTCCATCATCTGCTGTTCACGTTCTCTCTGGTGCCTGAGAGGAGGCTGCACAGTGTCCGCCGGTGACCAGTCACAGACACAGCTGCACCAACTATTCAGGATAGTGGTGTGTCCCCTATCCTCTAAAAGGAGGCTTATATATCCTGGACCTCTATATGCCTCCCCCCCCCCCCACCCCTGTATTTTTACCATATGCTTTGGCAATGCTAACCTGTACTTAGTCCTGCCAATAAAGCTCATTTAAATTGAATTGAATTGATGTGTCCTTGAATGAATGATTGAATGAATGAGCCAACACAAAGAGCCGGCTCCCTGCTGTGAATGAAGGGAGTGGGCTCTGCAGTGTGAGTGAGCCTTTGTGAGTCTTTTGTTTTTCTTTCTTGGCTGGTGCCTGGAGATTATCAGATTCAGTGAACCCTGACTGTGACTCATGTGGGAGGAGCAGTGAGGAGAGAGGTAACTGTGGACTGTTAGTAAATGCCTGTGAGTACTGGAGAAATGGTGCAGACAAGCACAGGACAGGGTGGATGAGAAAAGAAAAAAAGTGCTTCCTATTGTTAACCCTTAAGTGGCCTCAGACTGCAAGCATTAGTGTTACACCATCCTTCAGTGCTGGAGTCAGGATCTGAGTTAGTCCCAAATAAAGATATACTTTACTGGCCTCATCCATGGCATTATATACTGTGTATATGTATAGGAGGAGCGACAGCATAGTGGCCTCATCCATGGCATATACATATATGCATGTATAGGAGGAGGGACTCAGCAGATTGTTTGGTAGCATAGTATTAGTCAGGACTGAGGAGGATTCAGGACAGGAACATACAGGGAGGAGGATGGATGATGTCGGTTGTTGCTGCTGAGGGTAATATAAAGTGATTTTAGGCAAAACCTGTGGTGAGATCTAGCACAGCTCCAATCATATAGAGTTACGCTGGTTTCACACTTGCATATTTCGCATTGCGTGTGACGATGGCAGCACACTGATCCGTTTTCGTCTCCATTGACTTTCAATGGTGACGGATGGGACTTGCGTGTGCATCCAGTTGTCACCATTTTCCCACAGATCCGTGTGTCCGCATAATTTTACCAGACGCAGAAAAACGCAACTTGTTGCAGCTTTGTGTCATCTGAAAAACACGCAGGCACAGGGACCCGCACGGACCTGTGGCTACATGTCTGGAATTACCATGGAGCTCTATGGAGCACGGATCCGTTATGCGGGACTGAGCATGCTCGGAAGCAGGGGATGTGCTTTATGGGAAAGTGATGACACTGTATGGCAGCGGTCCCCAACCTTTTTGACCTTGAGATTCACATTCAGCACTGAGAGAGGTTCGCAAGCAACATCCTGCTTATGTCCCCCTCAAAGTCATGTCAACCAAAGCCACCATTACGGGTATAATGATAACCAAAGCTTTTCCACAGAAATCACTCCAAAGCAGTACACTGAGATCCAGGGGTTCCCACAAAGCCCCAATTCAGTATTATCCCATCAAGGACTCCCAACACTCTGTTGTATCCAGCTTCAAGAACCTCCTCTAACAGGTAGTATCATCCTCCAGCGTACGATACCTAAAACATCTCTAAACCCCAGTATATGTGCATCCAGATCTGCTCTTCTGTGCTGGGCTACTCAAAAATTAACCATTTTGACTGAAAAAACTAAATGGTAAACTCTAATCCACAGTCTCCTAATAGTCGGGCATAGCCACCAGATATGGAACATGTCTCCAGTAGAGTTGCATCATCTGAAGCAGTTTGGGGGATAGTTGGCCACTGCCTTAGCTGCTCTCGCTGGGGTCAGGTACCAACGCGTTAACACTTTTATAGTTAGTTTCACAAATATAAACCTCAGAAAGAACCCTTGGGAGGCCCTGCTCAACAAACGCATCCCCAACATTCCCAAACACACCCAGGCTCTTATATCATTTATATTTCTAGCAACCAAGCAAACAATAGCTTTGGCCTGGAAAAAAACAGCTATAGATTTCTCCGCAGTCAAGTCTCGCCTCTCCTGGTATATGATTAAGGAGAAACTGTCGGCTATTCTCATGGACAAAGTTGGTAAATTTGAAAGAGTATGGGCTTGTTTTCACTTGCGAGGAACACGTCCGTGTCTCGCATGTGGAAACGAAGCTCTGGTGCCGGCACACCGGAGCGGAGCGTGCGGCTCCATGTGTTGCTCTGCGGCCGCACGCTCTGCTCCACAGTGCCGGCGCCAGAGCTTCGTTTCCACATGCGAGACACGGACATGTTCCTCGCAAGTGAAAACAAGTCCTATGGCTTCCCTGGGCGGAATACACCAACCACACTCCCTTTGCGGTACCTGCACTTTACCTAACTAACCCTGAACTGTCTGATTCAGAATAACTCTTCACAACTACCGTACACAACGCAATTTCATCCTCGGCCCCCCCCCCTTCCTTTTTCCTCTTTCCCCCTTTTGTGCCTTACTCCATCTCCCCCCTACCCCTTGTAGTTGTTTGATCAAAGAACTGCGTGCTACTTGTTTACACGCTTTTTATGCACATGTTGTATTTACAGTTTGTAATGATACCTTAGTTATTGCATCAGTTGTAAAATTGAAAATGTTTCAATAAAAACTTATTGTTGAAAAAAAAAAAACAACCATTTTGAGATGTGCTCTTCATACCTGTTTGCTAAACCTGGAGCTAATGCACCAAGCTGGCAGACAGTCGCGAGCCACAATTCCTGGGACTGCGAGCCACATGTGGCTCCCGAGCTACAAGTTGGGGAGCCCTGCTATATGGGAACAGGATGCAGACATAATGGAGACTCTGCCTGCTGTGCCCTATGTTAGTGTGCTAATGGTAATAACATGGATTGGGGGCCTGTATATAACATGGGGGCACCTGGTTAGGGGCTGCACGAGTGGCTCTGCTTTCACACTAGCGCTTTGGTACGGTGTGTTGTGATGTGGAGCAATCCTGATCCAGATTGCATCTCTATACTTAACATAGGGACGCATGGACCTGCGTTTGCATCAGGATTTCTCATGTGCTCCCAAAACGCAGCTTGTTGCGAATTTTGGGTGTTAAAAAATCTGCAGACATCCTGGTACGTGGCAGCGCGTCCAAAAAACATATAATTGTCAATGTAGACTCCTCCGAATCAGGATGACTGCGAATTTCATGCTGCGCAGGCTCGGAGCCTAATTTTTATTTTCTTTCACATTCACCAGTGCTTGTAACATGCCTTTATTTTTATGAATTATAATCTCATACAGCGCCAGTACATCACAGCACTTACTAATTCAGAAAGGACAGGTACAAAAACAAGCCGCATATTAGAAAGTACCGTAATACATAAGAGTACAACCGAGTAGCAGGGACCTGTTCACAAGAGCGAACAATCTGGGGAAATAGCAATGCTAAAAAACAGTCTGCACTAGACTTATACAGGTGTATAGTGAGGCTGTCACTCTACAGGCAAAGACCTGGAGCGAGAACTGTGGAAAACTGATTATTATTTTGAAAAAGAGCCGGTTCATGATCCGGATCACCAAAAAGAGCCTGACTGCCCATCACTAATTCAGGACCTTTCCTCAGGATGACCTTCATGACGTCACGGTCACAAGCGGAGGTTTCGTTTCCAGTAATGAGAAATATGGTCCAGAAGTGTAGTAATAAGAATCCAAGTGGAGGGCAAGCGCTGTACCTGCGGGCCCGGGCGTTAAGATCCCTGTGGTGATGTGCGCTGGCATTGGTGGTCAGCGGGAAGTTCTAGTGCCGGGGCAGGAAATGCAGAGAAATCGCGCGGAGATGGTGCATGCGCAGTGGATAGCCTGAGGGAGAGGTTTGGAACGCTCAACCAGGCGGGCGCCTGCGCAATTGCAAGGAGAATGGCTGGAGTGTGCGCGTGCGCAGAGCAAGCCAAAGGCAAAGAGGCGCTGGGAGAGGCGAGCATCCGCAGGAGGAACTGTGTATGCGTGTGCAAAGCACTCTGAAAAGAAGTGCTGGGAGTGTAACTTGCAAAATAGAGGGGGAGATGAGAGTGAAGTATGATGGTAGATAAAAGAAAGGATAGGAGCCAGATGAACGCAAGAAATAAGGTGAAAAGGTGATATGAACAATAGAGATTGAAAGAAGGAAAAAGGAAATAAAAAAAATATAGTGAAAAATGATTGAAAAAGAAGGGGGAAGGGGACTACTAGATTAATGAATGATGAACATGTGATGAAAGGTAATAATAATAAGGATGATGAATGGGATAAAAAAATAAAAATAAAATAAATTAAATGAAAAACAGTGAACATAGAAAAAACCTAGAAAAAATGAAAGTAAATGTAAAATGAAAAATGGAAAAGTGAAAAATAGAAGTAAAAAATTAAAAACGATAAGAAAATAAGTACTAAATAAAAATAAGATGAAAAGTGGGAGTCAAAAATAAGAATACAAATAAAACTAAAATGAAAAAAGGAGAAATGGAAAAAATGAAGATAAAAATAAAATGAAAAAAGAGAACAAGTGAAAAAAATGAAAAGTGTAAAAAAAATAAAATGGCAAAAATGAAAAAAATAAATTAATGAAGAAAATATAAATAAAATGAAAAAAAATGGGAATTTTTATTTTTGATTTTCTGGGTACTTACCCCAGTCGGGTGTAACAGCCTGAAAGCAGTGGAAAAAGTTAGTGCACAAGAAACCAACAGGTCAGTCTGTTAAACACTAAACCGCCAACAATAGTATATTGAAAAAATATATAGCATAATCATAGAAATATGCATTCAAACAAACTATAGAGTATGTAGTTCGAATACAGCAGGAGACCCGGTGGCTAAGGTACGCTTTCAGAAAACTAGGTCAAGTTCCCGATTTTAGGCCTTTTGGTGTAAGAGTTTGTGAAGTGTATATCCAGTGAGATTCACGTTCCCTTAAAACCCTGCTGTTCTGTTAGGTCAAAAATGACCGTTTTCGAACTTTGATATTTAAAAAAAAATATATAATTATGCGTTCTGGAACTTGTGGTTACTTCAATTTTCCTAATTTTTATTATTATTATTATTATTTATTGTTATAGCGCCATTTATTCCATGGCGCTTTACATGTGAGGAGGGGTATACATAATAAAAAGTACAATAATCTTAACCCCTTTACCCCCAAGGGTGGTTTGCACGTTATGGACCGGGCCAATTTTTACAATTCTGACCACTGTCCCTTTATGAGGTTATAACTCTGGAACGCTTCAATGGATCCCAGTGATTCTGACATTGTTTTCTCATGACATATTGTACTTCATGATAGTGGTAAAATTTCTTTGATATTACCTGCGTTTATTTGTGAAAAAAACGGAAATTTGGCGAAAATTTTGAAAATTTTGCAATTTTCCAACTTTGAATTTTTATGCAATTAAATCAGAGATATGTCACACAACATACTTAATAAGTAACATTTCCCACATGTCTACTTTACATCAGCACAATTTTGGAACCAAAATTTTTTTTTGTTAGGTAGTTCTAAAGGTTAAAAGTTGACCAGCAATTTCTCATTTTTACAACACCATTTTATTTTATTGGACCCCAAAAGTTGTTGTCCTATTTGTCCTGAGTACGCTGATATCCCATATGTTGGGGTAAACTCCTGTTTGGGCACACGGGAGAGCTCGGAAGGGAAGGAGCACTGTTTAACTTTTTTCAACGCAGAATTGGCTGGAATTGAGATCGGACGCCATGTTGCGTTTGGAGAGCCCCTGATGTGCCTAAACAGTGGAAACCCCCCAATTATAACTGAAACCCTAATCCAAACACACCCCTAACCCTAATTCCAATGGTAACCCTAACCACACCTCTAACCCTGACACACCCCTAACCCTAATCCCAACCCTATTCCCAACCGTAAATGTAATCCAACCCCTAACCCTAACTTTAGCCCCAACCCTAACTGTAGCCTTAACCCTAACCCTAGCCCTAACCCTATCCCCAACCCTAACCCTAGCCCTAACCCTAGCCCTAACCCTAGCCCTAACCCTAGCCCTAACCCTAGCCCTAACCTTAACCCTAACCCTAATGGGAAAATGGAAATAAATACATTTTTTTAAATTTTTTAATTTTTCCCTAACTAAGAGGGTGATGAAGGGGGGTTTGTTTTAATTTTATAGCAGATTTTTATGATTGGCAGCCGTCACACACTGAAAGACGCTTTTTTATTGCAAAAAATATTTTTAGCGTTACCACATTTTGAGAGCTATAATTTTTCCATATTTGAGTCCACAGAGTCATGTGAGGTCTTGTTTTTTGCGGGACGAGTTGACGTTTTTATTGGTAATATTTTCGGGCACGAGACATTTTTTGATCGCTTTTTATTCTGATTTTTGTGAGGCAGAATGACCAAAAACCAGCGATTCATGAATTTCTTTTGGGGGAGGCATTTATACCGTTCCGCGTTTGGTAAAATTGATAAAGCAGTTTTATTCTTCGGGTCAGTACGATTACAGCGATACCTCATTTATATCTTTTTTTTATGTTTTGGCGCTTTTATACGATAAAAACTATTTTATAGAAAAAATAATTATTTTTGCATCGCTTTATTCTGAGGACTATAACTTTTTTAATTTTTTGCTGATGATGCTGTATGGCAGCTCGTTTTTTGCGGGACAAGATGACTCTTTCATCGGTACCATGTTTATTTATGTTTGTCTTTTTGATCGCGTGTTATTCCACTTTTTGTTCGGCGGTATGATAATAAAGCGTTGTTTTTTGCATAGTCTTTTTTTTTTTTCTTACGGTGTTTACTGAAGGGGTTAACTAGTGGGCCAGTTTTATAAATCGGGTCGTTACGGACGCGTTGATACTAAATATGTGTACTTTTATTGTTTTTTTTTTATTTAGATGAAGAAATGTATTTATTGGAGTAATATATTTTTTTTCCCATTATTTAGGATTTTTTTTTTTTTTTTTACACATTTGGAATTTTTTTTTAACTTTTTTACTTTGTCCCAGGGGGGGACATCACAGATCGGTGATCTGACAGTTTGCACAGCATTGTCAGATCACCGATCTGTCTCAGAGCGCTGCAGGCTTACCAAGCGCCTGCTCTGAGCAGGCACTTGGTAAGCCACCTCCCTCCCTGCAGGACCCGGATGCCGTGGCCATTTTGGATCCGGGCCTGGAGTAGGGAGGGAGGTAGGGAGACCCTCGCAGCAACGCGATTACATCGCGTTGCTGCGGGGGTCTCAGGGAAGCACGCAGGGAGCCCCCTCCCTGCGCGATGCTTCCCTGCACCGCCGGCACACCGCGATCATGTTTGATCGCAGTGTGCAGGGGGTTAATGTGCTGGGCGCGGGCCATGACCGCTCCTGGCACATAGTGCCGGATGTCAGCTGCGATAGGCAGCTGACACCCGGCCGCGATCGGCCACGCTCCCCCCGTGAGCGCGGCCGATCGCCCTGGACGTACTATTCCGTCCTTGGGAAGTAGGGCCCACCCCACATGGATGGAATAGTACGTCCATTGGCAGAAAGAGGTTAAAAAATACAAGTCATAACTGGTACAGGAGGAGAGAGGACCCTGCCCGCGAAGGCTCACAATCTACAAGGGATGGGTGAGAATACAGTAGGCGAGGATAGAGCTGGTCATGCAGCGGTTTGGTCGATCGGTGGTTACTGCAGGTTGTAGGCTTGTCGGAAGAGGTAGGTCTTCAGGCTCTTTTTGAAGGTTTCGATGGTAGGCGACAGTCTGATGTGTTGTGGTAGAGGGTTCCAGAGTAGGGGTGATACACGAGAGAAATCTTTGTATACGATTGTGGGAAGAGGAGATAAGAGGGGAATAGAGAAGGAGGTCTTGTGAGGATCGGAGGTTGCGTGTAGGTAAGTACCGGGAGACGAGGTCACAGATGTATGGAGGAGACAGGTTGTGGATAGCTTTGTACGTCATGGTTAGGGTTTTGTACTGGAGTCTCTGGGCAATGGGGAGCAAGTGAAGGGATTGACAGAGGGCAGAGGCCAGGGAATAGCGGGGGGACAGGTGGATTAGTCGGGCAGCAGAGTTTAGAATAGATTGAAGGGGTGCCAGAGTGTTAGAGGGGAGGCCACAGAGCAGGAGGTTGCAGTAGTCAAGGCGAGAGATGATGAGGGCATGGACTAGGGTTTTTGCAGATTCTTGGTTGAGGAATGAACGGATTTGAGAAATATTTTTGAGTTGAAGTCGGCAGGAAGTGGAAAGGGCTTGGATATGTGGTTTGAAGGAGAGATCAGTGTCAAGGATTCCCCCGAGGCAGTGAGCTTGTGGGACTGGGGAGAGTGAGCAGCCATTTACTGTAATGGATAGGTTCATTGGGGGGAGGGGGGGGGGTCGCGTGAGATGGGGGAAAGATGATGAATTCTGTTTTGTCCATGTTAAGTTTCAGAAATCTAGCGGAGAAGGATGAAATAGTGGACAGACATTGAGGGATTCTGGTTAGTAGGGAGGTGATATCTGGTCCAGAGATGTAGATCTGTGTGTCATCAGCATAGAGATGATACTGAAAGCCATGAGATTCTATGAGCTGTCCCAGGCCAAAGGTGTAAATGGAGAAGAGCAGGGGCCCTAGGACTGAATCTTGTGGGATGCCGACAGATGGGGGACGAGGTGAGGAGGTGGTGTGTGAGTGGGAGACGCTGAATGTTCGGTCTGTTAGGTATGATGAGATCCAGGATAGAGCCAAGTCTGTGATGCCAATGGATGAGAGGATCTGTAATAGGGAATGGTCCACTGTGTCAAAGGCAGCCGACAGGTCGAGGAGGACAGAGTAGTGTCGCTTGCTCTTGGCGGTAAAGAGGTCATTGGTGACCTTCGTTAGGGCAGTTTCAGTGGAATGGTGTGATCGGAAGCCAGATTGTAAGTGGTCAAAGAGGGAATTAGAGGGGTTCTTTCTAAGGGTACCTTTTTTTTTGGTTTAGTTTTTGCGCCACGTTTTTTTTTTACACTTTTACTTTTCCGTTCAAAAATGACCGAATAGCATTTTATGCTAATTTCAGCCATTTTTTGAGTAAAACAAATGACAAATGAGTTATAATTTCTTTTGAGACTACTTACTGCATCTACTATTGTTTATGAAGTAAACAGTTGCATTAGGTGCAGATTTACACATGCTTTCAGTACAAACCATACGCATTGGCTTTCAGTACAGTTCTGTGCAATTTTTTTTCTGATATTTCCCTGCTTTTCCTCTAAAAATAAATAAATTCAGTTCTCAAGATTGTATATTGTAAAAGAAAACAGTTTTTTTTCCTTGTTCTGTTTCTCTGACTATTCAAAGCAAACCTGAAAAGCTATTTGTTTTCTTCCCTCATTATTCCAGGGGGGTGGTGTCTGGTGTCTCTTTTGTTATGTGATCAGTAAGTAATCAGTTCAGCTAGCCACTAAATACAAGGGTATTACATACCTGGTAATGTGTTTTTTCATGAGACATGATGGCACCACGAGAGAGGGGATCCGCCCATCAAGGACAGGAAACCTTCAAGATAAAAGGGGCGGCTCCTCTCTCCACATCAGTTGTTTTACAGAGTACAAGAGGGACTCCGCTGGTTAGTGTACACATAAATAATACATCCTATACGGTTCTATTCACCGATACCCCAGGGAGTGTATAATAAAAATAATGCTAATAATGCACCCAACTAATGACGTGATCAAAAGGGTGGGAATATAAGGGTGCCGTCATGTCTCATGAAAAAACACATTACCAGGTATGTAATACCCGTGTTTTTCCATCATACATGACGGCACCACGAGAGAGTTAGAGATTTGTATTCTCTTTAGGGAGGGATCACTGCTTCTAACACTCTTCTCCCAAATGTGAGATCAGAGGTAGCAGATAGGTCTAGCCTATAATGTTTAAAAAATGTAGACGGAGAGGACCAAGTGGCCGCCTTACAGATTTGGTCGATGGTAGCATCAGCTCTCTCCGCCCACGACGTCGCCATGGCCCTCGTGGAGTGGGCTTTCAGACCCTGTGGAACAACCCTGCCTGCACTACTATACGCTAGAATAATGGCCTCTCACCCATCTAGCTATAGTCTGTTATGAGGCTTTAAGGCCCGCCCTTGACCCCTGGAACGAAACAAATAAAGCCCTCTGTTTCCTCCAGGATTTTGTACTCTCTAGATACTGCAGGATACATCTCCTGACGTCTAAGCAATGGAGTGTCTCCTCTTTTTAGTTACTAGGATTGGAACAGAAAGAGGGTAGGGTTATATCCTAAGCTCTATGAAATCTCGATACCACTTTGGGGAGATATGCCGGATCTAATTTTAATACAACCCTATCATCCAAAATTTGTGTGTAAGGGGGGTCAGCTGACAACGCGTGTAAATCCCCCACCCTACGGGCCGATGTAAGTGCCACTAACAAAGCTGTTTTTAATGTTAGTATTTTATCTGAAGCTGTATTTAACGGCTCAAAGGGGCTTTCTGTCAGAGCTGTTAACACTAGATTTAGATCCCATGGTGGAGGAATAGGAGATGGAACAGAGTCAGCTCTACTACAGGCTCGGATAAACCTCACCACCCACCTATTATTTGCCAGGTGACAGTTGAATAGGGCTGCTAAGGCTGAAATGTGTACTTTGAGGGTACTAACAGCTAACCCCAGATCTAAGCCCTTCTGCAGGAGCTCCAGTATTGCCACTATCGGGACCTCCCCTTCCCGTATTGGCCCTGAGCTGGACAGGAATTTCTTCCATATCCTCCCATAGATCTTGGTCATTACGGGTTTTCTGCTGCTGAGCAAGGTGGATATTAACCCAGCTGAGAACCCTTCTTTCTCTAGTACCGACCGCTCAAATGCCAGGCTGTCAAATGAAGCCCGGTGGTTGAAGGGACCCTGAGTTAGAAGGTCCTGGTCTTCTGGGAGAACACATGGGTCCGTCACTGACATCACTCTCAGCCAGTAAAACCATGGTCTTTTCGGCCAGAAGGGAGCTATCACAATCACTCTGTCCTTGTCTTCCCTGATCTTCCTCAGAACTGCTGGGATTAGACATATCGGTGGGAAGGCATACAGGAGTCCTGACGTTCATTCTACGCTGAAGGCATCTACTGCCAACGGCCTGTCTGCAGGGTTCAGGGAGCAGAACTTTTGGACTTTCTTGTTGAATTTTGAGGCAAAGAGGTCCACCCTGGGTTTTCCCCACATGTGCACTATCCGTTGAAAAACGGACTTTTTTAGGAACTATTCCCCTTGCCTCAAGTGGTTCCTGCTTAAAAAGTCTGCCTTTATGTTGTCTACACCTCGGATATGCAGGGCCGATAATGACAGGAAGTGCCTTTCGGCTAGAGACATGAGTCTTGTGGTTATGTGCATCAGTGCCTGAGAGCGGGTGCCTCCCTGGTGGTTCACGTATGCGACCGCTGTTCGGTTGTCCGATAGGACTCTCACATGATGCCCTGCCAAGTGTGGAAGTAATCTCTCTAGCGCCCTTTCTATTGCTAGGAGCTCCCACTTGTTTGAGGATAGATCTTTCTCCTCTTGCGCCCAGGGGTTTTGGACCCATAGTGTGTCTGAGTGAGCTCCCCATCCCCATGGACTGGCGTCCATTGTGATTATCATGGAGGCCGTGAATGTCCAGGGAACCCTCTGGGGGATGACTCTATTTGTAACCACCATCTAAGAGATTGGAGCACAGAGAGTGGGAGAGTGAGCTTCTGCTCTAACTGTCCGTGAAGTTCTCGGTCATTCTGCAGCACACACCATTGCAGTTCTCTTGCATGGAACTGGGCCCATTTTACTGCCGGTATGCAGGAGGTTAGGGACCCCAACACCGACATGGCCCTTCTTAAAGTCATCTCCGTTTTTTTTAATGTGGCCATAATCATCTGTTTGATTTTTCCTTCTTTTTCTTCTGGGAGGCGACACTCCTGTGCCACGGAGTCTACCGTTATCCCCAGGAAATTCTGGATCATTGCCGGCTCTAGCTTGGACTTCTTGAGATTTAGTTGCCATCCCAGTGTCTGAAGAGTGTCCATCACTATTCTGACCTGCTCCTGACAGTGAGAAAGGTTCTTTCCCACTATCAGGAAGTCATCCAAGTAGGGAATTATTAGTGTCTTTTTCCCTGAGATGTGCTGTGACCTCTGCAATCAGCTTCGTAAATACGCGTGAGGCGGTTGCTATCCCAAAGGGCAGAGCCCTGTACTGGAAGTGATGCAGCTGGGACCCCATCTGAACTGCCACTCTGAGGAACTGACGATCTTGTTGTCTGATTGGGACGTGATAATAAGCGTCCTTGAGGTCGAGGACGGACATGTAGCACTGGGGATAGAGAAGTTTCAGCGCCGATTTTATGGTTTCCATCTTGAATGATGGTATTACAAGAAATTTGTTGAGGCCTTTTAGATTTATAATTGTCCTCCAAGAGTTGTCCGATTTTTTTTTTTAATGAGAAAAAGAGGGGAATAAAATCCTTCCCTCCTTTCCTCTATAGGAACTTCTTCCAAGACATGCTTGTCTAGGAGTGACGTTACTTCCCCCTCCAGACTGTCTTGCTTTTCTTGGGAGGACTGTACCGGGGTCTGCATATATCTTCTTGGAGGCCAGTGGTGGAATTTTAGTTTTAGGCCTGATCCTACGATCTGCCGGATCCATATGCTGGAGGAGATCCTCTCCCAGGCTGGAAGGAAGTGAGAGAGCCTCCCTCCCACCTGAGGAGGACCATCACTGGGAGGGTTTTTTGGTGTCTCTGGGGGACTTGCCAAAATAGAAGCCCTTTCCTCCCCTGGGTCGCTTGTCCAGGTTGCTTCTGTCTCGGTCCCTGTACTGCTGCCTTCTGAATCTTTGGCCTCTCAGAAAGGAGCGACGAAAGGCCTGAAATGGCTGTCTTGGAAAGTTCTTCTTATTATCACCGGCTTTCTCCAATACCTCATCTAATGCCGGTCCGAACAGGAAGTTTCCCTCACAAGGCAAAGAACAAAGCTTCATTTTTGCCTGAGTGTCCCCTGGCCAGCATTTAAGCCATACGGCACGGTGTCCAGTGTTGGCTAACGCTGCTGATTTTGCTGCCAGCCTAGCAGAGTCTGCTGATGCTTCAGCCAGAAACATAGCCGCTGCCCTCATGGTTGGAAGTGACTCTAGAATAGCTTCCCTGGGAACTTTTTGCTCTACCTGTTCCTCCAGGTTGTCTATCCAGATTTTAAGGGATCTGGCGACACAAGTGGCCGCGATAGCTGGCCTTAGTGCTCCTGCTGAGGATTCCCAAGCTGTCTTCAGGGAACTGTCCACCTTCCTGTCCAGAGGTTCTTTTAGAGAACCTAGGTCCTCGAACGGCAGGGAGGACTTCCTGGCCACTTTTGAGACCGCCACATCGATTTTTGGGGCTCTGTCCCAAGATGAGGACGCTTCCTCTTCAAAGGGATACCTTCTTTTTAGGGAGGTAGTTATTTGGGACCTTTTTTCTGGCTTTTGCCATTCCCTTTTAATCAGTTCTTGTATTTGATCGTTAACAGGGAATGACCTCCGTTTTTTCTTTTGTAGGCCACTGAACATAAGTTCTTGGGCTGTCTTTTTGGCCGTCTCATCTACCAGCCCCATGGTAGAGCGAACAGCTTTAATAAGTTTATCTGTAGCCTCTGCTGGAAAAGTGTCTTCCTCCTCTGAGCTACTATCAGAACAGCGGGCCGTATCTGAATCCTGTTCTGACCCCGAGGAATCCCTTAAGGATGCTATAGAGGGGCTGGATCTGTCCCTAGATCTGGCTTCTGTGTCAGATGTCTGTAATGCTCTTATGGATTTAGAGACTTCGGACTGAATCAGAGATCTTAAGCTGTCCGTAAAGGAGGGTGTTTCCTCCGCCACAGTCTGTTTAATACAGTCCTGACACAGTCTTTTACCCCAAGATGACATTAAAGCCTTTTTACATAGGGGACATTCTCTATTTTTAGTCTTCGCCTTATACTTTTTGGGGACCTCCTATACTCCACCCCGCAATGTATGTAAGAAAAGAGGGGAGAGAGGAGATAAGAGAAAAGAACAGACATTAGCATGCTGGACTTTCTCGCAGTTCACTCACCACTCGGACATTCTCAAAGTATGGGTACCGGATCCGGATGTTGACTGGCTTTCTCCGTGTCTCCCAATGAGACTAGGGACCCCCTCCTTGGGATGCCGATCCGTCCGTATACTGTCCGAGCGGCTTCTGCTGCTGCCATGGCGGGTCTGGCTCTTTTCGCTTGAGCGAGACCGCCTCTCCTGCATCTCTTGCTGTGGCATCAAATGCTCTGGTGAGAAACTCTCCATTATACACACCAGCACACAACAAGAGTAGTCACCTTCAACCTGGCCTGGTTCAGTGACACAGGGCAGCGCAGCTGGCTTGTTTAAATAGATTCACTTTTTTTTTTTTTTTATATGGATCACCTGGTTGATCCTGCCTTACTGGTCGCTTCAGTGATCAGGTGTATGAACGCACCTGTCATGAATGATTACCTGGCCTGCACCACTTCCGGTGCTCCTATATGTAATCAATCACCTGGTTGATCCTGCCATCGCTAGCGCAACACCTGCACTGTAAAGAACATGCCAGAGCGCGCATCCGGCAACCACATCCGGTGCGCGCTATCAGATCCACAATATATACCTGGTTGATCCTGCCGTCAGGCTCTGAGTGCCTTACTTCCGGTGCACGCTCTTTAATCAACTACACCACCTAGTTGATCCTGCCATCTAAATCCACCGACGGCCTATGTACGCATCCGGACTTACTTCCGGTGCGCGCTGCTGAATTATGCTCCAGGCGCGCATCACTTCCGGTGTGCGCCGCCTTTTTCGGTCCCCCTGCCCCTTAGCTCCTTACCAAAGTTCCGGGCGCATGTGCGTACCTTCACTTCCGGGTACCCAGCGCTGGCTAGAGGGAGATTTCAGTGCCGACGGTGTCCATGCAGATGTCAGCCAGCACTTTACCCTCAGCGTCTCTCATCGCCAGACATCGCTTCCATGCCCAGGTACTGACCAGGAAGGAGGGATAGGGATCTGCTTTAGAAGCTCAACAGGGTGGGCCCCAACCCCAACCTCCGAGGAGACTTACTTAGCCCGGGCACCGATGTGCCTCACGGGCTGCATGGCCACCAGTAGTCAACAGGGGGGGCACCATAAAGTGACTCCCGTGGACAGGCAGGATTTTTTAACTCGACAGGGGGGAAAGCGCACCTGCGGCCCCCGTGGAGAATCTTCACCCGGGCGTTCACCTCACGGGCTGTGCCCATGCTTCGCTCAGGGGGGGCATGGTATACATTGACCCCCAAGGCGACTACGGGTACCTGGTGACGGGTGCAGCAGACCAGCGCCTGCCCAAATCCACCCGACCCAGATCCCGGCATCCTCTTCTGTCTTCATCAGAAGTCTTCCATCTTGAGGGTTCCCTGTCAAGGACAGGAAACCAACTGATGTGGAGAGAGGAGCTGCCCCTTTTATCTTGAAGGTTTCCTGTCCTTGATGGGCGGATCCCCTCTCTCGTGGTGCCGTCATGTATGATGGAAAAAAACCAATAAAGAACAACAGAAGGTACACATATGTTACCAATATATAAATTTATTAAATACCCATATTATAAATACATATACAGCAATATGAATAAAGCTATAACATACAAACATATAAACATGACAATACCCTATACCTAGGGGAGGAAATAGGATTGGCTATGTACTATAGGAAAACCGATTGGGCCACATAACCACCCAATACAAAACACCACGTCTGTGGGTAGAGCAACACTAGCAGAGAAATATAATAATAACTCCCAGGGATTACATACTATTTATCAGTAGGTATTGTGGCACATCCAAATGTATCAGCTGGAACCCACACACATTATAGTGCATCTGAAAATAACAATGTCCACAAGGGACAAGTGTGGGTAAATCTAGCCAGCAGTTCTGTACCATCAACCTGGAATACCACCAAAAAATACAAAACCAGTCCCTAGGAGAGGCTCACCCTAAGATATAGACAGAACTACTGCCTAGTGGTAGAGTAATACCAGTGCCTCCAGCTGGTAATATCTATATATATAATTGCCTAAGGGTTTTTCTGTCTGTCTGTCTGTCTTTCTGTCTGTCTGTCTGTCCTGGAAATCCCGCGTCTCTCATTGGTCGAGGCCTGGCGGCCTCGACCAATCAGCGACGGGCACAGCAATGAAGATGTCATAAAGGACGTAGAAATCCCACGTTTCTGATTCAGCGATGGGCACAGTATCGACGTAGATGTCATAATGGTTGCCATGGCGACGATGATGTCATAAAGGTTGCCTAACGATGCCGAAGTCCCTGGGTAACCAGGGTAAACATCGGGTTAGTAAGCGCAGGGCCGCGCTTAGTAACCCGATGTTTACCCTGGTTACCATTGTAAAAGTAAAAAAAAAAAAACACTACATACTTACATTCCTGTCGTGTCCCCCGGCGTCAGCTTCCCTGCACTGTCAGTGCTGGCCGGAAAGCAGAGCGGTGCTCTGCTTTACGGCCGGCGCTGACACTGGGGGACGCAGGGAAGCTGACGCCGAGGGGACGCAACAGGAATGTAAGTATGTAGTAGTTTTTTTTTTTTTTACTTTTACAATGGTAACCAGGGTAAACATCGGGTTACTAAGCGCGGCCCTGCGCTTAGTAACCCGATGTTTACCCTGGTTACCAGTGAAGACATCGCTGAATCGGCATCACACACGCCGATTCCGCGATGTCTGCGGGAGATCAGCGACCAAAATAAAGTCCTGATCATTCCCCAGCGACCAACGATCTCCCAGCAGGGGCCTGATTGTTGGTCGCTGTCACGCATAACGATTTCGTTAACGATATCATTGCTACGTCACAAAAAAGCAATGATATCGTTATGTGTGACGGTACCTTTAGGGGTCGAGTTCCCGCTTCTGCACAGGGGGAATCTCGGGCCGTCTCTGCTGCGGTCTCCCATTCTTCTCCTGCCGCAGTGGAACCTGCTCAGCGGAGACGTCGGCCCTTGCGTCTAGCTCAGTCTCACTCTGTGCTTAGGCTTGCTCTTGCTTTTCCAGCTTTTGCCATTAAAGCCAGTGCTGGGCAGCAGCGAGCGGACGCTTTTGGGACCAAGTCCTGCTTTTTCCCTTCTGAGCATGCCCAGGGTGAGATCTCCTGTTGGAGATCGAGGGTCACATGCTCAGATGCTGCAGCAGTTCCCATTGGTCCTCCTGGAAGGTCCTGAAGGTGCTAACTTCTGTGGCAGCTTCCCATTGGTCCTTTATTGGAAGGTCCTGAACGAGCTGCAGCTATATAAGCTTCGCATGACCACACGGCCATGCGCTAGTATACAATTGTATATGTGTGTTTGTTGTGAGTGCAAGTCGTTCATTAAATACCCCTTCCCTATTGTATGACTGTTCACGTAAGGAGAATGGCTGCTACCTAGCACCCGACTAACCACTCAACGTGTTACACATGAATCAGCGTCTATTGCTCGAAAGAGCAGGCCGGAGCGAGCCGTCCCCTCCCCCCAGACGGCGTACGTGCGGGCCGTCATGACAGGGGTTTTGGAGAGGGAGGATAGAAGGGGTGGGAACATATTTAGGGGAGGGGGATAGCATGCATTAGGAGGGGGTTTATAGGGCTAGGTAGGGGGTGGGGTTGGCCAGTTCCCGCTCTGGAGGCCAATAGTGAGTTCCCGCCCGCCCGCCCTGTTTTTTCTTCCGTTTTCTCTTTGAAACGTTTTTGGGGCTAAGTTGCTCCGGGTCATGGTGGCTGGTAGCGGTGGGAGGGGTCCTTGGAGTTGGTACTAAATTGGCCTGGGGGATCCGTCGGGATACGGATTCTTCAGTTGGTGTAAAGTTGGTTTCGGGTCTGGTGGTTTGGGGGGGATCTTGGCAACGGTGGGCCGGATTCCCAGGTGTTAGGTGGACAATGGTAGCCCTTCGGGGTATTTTGGTGCTCCCGAGCCAGGTGGTTGCGGCTGGGAGTAAATTATGGTCTGGTTTTCCTGTCCACTCTATATATTATGTTTTACCACCAGTTTGGAGCTTCAAGGACCTCCCCACGTTACTTTACCGTTAATGTTTGTATGTTTATAATAAAGGGCCACTGTGGCCAATTATTATCCAAGTTTTGAATCCTGTATTTATTGGGGTTTATTTGGGTACTTGGGAGGGGGCCTGAAGATGGGAGGATCCGACGGAGCTATCGAACAATACCAATGTCATGAGCAAAAACAAAGGCGCACCACACAGATGTACATATGGTATACCAACAATATGAAAATATGATACGGGGTGCAAGTGAGGGATAAACAACTATGTGATGCAAACAAATAAACAGGTATCACTCCAATGATGCACACCACATATAAAAATAAGAAACAAGATATTGAAAAAACACAAGATTTTATTGAAACACCACATAAAACATATAAAGACAACAAGCATCAAGCCCTGTCCATAACAATAAATGCAAGGTACAATAATATGTATAAAGCACAATAAATGTACAAACCTGCAATGCTGTAACCCTGCCTATACCCCAGATAAAGTAAGGACTATATATGGTCAGCTGAAAATACCAAGCTGGCTAGAGAATGTACACCCTGCACCACGCTATACGTAGTGATGGGTACCTGACCCAAAAAGGTGCCTGAATATAAACAGTAACCTATGCGGCTCATGGGACACTTATAGGTGTCTTACCCAGACTCACTGGGCTATGAAAATAGTCCCAAAATAACATGCTAACAGCAGAGAAAGGACCGCCAAATAGCGTCCCCAGCAAATGCTGGGATAAAGATTACCCAAGGCAAAAGGGTGGCCAGGAACAGTCCAGGGGTAAACCGGCACGCCAGCAGGACTAGGGACAAAGCAGCCCCATGCGTATCGCCCTCCCAAGTAGGGCTTCGTCAGGGGAAGTGTTTGGTGTGTATCACAAACCTTGTATTAATAGCAGACAAGTAATAAGCAGATATGGACCACCTGTGACAAAAAAAAAAAAAAATACAATGCATAACCAAGGGGTGATCAGTCCCAGGGTAGATGCAAAGGCGCAGGGATATATACCGAGCGTAAATCAATAAGCAGGTAAATGTGCACAGCATTCATGGCAAGTAAAACGAGCAGCAGCCAATAGGCTACACATATAGAATCATAATAATAATAGTAAGCATGCAAGATGTATATAGTAGCCATGCAAGAGCACACACATCCCACACAAGCAGCTCCCGGGGAACAAGCACATAGCACCTATATCACAGGCAGTTACACATCCCCAACACACAATCCCAAACAGGACCCAGCAGATATAGCACACCATCCAAGACATACATAATTACCTGGCAAAAGACGTGTGTAGCAATTAGAGAATTGTTGTATGAAAAATCTTTATTGTCAAAAAATATATATAGACAATTATTACACACATAAATTGCTGTCAGTAAAAACTGAATATTCCACCTGCAGAGAGGCCAGGTATGGGCTGAAAGCGTGCAAACCCACAGGATGGATAAAAGGCCCAGATAAAGTGCATATATGAAAGCAAAAACATATCTCGCAGGTAGAGACGAAAAGTCCCATAGCAGGAAGTAACCTGTTCAACTAAAAAGATGGAAACAAAATAGAGATGCCAAAATGTCCAAACAGGCATCGCATGAGCCAAGGTACAGTTTTGTATATTTTGAAGGTGAAAAATAAGAAATAAAAAATTAAAAATAATTGGAACAAATACCATATCCTAATGTCCCATGAGCCAAAAGTCCCTATATTCTATAGATGGAACCAACATGGCCAAGGCAATAAACCTTGACCCGATAAGGTCTAGTCCATGCCCATGTTACAAAAACACGAGATGACATGAATAGGACAAGTGATGAAAAACCTCTATAGAGAATCTCTCAAATGGCGTCTCCCATCCATAGATGTAAAGTGCATGGTGCAAAATAGACAGTACCAACGCCTGGGAGCCAAAAGGGCCACAAGCTGCCTACCTATAAAATATCACAAAATGATGAACCCCCACATGTTATAGTATAGATAAGCTGTAATAACAAAAAAGGTGCAGAGCCCTAACATAGATGAGACCTAGAAATGATTCCAGTTTGAGTGTATACAACCCATTTAATTTAGCGAGAGCACAACTCCCGATCAAGTGGAATCCTCAGACAGTCCCTCATGAATGACTCAGGAGGCGGAGAAGAAAAACCGGTCCATCCAAACCATATAGTCCATACAGACACCAGACCATGGGGAGGGTGACCAGATGAGACCTCATCCCAGATATCCCGTGAACAGGAGTTCTTCGTTAAGACCTGCTGGGGCAACAGAGGACAAATTGAAAATCCAGCGAGACTCACAACGTAACAGGGATGGATTGAGCGGACCCCCACTGTTAGAAATCTGGACCCGCTCCAGGCACACCACCTTGGTGTTAGTCACCCAACCCGCATGGTGGGTAATATAATGGGCCGCCACAGGAGTGAGAACTTTACCCTTAGAGAGACCATTAGAGGCCAGATTGATTGTGGAGTAGTGCTTCTGCACTCTCCGTCGCAACTCCTGCGAGGTTTGGCCCACATATATGAGTTGACAAGGGCAAACCAGGGCGTAGATAACACACGTAGTCTTGCAATTGATATACGAAGAGAGTCTGTACCGACTCCCATCCCTAGGATGAACAAAAAAATCCCTTGTGGCTCCCATATGTGGGCAGATACTACAACCTCCACAGGCAATTGATCCTCGAAGTTTTACACCCCTATGAGTACTCGTGGTCTGTCTCCTGTAATGGCTCCTGGACAACAAATCCCTGAAATTAGGAGCCCTTCTTGCCACCACTAAAGGCTGTGCACTGACCACATCAGCAGTTTGAAGGTCAGGATATCCCAATGTCTGCGTAGGATTGCCTTAAGGCTGCCCCAGTTATTATTGTAACCCGTGATGAACCTAGGTTTATCATCACGTACCTTGGTTGATGCAAGCAGAAGGGATGTTATGAAGGCAATCTAGTAACACAGTGTGCCAGCAATCAGAGCACATGCAGTGATCTGACAATAACCCAAAAACAATAGAACGAGCTCTGAGACGTGGAATCTCTGTAGACCGCAATACCTGAACCTATCCTAAACACAACTAAAGGCAGCTGTGGATTGCGCCTGACACTACCTATGCAACTCGGCACAGCCTGAGGAACTGACTAGCCTGAAGATAGAAATACAAGCCTAACTTGCCTCAGAGAAATACCCCAAAGGAAAAGGCAGCCCCCCACATATAATGACTGTTAGCAAGATGAAAAGACAAAACGTAGGGATGAAATAGATTCAGCAAAGTGAGGCCCGATATTCTAGATAGAGCGAGGATAGCAAAGAGAACTTTGCAGTCTACAAAAAACCCTAAAGCAAAAAACCACGCAAAGGGGGCAAAAAGACCCACCGTTCCGAACTAACGGCACGGCGGTACACCCTTTGCGTCTCAGAGCTTCCAGCAAAACGAATAGACAAGCTGGACAGAAAAAATAGCAACAAAAGCAAAGAAGCACTTATTTAAGCAGAGCAGCAGGCCACAGGAAAGATCCAGAAGCTCAGATCCAACACTGGAACATTGACAAGGAGCAAGGAAGACAGAATCAGGTGGGGTTAAATAACAAAGCAGCCAACGAGCTCACCAGAACACCTGAGGGAGGAAGCTCAGAAGCTGCAGTACCACTTGTGACCACAGGAGTGAATTCAGCCACAGAATTCACAACAAAGGGAATCCTGGGTGTGGAGTCTAGCTCGTTGAAATGCTGTAGATATGCTCCTATGCGGGTAGTGCCTTTCCTTAAAGCGTTCCGTGAGTCTCAATGGTACGTGGCTGTGGAGGATGACATGGAGTAAGTCAAGAGAATGTTATGCATATTTTCATTTAGAGACTCAATATAACTCCTGCACTCCTCCAACGTGCCTACCCAAATGAAAAAAAACATCATCGATATATCGTGACCAATGGGCAGCCTTATTCCTGAAAGTCAATGATGGGTTTTTACTGACAGCAATTTATTTTTTGACAATAAAGATTCTCTAATTGCTACACACGTCTTTTGCCAGGTAATTATGTATGTCTTGGATGGTGTGCTATACCTCCTGTCTCTCCGGACAACTGCTGGGTCCTGTTTGGGATTGTGTGTTGGGGATGTGTAACTGCCTGTGATATAGGTGCTATGTGCTTGTTCCCCGGGGGCTGCTTGTGTGGGATGTCTGTGCTCTTGCATGGCTACTATATACATCTTGCATGCTTACCATTATTATGATTCTATATGTGTAGCCTATTGGCTGCTGCTCGTTTTACTTGCCATGGATGCTGTGCACATTTACCTGCTTATTGATTTACGCTCGGTATATCCCTGCGCCTTTGCATCTACCCTGGGACTGATCACCCCTTGGTTATGCATTGTATTTTTTTTTTTTTTTGCCACAGGTGGGCCGTATCTTCTTATTACTTGTCTGCTATTTATACAAGGTTTGTGATACACACCAAACACTTCCCCTGACGAAGCCCTACTTGGGAGGGCGATACGCATGGGGCTGCTTTGTCCCTAGTCCTGCTGGCGTGCCGGTTTACCCCTGGACTGTTCCTGGCCACCCTTTTGCCTTGGGTAATCTTTATCCCAGCATTTGCTGGGGACGCTATTTGGCGGTCCTTTCTCTGCTGTTAGCATGTTATTTTGGGACTATTTTCATAGCCCAGTGAGTCTGGGTAAGACACCTATAAGTGTCCCATGAGCCGCATAGGTTACTGTTTATATTCAGGCACCTTTTTGGGTCAGGTACCCATCACTACGTATAGCGTGGTGCAGAGTGTACATTCTCTAGCCAGCTTGGTATTTTCAGCTGACCATATATAGTCCTTACTTTATCTGGGGTATAGGCAGGGTTACAGCATTGCAGGTTTGTACATTTATTGTGCTTTATACATATTATTGTACCTTGCATTTATTGTTATGGACAGGGCTTTGTGCTTGTTGTTTTTAATTATGTTTTATGTGGTGTTTCAATAAAATCTTGTGTTTTTTCAATATCTTGTTTCTTATTTTTATATGTGGTGTGCATCATTGTAGTGATACCTGTCTCTTTGTTTGCATCAGCGTCTATTGCTGTGACCGCCAGTGCGGCGCCACACGCCAGTAGTGCGCTTCCTAACCCACGTCCGGGTGCTTAGTGGTGTCTGCTAGCACGGCATAGTTCGCACTTCGGTGCTCTAACTTTACCTAACACACCCAGTTGCGGGTGAATCTTGGGATTGAGTTAGCTGACTCCTTGCTTGCACTCTTTAGTGCGGTATTGCGGACCTGTGGCTTTACAGGGTTCCCTTCCACCGCCATATAGCGCTGCCATTTACTAGCAGCAGGTTTTCACCTGCACGGTGGACCCTGGACTGCGAACGCACCAATATTATTTCACTTTATACTTGGTGCGTTCCGCCAGTCCTAACACTGAGTTTTGTTGGAGAGAATATCTGGAGAAATCTGAGCCTTGAATGCAAGTCTGTACAGGCATAAGGGTACCGTCACACAGTGAAATTTTGATCGCTACGACGGCACGATTCGTGACGTTCGAGCGATATGTCTGTGACGTTCGAGCGATATCGCAATGTCTGACACGCTCCTGCGATCAGGGACCCTGCTGAGAATCGTACGTCGTAGCAGATCGTTTGAAACTTTCTTTCGTCGTCTAGTGTCCCGCTGTGGCGGCATGATTGCATGGTGTAACATATATCGTATACGATGTGCGCATAGTAACCAACGGCTTCTACATCGCACATACGTCATGAAATTATCGCTCCAGCGTCGTAGATTGCAAAGTGTGACAGCAGTCTACGACGCTGGAGCGATATTGTTACGACGCTGGAGCGTCACGGATCGTACCGTCGTAGTGATGAAAATTGCACTGTGTGACGGTACCCTAAGGCTTATAAACTACTAGATGGTGGCCCGATTCTAACACATCGGGTATTCTAGAATATGCATGTCCACGTAGTATATTGCCCAGTCACATAGTATATTGTACAGCCATGTAGTATATTGCCCAGCCACGTAGTATATTGCCCAGTGACGTAGTATATTGCCCAGCCACGTAGTATATTGCCCAGCCACGTAGTATATTGCCCAGTCACATAGTATATTGTACAGCTATGTAGTATATTGCCCAGCCACGTAGTATATTGCCCAGTGACGTAGTATATTGCCCAGTGACATAATATATTTGCCAACCACATAGTATATTGCCCAGTCACGAAGTATATTGCCCAGCCACGTAGTATATTGCCCAGTCATGTAGTATATTGCCCAGCCACGTAGTATATTGCCCAGCCACGTATATTGCCCAGTCACATAGTATATTGTACAGCTATGTAGTATATTGCCCAGCCACGTAGTATATTGCCCAGTGACGTAGTATATTGCCCAGTGACCTAATATATTTGCCAACCACATAGTATATTGCCCAGTCACGAAGTATATTGCCCAGCCACGTAGTATATTGCCCAGTCAAGTAGTATATTGCCCAGCCACATAGTATATTGTACAGCCACGTAGTATATTGCCCAGTGACGTAGTATATTGCCCAGTGACATAATATATTGGCCAACCACGTAGTATATTGCCCAGTCACGAAGTATATTGCCCAGTCACGTAGTATATTGGGCAGCCACGTAGTATATTGGGCAGCCACGTAGTATATTGCGCAGCCACGTAGTATATTGCCCAGCCACGTAGTATATTGCCCAGCCACATAGTATATTGCCCAGTGACGTAGTATATTGCCCAGTGACGTAGTATATTGCGCAGCCACGTAGTATATTGTCCAGTGACGTAGTATATTGCCCAGTGACGTAGTATATTGCGCAGCCACGTAGTATATTGTCCAGTGACTTAGTATATTGCCCAGTGACGTAGTATATTGCGCTGCCACGTAGTATATTGTTCAGTGCCGTAGTATATTGCCCTGCCACGTAGTATATTGGGCAGCCGCACAGTATATTGCCTAGTTACATAGTATATTGCCCAGTGACGTAGTATATTGCACAGCAACATAGTATATTGCCTAGTTACGTAGTATATTGCCCAGTGACATAGTATACAGCACACAGCCATGTAGTATATTGCACAGCGAAGTAGTATACAGGACAGAGCCACGTAGTATATTGCCCAGGTACGTAGTATATTGCCCAGGTACGTAGTATATTGGCCAGCCACGTTTGTCACAGGTTAAAAAAAATTAAAAATAAACACATACTCACCTTTCCGAGGGCCCATTGTAGTCCACGGCAGCTTCCGTTCCCAGGTTTGGTATGAGCGCAGGACCTGTGATGACGTCGCGGTCACATGACTGTGACGTCATGGCAGGTCTTTCTAGCGCAGGGCCTGTGATAACGTCGCAGTCACATGACTGACGTCATGGCAGGTCCTTCTCCCATACCATCTTTGCCATCGGAACCTGCAACGGAAGATGGCAGCCGCCAGCATTAACCCTGTGTTAGCGGTGACCGGAGGGGAGTATGCGGGCGACAGGCACTGACTGCGGGGAGTGAGGAGCGGCCATTTTCTTCCGGACTGTGCCTGTCGCTGATTGGTCACGGCAGCCATGACAGGCAGCTGGTGAGACCAATCAGCGAATGAATAACCGTGACAGACAGACAGAAGGACAGACGGAAGTGACCCTTAGACAATTATATAGTAGATGCTTTTCTCAAATTATTAATTTCTGTTGCTTAGGTTGCTTATTGTAAAGCAACAATTATTTTTATATTGCTTATGCATTGCTTGATTACTGCCCTGATGTAAGATAATTGTCACTGCCTGCTTGTGTGCAATGATGGCAATCACTTTTTGCAGCTTGCATGGCACGCAGAGGCGTAGCTAAGGGTTCAGCTTAGGGGGGGTGAACCATCTGAGTGGGCCCCTAAACCTTGATTACAACTATGGTGGCACACTTTAATCATGGGTATATCAGACAGAGAGAGCGAGACAGACAGAGAGAGCGCGAGACAGACAGACAGACAGAGAGCGCGAGACAGAGACAGAGAGCCAGACAGAGAGAGACAAAGAGAGCGCGAGACAGACAGAGAGAGCGCGAGACAGACAGACAGAGAGAGCGCGAGACAGACAGACAGAGAGCGCGAGACAGACAGACAGAGAGAGCGCGAGACAGACAGACAGAGAGAGCGCGAGACAGACAGACAGAGAGAGCGCGAGACAGACAGACAGAGAGAGCGCGAGACAGACAGACAGAGAGAGCGCGAGACAGACAGACAGAGAGAGCGAGACAGACAGAGAGAGCGCGAGACAGACAGAGAGAGCGCGAGACAGACAGAGAGAGCGCGAGACAGACAGAGAGAGCGCGAGACAGACAGAGAGCGCGAGACAGACAGAGAGAGAGCGCGCGAGACAGACAGACAGAGCGCGAGACAGACAGAGAGAGCGCGAGACAGAGAGAGCGCGAGACAGACAAAGAGAGCGCGAGACAGACAGAGAGAGCGCGAGACACAGACAGAGAGAGCGCGAGACACAGACAGAGAGAGCGCGAGACAGACAGACAGAGAGAGCGCGAGACAGACAGACAGAGAGAGCGCGAGACAGACAGACAGAGAGAGCGCGAGACAGACAGAGAGAGCGCGAGACAGACAGAGAGAGCGCGAGACAGACAGAGAGAGCGCGCGAGACAGACAGACAGAGCGCGAGACAGACAGAGAGAGCGCGAGACAGACAGAGAGCGCGAGACAGACAGAGAGCGCGAGACAGAGACAGAGAGCCAGACAGAGAGAGACAGACAGACAGAGAGAGCGCGAGACAGACAGAGAGAGAGAGCGAGACAGACAGAGAGAGAGCGAGACAGACAGACAGACAGAGCGCGAGACAGACAGACAGAGCGCGAGACAGACAGACAGAGCGCGAGACAGACAGAGAGCGCGAGACAGACAGACAGAGAGCGCGAGACAGAGACAGAGAGCCAGACAGAGAGAGACAGACAGACACAGACAGAGAGAGCGCGAGACAGACAGAGAGAGCGCGAGACAGACAGAGAGAGAGCGAGACAGACAGACAGAGCGCGAGACAGAGACAGAGACCCAGACAGAGAGAGACAGACAGACACAGACAGAGAGAGCGCGAGACAGACAGACAGAGAGAGCGCGAGACAGACAGAGAGAGCGCGAGACAGACAGAGAGAGTGCGAGACAGAGACAGAGAGCCAGACAGAGAGAGCGCGAGACAGACAGACAGAGAGAGCGCGAGACAGACAGAGAGAGCGCGAGACAGACAGAGAGAGCGCGAGACAGATAGAGAGCGCGAGACAGACAGAGAGAGCGCGAGACAGACAGAGAGCGCGAGACAGACAGAGAGCGCGAGACAGACAGAGAGCGCGAGACAGACAGAGAGCGCGAGACAGACAGAGAGAGCGCGAGACAGACAGAGAGAGCGCGAGACAGAGACAGAGAGCCAGACAGAGAGAGCGCGAGACAGGACAGAGAGCGCGAGACAGAGAGACAGACAGAGAGAGAGCGCCAGACAGACAGAGAGAGCGCGAGACAGACAGACAGAGAGAGACAGACAGAGAGAGCGCGAGACAGACAGAGAGAGCGCGAGACAGACAGAGAGAGCGCGAGACAGACAGAGAGAGCGCGAGACAGACAGAGAGAGCGCGAGACAGACAGACAGACAGAGAGAGCGCGAGACAGACAGACAGACAGAGAGAGCGCGAGACAGACAGACAGAGAGAGCGCGAGACAGACAGACAGAGAGAGCGCGAGACAGACAGACAGAGAGAGCGCGAGACAGACAGACAGAGAGAGCGCGAGACAGACAGACAGAGAGAGCGCGAGACAGACAGACAGAGAGAGCGCGAGACAGACAGACAGAGAGAGCGCGAGACAGACAGACAGAGAGAGCGCGAGACAGACAGACAGAGAGAGCGCGAGACAGACAGACAGAGAGAGCGCGAGACAGACAGAGAGAGCGCGAGACAGACAGAGAGAGCGCGAGACAGACAGAGAGAGCGCGAGACAGACAGACAGAGAGAGCGCGAGACAGACAGACAGAGAGAGCGCGAGACAGACAGAGAGAGCGCGAGACAGACAGAGAGAGCACGAGACAGACAGAGAGAGCGCGAGACAGACAGAGAGCGCGAGACAGACAGAGAGCGCGAGACAGACAGAGAGAGCGCGAGACAGAGAGAGCGCGAGACAGACAGAGAGAGCGCGAGACAGACAGAGAGCGCGAGACAGACAGAGAGAGCGCGAGACAGACAGACAGAGAGAGCGCGAGACAGACAGACAGAGAGAGCGCGAGACAGACAGAGAGAGCACGAGACAGACAGAGAGAGCACGAGACAGACAGAGAGAGCGCGAGACAGACAGACAGAGAGAGCGCGAGACAGACAGACAGAGAGAGCGCGAGACAGACAGACAGAGAGAGCGCGAGACAGACAGAGAGAGCACGAGACAGACAGAGAGCACGAGACAGACAGAGAGAGCGCGAGACAGACAGACAGACAGAGACAGACAGAGAGAGAGCGTGAGACAGAGAGAGAGAGCGAGAGACAGACAGACAGAGACAGACAGAGACAGACAGACAGAGAGCGAGACAGACAGAGAGAGCGCGAGACAGACAGAGAGAGCGCGAGACAGACAGAGAGAGCGCGAGACAGAGAGCCAGACAGAGAGAGCGCGAGACAGACAGACAGAGAGAGCGCGAGACAGACAGACAGAGAGAGCGCGAGACAGACAGACAGAGAGAGCGCGAGACAGACAGAGAGAGCACGAGACAGACAGAGAGAGCACGAGACAGACAGAGAGAGCGCGAGACAGACAGACAGACAGAGACAGACAGAGAGAGAGCGTGAGACAGAGAGAGAGAGCGAGAGACAGACAGACAGAGAGCGAGACAGACAGAGAGAGCGCGAGACAGACAGAGAGAGCGCGAGACAGACAGAGAGAGCGCGAGACAGAGAGCCAGACAGAGAGAGCGCGAGACAGGACAGAGAGCGCGAGACAGAGAGCCAGACAAAGAGACAGAGAGAGCGCGAGACAGACAGAGAGAGAGCGAGACAGACAGAGAGAGAGCGAGACAGACAGAGAGAGCGCGAGACAGACAGAGAGAGCGCGAGACAGACAGAGAGAGCGCGAGACAGAGAGCCAGACAGAGAGAGCGCGAGACAGGACAGAGAGCGCGAGACAGAGAGCCAGACAAAGAGACAGAGAGAGCGCGAGACAGACAGAGAGAGCGCGAGACAGACAGAGAGAGCGCGAGACAGACAGAGAGAGCGCGAGACAGACAGACAGACAGAGAGAGCGCGAGACAGACAGACAGAGAGAGCGCGAGACAGACAGACAGAGAGAGCGCGAGACAGACAGACAGACAGAGAGAGCGCGAGACAGACAGACAAAGAGAGCGCGAGACAGACAGAGAGCGCGAGACAGACAGACAGAGCGCGAGACAGACAGAGAGAGCGAGAGACAGACAGAGAGAGCACGAGACAGACAGAGAGCGCGAGACAGACAGACAGAGAGCGCGAGACAGACAGACAGAGAGCGCGAGACAGACAGACAGAGAGAGCGAGACAGACAGACAGAGAGCGCGAGACAGACAGACAGAGAGCGCGAGACAGACAGACAGAGAGAGCGCGAGACAGAGACAGAGAGAGCGCGAGACAGACAGACAGAGAGCGCGAGACAGACAGACAGAGAGCGCGAGACAGACAGAGAGAGCGCGAGACAGAGAGAGCGCGAGACAGACAGAGAGAGCGCGAGACAGACAGACAGACAGACAGACAGAGACAGACAGAGAGCGAGACAGACAGAGAGAGCGCGAGACAGACAGTAACAGAGACAGAGAGCGCGAGACAGACAGACAGAGAGAGCGCGAGACAGACAGACAGAGAGAGCGCGAGACAGACAGACAGAGAGAGCGCGAGACAGACAGACAGAGAGAGCGCGAGACAGACAGACAGAGAGAGCGCGAGACAGACAGAGCGCGAGACAGAGAGAGAGCGCGAGACAGACAGAGAGAGCGTGAGACAGACAGAGAGAGCGCGAGACAGACAGACAGAGCGCGAGACAGACAGACAGAGAGAGCACGAGACAAACAGACAGAGAGCGCGAGACAGACAGAGACAGACAGACAGACAGAGACAGACAGAGAGAGAGCGTGAGACAGACAGAGAGAGAGAGAGCGCGAGACAGACAGACAGAGAGCGAGAGACAGACAGACAGACAGACAGACAGAGAGCGAGACAGACAGACAGAGAGCGAGACAGACAGAGAGAGCGCGAGACAGACAGAGAGAGCGCGAGACAGACAGAGAGAGCGCGAGACAGACAGAGAGAGCGCGAGACAGGACAGAGAGCGCAAGACAGAGAGCCAGACAAAGAGACAGAGAGAGCGCGAGACAGACAGAGAGAGCGCGAGACAGACAGAGAGAGCGCGAGACAGACAGAGAGAGCGCGAGACAGACAGAGAGAGCGCGAGACAGAGAGCCAGACAGAGAGAGCGCGAGACAGGACAGAGAGCGCGAGACAGAGAGCCAGACAAAGAGACAGAGAGAGCGCGAGACAGACAGAGAGAGCGCGAGACAGACAGAGAGAGCGCGAGACAGACAGAGAGAGCGCGAGACAGACAGAGAGAGCGCGAGACAGACAGAGAGAGCGCGAGACAGACAGAGAGAGCGCGAGACAGACAGAGAGAGCGCGAGACAGACAGAGAGCCAGACAGACAGACAGAGAGAGACAGACAGAGACAGACAGAGCGCGAGACAGACAGACAGAGAGAGCGCGAGACAGACAGACAGAGAGAGCGCCAGACAGACAGACAGAGAGAGCGCGAGACAGACAGACAAAGAGAGCGCGAGACAGACAGACAGAGAGAGCGCGAGACAGACAGACAGAGCGCGAGACAGACAGAGAGAGCGAGAGACAGACAGAGAGAGCGAGAGACAGACAGACAGAGAGCGAGACAGACAGAGAGAGCGCGAGACAGACAGAGAGAGCGCGAGACAGACAGAGAGAGCGCGAGACAGAGAGCCAGACAGAGAGAGCGCGAGACAGGACAGAGAGCGCGAGACAGAGAGCCAGACAAAGAGACAGAGAGAGCGCGAGACAGACAGAGAGAGAGCGAGACAGACAGAGAGAGCGCGAGACAGACAGAGAGAGCGCGAGACAGACAGAGAGAGCGCGAGACAGACAGAGAGAGCGCGAGACAGAGAGCCAGACAGAGAGAGCGCGAGACAGGACAGAGAGCGCGAGACAGAGAGCCAGACAAAGAGACAGAGAGAGCGCGAGACAGACAGAGAGAGCGCGAGACAGACAGAGAGAGCGCGAGACAGACAGAGAGAGCGCGAGACAGACAGACAGACAGAGAGGGCGCGAGACAGACAGACAGAGAGAGCGCGAGACAGACAGACAGAGAGAGCGCGAGACAGACAGACAGACAGAGAGAGCGCGAGACAGACAGACAAAGAGAGCGCGAGACAGACAGAGAGAGCGCGAGACAGACAGACAGAGCGCGAGACAGACAGAGAGAGCGAGAGACAGACAGAGAGAGCACGAGACAGACAGAGAGCGCGAGACAGACAGACAGAGAGCGCGAGACAGACAGACAGAGAGCGCGAGACAGACAGACAGAGAGAGCGAGACAGACAGACAGAGAGCGCGAGACAGACAGACAGAGAGCGCGAGACAGACAGACAGAGAGAGCGCGAGACAGAGACAGAGAGAGCGCGAGACAGACAGACAGAGAGCGCGAGACAGACAGACAGAGAGCGCGAGACAGACAGAGAGAGCGCGAGACAGAGAGAGCGCGAGACAGACAGACAGACAGACAGACAGAGACAGACAGAGAGCGAGACAGACAGAGAGAGCGCGAGACAGACAGTAACAGAGACAGAGAGCGCGAGACAGACAGACAGAGAGAGCGCGAGACAGACAGACAGAGAGAGCGCGAGACAGACAGACAGAGAGAGCGCGAGACAGACAGACAGAGAGAGCGCGAGACAGACAGACAGAGAGAGCGCGAGACAGACAGAGCGCGAGACAGAGAGAGAGCGCGAGACAGACAGAGAGAGCGTGAGACAGACAGAGAGAGCGCGAGACAGACAGACAGAGCGCGAGACAGACAGACAGAGAGAGCACGAGACAAACAGACAGAGAGCGCGAGACAGACAGAGACAGACAGACAGACAGAGACAGACAGAGAGAGAGCGTGAGACAGACAGAGAGAGAGAGAGCGCGAGACAGACAGACAGAGAGCGAGAGACAGACAGACAGACAGACAGACAGAGAGCGAGACAGACAGACAGAGAGCGAGACAGACAGAGAGAGCGCGAGACAGACAGAGAGAGCGCGAGACAGACAGAGAGAGCGCGAGACAGACAGAGAGAGCGCGAGACAGGACAGAGAGCGCAAGACAGAGAGCCAGACAAAGAGACAGAGAGAGCGCGAGACAGACAGAGAGAGCGCGAGACAGACAGAGAGAGCGCGAGACAGACAGAGAGAGCGCGAGACAGAGAGCCAGACAGAGAGAGCGCGAGACAGGACAGAGAGCGCGAGACAGAGAGCCAGACAAAGAGACAGAGAGAGCGCGAGACAGACAGAGAGAGCGCGAGACAGACAGAGAGAGCGCGAGACAGACAGAGAGAGCGCGAGACAGACAGAGAGAGCGCGAGACAGACAGAGAGAGCGCGAGACAGACAGAGAGAGCGCGAGACAGACAGAGAGAGCGCGAGACAGACAGAGAGCCAGACAGACAGACAGAGAGAGACAGACAGAGACAGACAGAGCGCGAGACAGACAGACAGAGAGAGCGCGAGACAGACAGACAGAGAGAGCGCCAGACAGACAGACAGAGAGAGCGCGAGACAGACAGACAAAGAGAGCGCGAGACAGACAGACAGAGAGAGCGCGAGACAGACAGACAGAGCGCGAGACAGACAGAGAGAGCGAGAGACAGACAGAGAGAGCGAGAGACAGACAGAGCGCGCGAGACACAGAGAGAGAGCACGAGACAGACAGACAGAGAGCACGAGACAGACAGACAGAGAGCGCGAGACAGACAGACAGAGAGCGCGAGACAGACAGACAGAGAGCGCGAGACAGAGACAGAGAGCCAGACAGACAGAGAGAGACAGACAGACACAGACAGAGAGAGCGCGAGACAGACAGAGAGAGCGCGAGACAGAGAGAGAGCGAGACAGACAGACAGAGAGCGCGAGACAGACAGACAGAGAGCGCGAGACAGACAGAGAGAGCGCGAGACAGACAGACAGAGAGAGCGCGAGACAGACAGACCGAGAGCGCGAGACAGACAGACAGAGAGCGCGAGACAGACAGACAGAGAGCGCGAGACAGACAGACAGAGAGAGCGCGAGACAGACAGAGAGCGCGAGACAGACAGAGAGAGCGCGAGACAGACAGAGAGAGCGCGAGACAGACAGAGAGCGCGAGACAGACAGAGAGAGACAGACAGAGAGAGCGAGACAGACAGAGAAAGACAGACAGAGAGAGCGAGACAGACACTGACAGAGAGACAGAGAGAGAGAGAAAGACAGACAGAGAGAGCGAGACAGACAGAGAGAGCGAGACAGACAGAGAGAGCGAGACAGACAGAGAGAGCGAGACAGACACTGACAGAGAGACAGAGAGAGCGAGGGAGACTGACAGACAGAGCAAAATATCCGTTTTGCAAGAAACCTCAGGGACTTGTCAGGAGGGGAACAGTGTCCTGCCTCCTCACTGCAAAGTGCAGTCACCTCCAGCCCCTGCCGCCTGAGCTCCTACCTCGTCCTATCTCCTGTCCTGCTCCTGTGTGCAGGGCTCAGGAGGGAGGCGGGAAGCAGCGTCCTGCAGTCTCCTCAGCAGACACCACACAGCCGGCAATGTGTGTGTGTCTGCAGTATGCTCTCCTGGAGGCAGCAGGTACAGGCCGGCACCCAGCGGCACCCAGCGTCCCCCAGCACATGCTCCTCTACAGAACAGACCGCGGCAGTGCAGGGAGATTCTGTCCCTGCTCTACCGCAGAGCTCAACTATATTGGTGTGCACAGCAGGCTAATATAGTTAAGGGTAGCGTAGCTCCAGGTGGGCCCCCTGTGAGCTCCGGGCCCGAGGCGACCGCACCCTCTGCCCCCCTGGTAGCTACGCTACTGATGGCACGTGTTCAAGTTGATTGATTCTTTGTTAATCAAGAGAATCTACATAAAAGAAGACTGTTTCTGGAAGAATTAGGACAATCAATTAAATTCAAATGAGCTTTATTGGCAGGACTATGTACATATTAGCATTGCCAAAGCATATGGCTAATTAGGCCTTTTATTGAAGAGAGACATGTGAATCCCAGAAGTGAAGGAGCACTTGCCATTGTTCAAAGCATCCAGCAACATGCTCAAACCACAGTCTCCACCAGCAATGCAACTGAATCAATATCCTCCACCAGCACAGCTGCCAGCCTAAAATATTTGTACAAGAGACATGTGTGTTATTGTTGTCCTGAATGTAAACAATAGAATTGTGAAGATTTTCTGAAATAAAAAATGATTTTTAAAAAAAAAAATTTATTACTATTTTTTTCAAAATGTTTGCTCGCAGTTAAATTTATACTACAGTTACTTTTAGTTATAGTTAGTTATAGTTGTTATAGTAGTAGTGGTACTAGTAGTTGTTTTAGTTGGCTAAGCTCAAATTTGTCATTTCTGTGCAGAATTCAATAAGCCCTTACATAGTAACTTAGGCTACGTTCAGACTAGCGTTGTGCTAGTGTGCGTCGGGTTAGCGTCGGGCGACGCAGCGGCGACGCACGCGTCATGCGCCCCTATGTTTAACATGGGGGACGCATACGTTTTAGTTTGTTGCGTTTTGCGACGCATGCGTCTTTTTTGCCGCAAGCGTCGGACCAAGAAAACGCAACAAGTTGCATTTTTCTTGCGTCCGATTTTCGGCAAAAAACGACGCACGCGTTGACAAACGCAGCGTTTTTGCGTGCATTTTGCTGCGCTTTTGCGTGCGTTGTGCGTTGCGTCGCCGACGCAGCGGCGCACAACGCTAGTCTGAACGTAGCCTTAACATAGTTAGTAAGGCCGAAAAAAGACATTTGTCCATCCAGTTCAGCCTATATTCCATCATAATAAATCCCCAGATCTACGTCCTTCTACAGAACCTAATAATTGTATGATACACTATTGTTCTGCTCCAGGAAGACATCCAGGCCTCTCTTGAACCCCTCGACTGAGTTCGCCATCACCACCTCCTCAGGCAAGCAATTCCAGATTCTCACTGCCCTAACAGTAAAGAATCCTCTTCTATGTTGGTGGAAAAACCTTCTCTCCTCCAGACGCAAAGAATGCCCCCTTGTGCCCGTCACCTTCCTAGGTATAAACAGATCCTCAGCGAGATATTTGTATAGTCCCCTTATATACTTATACATGGTTATTAGATCGCCCCTCAGTCGTCTTTTTTCTAGACTAAATAATCCTAATTTCGCTAATCTATCTGGGTATTGTAGTTCTCCCATCCCATTTATTAATTTTGTTGCCCTCCTTTGTACTCTCTCTAGTTCCATTATATCCTTCCTGAGCACCGGTGCCCAAAACTGGACACAGTACTCCATGTGCGGTCTAACTAGGGATTTGTACAGAGGCAGTATAATGCTCTCATCATGTGTATCCAGACCTCTTTTTAATGCACCCCATGATCCTGTTTGCCTTGGCAGCTGCTGCCTGGCACTGGCTGCTCCAGGTAAGTTTATCATTAACTAGGATCCCCAAGTCCTTCTCCCTGTCAGATTTACCCAGTGGTTTCCCGTTCAGTGTGTAATGGTGATATTGATTCCTTCTTCCCATGTGTATAACCTTACATTTATCATTGTTAAACCTCATCTGCCACCTTTCAGCCCAAGTTTCCAACTTATCCAGATCCATCTGTAGCAGAATACTATCTTCTCTTGTATTAACTGCTTTACATAGTTTTGTATCATCTGCAAATATCGATATTTTACTGTGTAAACCTTCTACCAGATCATTAATGAATATGTTGAAGAGAACAGGTCCCAATACTGACCCCTGCGGTACCCCACTGGTCACAGCGACCCAGTTAGAGACTATACCATTTATAACCACCCTCTGCTTTCTATCACTAAGCCAGTTACTAACCCATTTGCACACATTTTCCCCCAGACCAAGCATTCTCATTTTGTGTACCAACCTCTTGTGCGGCACGGTATCAAACGCTTTGGAAAAATCGAGATATACCACGTCCAATGACTCACCGTGGTCCAGCCTATAGCTTACCTCTTCATAAAAACTGATTAGATTGGTTTGACAGGAGCGATTTCTCATTAACCCATGCTGATATGGAGTTAAACAGTTATTCTCATTGAGATAATCCAGAATAACATCCCTCAGAAACCCTTCAAATATTTTACCAACAATAGAGGTTAGACTTACTGGCCTATAATTTCCAGGTTGACTTTTAGAGCCCTTTTTGAATATTGGCACCACATTTGCTATGCGCGAGTCCTGCAGAACAGACCCCGTCGCTATAGAGTCCCTAAAAATAAGAAATAATGGTTTATCTATTACATTACTTAGTTCTAGTTCCCTTGTAACCTTTATAAACACAACATAAATAAATTTTATTTTTTTACGTATTTTTTTTTATAATGACCAACCATGCTCACATACAGTATAATAATGCATTAGGTATTCAAAAAAAAATTTTAAGTAGCTAAAACAGCATTTTAATAGGTCCGGTCAAAAATGACCGGAGCAGTACAAGTGTGTAGTGGAAACGAATAGAACAGCAGGTTAATGGTTTAATGTTATTACCACCCCTGCGTGGTCTGTCAACCTGCTGAAGTATCTGAAAACGTATTTGGGAGACGGAATGATTGGCAGCTGCAAAGTGATGAGGAAGGAGAAGCCACGTTTTCTTACAACGTATGGTAATTTGTGAGAAGCAATCCTATCGCGGATGTGTTGTAGTCTCGTCAACGTAAAACAGGCCACAGGGGCATTTTATCACATGCATGACGTTATTAGAGTCGCACGTAAAAAATCCCTTGATCCTATATTGTTTACCAGAGTGAGGGTGGGTGATTGAGCTGGATTTGATTACATTTGAGCAGCATGCACAACCTAGGCAGGGGAACGTACCAAACCTTTCAGTGTTCAGGAAAGTTTGTCTTGGTAATCTGGAAGAACTGCCCACATCAGCCTTGACTACTCTATCCCTAATATTATTAGGTCTTGATTTGCATGTAAGTGGTGCTGTTGAGAATGCCTTAATGTGGGGATATGAACGTTTCAGCATGGGCCAGTGTTTACGGATTACACTATATACCTTCATTCATTTTTTTCTATTTCTCCTTTTTTCATTTTAGGTTTTTTTTGGGGGATCCCCCTATTTTTATAGCCAGTAAAGGCTACGCAGACAGCTGCGGGCGGATATTTATAGCCTGGGAAGCTCAATGGGTATGGGTGTTAACCCCTTCCCAGTTGCTGGCTTTCCCTCTCTGGCGCAGAAAATTGCACGGGAGCCCACCCCATTTTTTATTTTTATTTTTTTTTAAATTAAACATATTGCATTTAAGGCCGGGGTCATTACCCAGCGTGGCCGCGGCCACTCTGGACCGGAGCATTCAGCTGCATAGAAATACATGCAGCCGCACACTATGCAGCCGCACGCTCCGCTCCCGAGTGCCGGTGGCAGTGCCGGGTATTGAAGCGAGGGACTTGAGTTTCTCGTGAGTGTGACCCCGGCCTAACGCAGATTTCGTGTCGTTATTTAAGGCCGGGATCACACATGCGAGAAACTCGGACGAGTCTACCCGACACTGGCGCCACCACTCAGGAGCGGAGCGTACAGCTGCATAGAAATACATGCAGCTGCACGCTCTGCTCCTGAGTGCCGGCGGCAGTGCTGGGTATTAAGATGCGAGACTCATCTGAGTTTCACGCTTGTGTGATCCATCTATCGTATCTATCTCTCGTATCATCTATCGTCTCTATCAATCATCTATTTATCTATCATATCTATCTATTTATTTATCTATTATCTATCTATTGATCTATCAATATATCTATATAGATGGATATATTTGTAGATAGATATATTGATAGATGGATACAATAGATAGATGTGATAGATACAATGCAGATTTAATGCAGATTTTACCTGCTTCAAATCCTGATGCAATCCTGAACATGGAAACATACCCTTAGTCTGTTGGTTTAGAGAAAACATCAGTGGTGAGAGCCATTGGGCTCCCTGATGACCAAAGTATCCCGAAATGTGTTGGGTCACAATTCAGTGTAAATTGAAGTTCCGGCCGAATAGAGTTGAGGTATTCAGTGAAGATGAGTAGGGTATCATGGGGGCCTGTCCATAGACAAAAAATAATGTCTATGTAACAAAGCCAACATAGACTATGGGTTCGAAAAAGGGTTGTCATAGATATACGCATGTTCATAGGCATTCATATAAATATTAGCGCATGCCGGAGCTACGTTGACACCCATAGCGGTGCCCTGGGTCTGCAGATAATGTTGGTCACCGAAAAGAAAAAATTGTTGTGTAGGATCAAAGATAGGAGATCCAGGCATAGATGTCTAGAATTATCAGAGAACTGACTGCTGAAGATCACCCACCACCTGTAGGCCTAAGTCATGTTTGATGGAGGTATATAAACATTTTATGCTGAATGTGACGAGGGTACTGCCTGGTGGGGTGAGGGAGAATTGTTTCAAGGTTTGGAGAAAATGGCCTGTTTGAAGGATAAATTACCTCATTTTCCTAGTCAGTGCGGGAAGTAACTTTTCTAAATAGATGGAAATGGGGGCCTGAATAGAATTAGTGGAGGCGACAATCTGTCGACCAGGAGGTTTAATGAGGGACTTGTGGATTTTGTGTAGAATGTGTGTGTATATATAACAGGAGTAACAAGATGAGGATTGGTGAGAAAAGTCGCCGTCTTGGAATCAATTGTATTGAGGGATTGATATTTGTGAAGAGCTGAGTTAATCTGTGCTTTGATGGCAGGAGTGGGGTCAGATGGAATTTTCTTATATGTAGTGTAGCGTTGCTAAAGGTTGTATAGTCGACGGGAGGTATGTGTCACATAGGTGGCTTGTTGCTGTAATGTAACCTGGAGTGTTTTCTTTGATGCACATAAAGCAATGAGGGGGTCTGACCAGTGGCGTAGGAAGGGGGGTGCGGGGGGGGCGGGCCGCCCCGGGCGGCACACTGCGGGGGGCGGGTCGGCCGGCGCTGCAGAAGGAGGAGAAAAAAAAAAAAACGTGGGCCCTTTAAGTCTTCGGGCGCCCGCCCCCTTCCCCCGGTGCCAGCGCTAATAATACTCACCTCTCCTGGTTCCTGCGGCTGCGCGGTAGCTGCAGCCAGCGTCTTCAGCGCCCTCTGACTCTGCGACGTCTCAGGGCAGAGGGTGCGATTGTATCATCACTGCGCGCTCAGCCTCTCTGTCCTGATCGTCGCAGAGCCGGAGAGACGCTGACTGCACCGGACCTGCACTGGGAACGGGAGAGGTGAGGATTTTACTTTTTTTTTTTTTTCTTTATGTCTGTCTGGGGGCAATGCTGGAGACCCTGGGGCAGATTTCTGGACACACTGGGCAATGCTGGACACTGGGGCAGATTTCTGGACAGACTGGGGCAGATTTATGGACACACTGGGCAATGCTGGACACTGGGGCAGATTTCTGGACAGACTGGGGCAGATTTATGGACACACTGGGCAATGCTGGACACTGGGGCAGATTTCTGGACAGACTGGGGCAGATTTATGGACACACTGGGCAATGCTGGACACTGGGGCAGATTTCTGGACAGACTGGGGCAGATTTCTGGACACACTGGGCAATGCTGGACACTGGGGCAGATTTCTGGACAGACTGGGGCAGATTTCTGGACACACTGGGCAATGCTGGACACTGGGGCAGATTTCTGGACAGACTGGGGCAGATTTCTGGACACACTGGGCAATGCTGGACACTGGGGCAGATTTCTGGACAGACTGGGGCAGATTTATGGACACACTGGGCAATGCTGGACACTGGGGCAGATTTCTGGACAGACTGGGGCAGATTTCTGGACACACTGGGCAATGCTGGACACTGGGGCAGATTTCTGGACAGACTGGGGCAGATTTCTGGACACACTGGGCAATGCTGGACACTGGGGCAGATTTCTGGACAGACTGGGGCAGATTTCTGGACACACTGGGCAATGCTGGACACTGGGGCAGATTTCTGGACAGACTGGGGCAGATTTATGGACACACTGGGCAATGCTGGACACTGGGGCAGATTTCTGGACAGACTGGGGCAGATTTCTGGACACACTGGGCAATGCTGGACACTGGGGCAGATTGCTGGACACACTGGCGGCAATGCTGGACACACTGGGACAATGCTGGACACACTGGGGCAGATTGCTGGACACACTGGGGCAGATTGCTGGACACACTGGGGCAGATTGCTGGACACACTGGGGCAGATTGCTGGACACACTGGGGCAGATTGCTGGACAACATGGGGGTAATATGCTGGACACACTGGGGGCAGGACTTGAGGCATGGGCAGAATGTAGATACGGGGCATGATTGGAGACACGGGGCAGAATGAAAGACATGGGGCAGGATGGATACGATGGAGACTGATGGGGCAGGATGGGGAGATCATATGGGGTAGAATGGATACTCATGAGGGCAGGATGGGAGAACATATGGCTGGAGCCAGGAATGAGATAAACGGGGCCAGGATGGGGGATATTACCATAGGGGCTAATTAAGGGATATTATTACTGCAGTGATGTATTTATTTTTTTTTTTGAGTATACTGTTTTAAATGGGGGGCGGTCCTGTTACTGTGCAGAGTGACACTATATCGCCTTTTTTTCTTCGTGGTGTAATGTAGAAGTTGTTAAAAATTAAGTAATGTGTTCTACAAGCGGAGCTCGAGATAACTGTGTTATTTCCTGCAGAAACGAGTCCTGGCTAGAAGAAATGATGGCGGTCTGTGCTGGATAAAAGATGAAGGACTTCATCTAGAGACGTCACTGGTGAGTCAGTGTTACCTATACACTGACACTATATACTGTATACTATATACAAAGGTCCTGTGTACAATGTCACCAGTGATCACTGTACCTATACATTATATGCAGAGCTCCTGTGTATAATATCACCAGTGATCTCAGTATTACCTCTACACAGACACTGCATACTAAGTACAGATCTCCTGTGTATAATGGCACTTATGGTGATAGTATGGTGCTTTTTTTTTATTACTGATCAGTATTGTAGTATTCAGTCACTATGTGGTGGTAATATGTGGTCTGGAAATGGTGTTGTGGTATTTGTCCCTTGTATGTACTATTTGGTCACCAAGTGGTGGTAATATGTGATCTGGTCATGGTGAGGCGGTATTTGTCCCTTGTATATAGTATTATTTGGTCCCTATGTGGTCTGGTCATGGTGTGGTGGTGTTTCTTCCTGTATGTGATATTATTGGTCTTGGTATAGTGGATTCTGTTGTGTATGGCGGTCATTTGTTCTCTCTGATTTTAATTATTTAAAAGTCACAGGTTTGGCATGTGGGGGTGACACCATTAGGCCCAGTTTAAGTTCTACAAAACAGGAAAACTATTTTTGGTACCTTTGTGTGTATTGAGCAGGGGGGGGGGGGGGAGGGGGGGGGGGGGGCGCCAAACTCGGGAGCAGCCCCGGGCGGCAAAAGCTCTAGCTACGCCTCTGGGTCTGACTACCCATATACCTCACCCATGCGTAAGAGGCATAACCATGCCTATCTATATGTGTTTCAGGACCTGTGGTGATGTCATAACCACATGTCTAATCATGTGATGGGTTCCTGGGTATGGTTAGATCTATAATAGAAAGGCTAATGCTTAACACAGGTGTGTGTGTGTGGAGGTGAAAGCCTCCAGAGTGTGTTAAGGCTCCAGGACTGAGCCTGAAGGGCTGGACACTTGTTGTGAATTCTGTGGCCAAGCTCCCTCCTGTGGTCGTGAGTGCTACTTCGGCTGGTTCTGTCTATGAGCTTCCTTTGGTGGATGAGAGTGGTACTGCGGCTTCTGAGTTTCCTTCCTCAGGTGATGAGGTTAAGTCGTTAGGTGCTGCTCTATTTAACTCCACATAGTGCTTTGATCCTGGCCTCCAGTCAATGTTCTAGTATTGGACTTGCTTCCTCCTGGATCGTTCCTGTGGCCTGTCTATCCTGCATAAGCTAAGTTTTGCTTGTGTTATTTTTGTTTGCTATTTTTTCTGTCCAGCTTGCTATATTGGTTTTTCTTGCTTGCTGGAAGCTCTGGGACGCAGAGGGAGCACCTCCGTACCGTTAGACGGTGCGGAGGGTCTTTTTGCCCCCTCTGCGTGGTTGTTGGTAGGGTTTTGTGTTGACCGCAAAGCAATCTTTCCTATCTTCGGTCTGTTCAGTAAGTTGGGCCTCACTTTGCTAAATCTATTTCATCTCTGTGTTTGTATTTTCATCTCAACTCACAGTCATTATATGTGGGGGGCTGCCTTTTCCTTTGAGGTATTTGCTGGCTCTGTGTCAGGGTCAGGATGAGATAGAGATTTATTGTCAGAAGTTTAGAAAGTGGTCCGTGCTCACTCAATGGAATGAATGTGCGCTGGTAGCTATTTTCAGAAAGGGTCTCTCTGAAGCCCTTAAGGATGTCATGGTGGGATTTCCTATGCCTGCTGGTCTGAATGAGTCTATGTCTTTGGCCATTCAGATCGGTCAACGCTTGCGTGAGCGTAAATCTGTGCACCATTTGGCGGTATTATCTGAGCATAAACCTGAGCCTATGCAGTGCGATAGGACTTTGACCAGAGCTGAAAGGCAAAGAACACAGACGTCAGAATGGGCTGTGTTTCTACTGTGGTGATTCCACTCATGCTATCTCCGATTGTCCTAAGCGCACTAAGCGGTTCGCTAGGTCTGCCACCATTGGTACGGTACAGTCGAAATTTCTTTTGTCCGTTACTTTGATCTGCTCTTTGTCTTCCTATTCTGTCATGGCATTTGTGGATTCAGGCGCTGCCCTGAATTTGATGGACTTGGAGTTTGCCAAGCACTGTGGGTTTGTCTTGGAGCCCTTGCAGTGTCCTATTCCATTGAGAGGAATTGATGCTACGCCTTTGGCCAAGAATAAGCCTCAGTATTGGACCCAGCTGACCATGTGCATGGCTCCTGCGCACCAGGAGGATATTCGCTTTCTGGTGTTGCATAATCTGCATAATGTGGTCGTGTTGGGGTTGCCATGGCTACAAGTCCATAACCCAGTATTAGATTGGAAATCAATGTCTGTGTCCAGCTGGGGTTGTCAGGGGGTACAGGGTGATGTTCCATTTCTGTCTATCTCATCATCCACCCCTTCTGAGGTCCCAGAGTTCTTGTCTGATTACCGGGATGTATTCGATGAGTCCAAGTCCAATGCCCTACCTCCGCATAGGGATTGTGATTGTGCTATCGATTTGATTCCTGGTAGTAAGTTTCCTAAGGGTCGACTGTTTAATTTATCTGTACCTGAGCACGCCGCTATGCGGAGTTACGTGAAGGAGTCTTTGGAGAAGGGTCATATTCGCCCGTCATCGTCGCCATTGGGAGCGGGGTTCTTTTTTGTGGCCAAGAAGGATGGTTCGCTGAGACCTTGTATTGATTACCGCCTTCTAAATAAAATTACGGTCAAATTTCAGTACCCCTTGCCGCTGCTGTCTGATTTGTTTGCTCGGATTAAGGGGGCTAGTTGGTTCACCAAGATAGATCTTCGTGGTGCATATAATCTTGTGCGTATTAAACGGGGCGATGAATGGAAAACAGCATTTAATATGCCCGAAGGCCATTTTGAGTACCTGGTTATGCCATTCGGGCTTTCTAATGCTCCATCAGTGTTTCAGTCCTTTATGCATGACATCTTCCGAGAGTACCTGGATAAATTCCTGATTGTATACTTGGATGATATTTTGGTCTTCTCGGATGATTGGGAGTCTCATGTGAAGCAGGTCAGAATGGTGTTCCAGGTCCTGCGTGCTAATTCTTTGTTTGTGAAGGGGTCAAAGTGTCTCTTTGGTGTTCAGAAGGTTTCATTTTTGGGGTTCATTTTTTCTCCTTCTACTATCGAGATGGACCCTGTTAAAGTTCAGGCCATTTATGATTGGACTCAGCCAACATCTCTGAAGAGTCTGCAGAAGTTCCTGGGCTTGGCTAATTTTTATCGTCGCTTCATCAATAATTTTTCTAGTATTGCTAAACCATTGACTGATTTAACCAAGAAGGGTGCTGATGTGGTCAATTGGTCTTCTGCTGCTGTGGAAGCTTTTCAGGAGTTGAAGCGTCGTTTTTCTTCTGCCCCTGTGTTGTGCCAACCAGATGTTTCGCTTCCGTTCCAGGTCGAGTTTGATGCTTCTGAAATTGGAGCAGGGGCTGTTTTATCGCAGAGAAGTTCTGATTGCTCGGTGATGAAACCATGCGCCTTCTTTTCCAGGAAATTTTCGCCTGCTGAGCGAAATTATGATGTTGGCAATCGAGAGTTGCTAGCCATGAAGTGGGCATTCGAGGAGTGGTGCCATTGGCTTGAAGGAGCTAAGCATCGCGTGGTGGTCTTGACTGATCACAAGAACTTGACTTATCTCGAGTCTGCCAAACGGTTGAATCCTAGACAGGCTCGTTGGTCGCTGTTTTTCTCCCGTTTTGACTTTGTGGTTTCGTACCTTCCGGGCTCTAAAAATTTGAAGGCGGATGCCCTGTCTAGGAGTTTTGTGCCCGATTCTCCGGGTTTGCCTGAGCCGGCGGGTATTCTCAAAGAGGGGGTAATTTTGTCTGCCATCTCCCCTGATTTGTGGCGGGTGCTGCAAAAATTTCAGGCTAATAGACCTGACCGTTGCCCAGCGGAGAAACTGTTTGTCCCTGATAGGTGGACGAATAAAGTTATCTCTGAGGTTCATTGTTCGGTGTTGGCTGGTCATCCTGGAATCTTTGGTACCAGAGATTTGGTGGCTAGATCCTTTTGGTGGCCGTCTCTGTCGCGGGATGTGCGTTCTTTTGTGCAGTCCTGTGGGATTTGTGCTCGGGCTAAGCCCTGCTGTTCTCGTGCCAGTGGGTTGCTTTTGCCCTTGCCGGTCCCGAAGAGGCCTTGGACACATATCTCTATGGATTTTATTTCGGATCTCCCCGTCTCTCAAAGAATGTCGGTCATTTGGGTGGTTTGTGATCGCATCTCTAAGATGGTCCATTTGGTGCCCTTGTCTAAATTGCCTTCCTCCTCTGATTTGGTGCCATTGTTTTTCCAGCATGTGGTTCATTTACATGGCATTCCAGAGAACATCGTTTCTGACAGAGGTTCCCAGTTTGTTTCGAGGTTTTGGCGAGCCTTTTGTGCTAGGATGGGCATTGATTTGTCTTTTTCCTCGGCTTTCCATCCTCAGACAAATGGCGAGACTGAACGAACCAATCAGACCTTGGAAACATATCTGAGACGTTTTGTTTCTGCTGATCAGGATGATTGGGTGTCCTTTTTGCCTTTGGCTGAGTTCGCCCTTAATAATCGGGCCAGCTCGGCTACTTTGGTTTCGCCGTTTTTCTGCAATTCTGGGTTCCATCCTCGTTTCTCTTCAGGGCAGGTTGAGTCTTCGGACTGTCCTGGTGTGGATACTGTGGTGGATAGGTTGCAGCATATTTGAACTCATGTAGTGGACAATTTGACTCTGTCCCAGGAGAAGGCTCAACGTTTCGCTAACCGCAGGCGCTGTGTGGGTCCCCGACTTCGTGTTGGGGATTTGGTTTGGTTGTCATCTCGTTATATTCCTATGAAGGTTTCCTCTCCTAAGTTTAAGCCTCGTTTCATTGGTCCATATAGGATTTCTGAGGTTCTTAATCCTGTGTCTTTTCGTTTGACTCTTCCAGCTTCTTTTTCCATCCATAACGTGTTCCATAGGTCATTGTTGCGGAGATACGTGGCACCTGTGGTTCCATCTATTGATCCTCCTGCTCCGGTTTTGGTTGAAGGGGAGTTGGAGTATATAGTGGAGAAGATTTTGGATTCTCGTGTTTCGAGACGGAAACTCCAGTATCTGGTTAAGTGGAAAGGTTATGGTCAGGAAGATAATTCCTGGGTCTTTGCCTCTGATGTCCATGCTGCCGATCTGGTTCGTGCCTTTCATGTGGCTCATCCTGGTCGGCCTGGGGGCTCTGGTGAGGGTTCGGTGACCCCTCCTCAAGGGGGGGTACTTGTTATGAAAGGTAATTCAGTACCACAATGGACATAGAGGTCAGCGCACATACTGTGACAGGGCAATAACCCAATAAACAAGAACGAGCTCTGAGATGTGGGAACTCTGTTAACCGCAATCCCTAATCCTCTCAAACCAACACTAGAGGCAGCCGTGGATTGCGCCTAACGCTGCCTATGCAACTCGGCACGGCCTGAGAAACTAGCTAGCCTGAAGATAGAAAATAAGCCTACCTTGCCTCAGAGAAATACCCCAAAGAAAAAGGCAGCCCCCACATATAATGACTGTGAGTTAAGATGAAAAGACAAACGTAGAGATGAAATAGACTTAGCAAAGTGAGGCCCAACTTTCTGAACAGAGCGAGGATAGGAAAGGTAACTGTGCGGTCAACACAAAACCCTACAAAAACCACGCAAAAGGGGGCAAAAAGACCCTCCGTACCGAACTAACGGCACGGAGGTGCACCCTCTGCGTCCCAGAGCTTCCAGCAAGCAGGAAAAACAAATTGACAGCTGGACAGAAATAAAACAGCAAACAAATAGCAAAGAGGAACTTAGCTATGCAGAGCAGCAGGCCACAGGAACGATCCAGGAGGAAACAGGTCCAATACTAGAACATTGACTGGAAGCCAGGATCAAAGCACTAGGTGGAGTTAAATAGGGTAGCACCTAACGACTTCACCATATCACCTGAGGAAGGAAACTCAGAAGCCGCAGTACCACTTTCCTCCACCAATGGAAGCTCACAGAGAGAATCAGCCGAAGTACCACTTGTGACCACAAGAGGGAGCTCTGCCACAGAATTCACAACAGGTACTGTTGTGAATTCTGTGGCCAAGCTCCCTCCTGTGGTCGTGAGTGGTACTTCGGCTGGTTCTGTCTATGAGCTTCCTTTGGTGGATGAGAGTGGTACTGCGGCTTCTGAGTTTCCTTCCTCAGGTGATGAGGTTAAGTCGTTAGGTGCTGCTCTATTTAACTCCACCTAGTGCTTTGATCCTGGCCTCCAGTCAATGTTCTAGTATTGGTCTTGCTTTCTCCTGGATCGTTCCTGTGGCCTGTCTATCCTGCATAAGCTAAGTTTTGCTTGTGTTATTTTTGTTTGCTATTTTTTCTGTCCAGCTTGCTATATTGGTTTTTCTTGCTTGCTGGAAGCTCTGGGACGCAGAGGGAGCACCTCCGTACCGTTAGTCGGTGCGGAGGGTCTTTTTGCCCCCTCTGCATGGTTGTTGGTAGGGTTTTGTGTTGACCGCAAAGCAATCTTTCCTATCTTCGGTCTGTTCAGTAAGTTGGGCCTCACTTTGCTAAATCTATTTCATCTCTGCGTTTGTATTTTCATCTCAACTCAGTCATTATATGTGGGGGGCTGCCTTTTCCTTTGGGGTATTTCTCTGAGGCAAGGTAGGCTTATTTTTCTTTCTTAGGGCTAGCTAGTTTCTCAGGCTGTGCTCGAGGCGCATAGGACTGGTCAGGAGCGCTCCACGGCTACCTTTAGTGTGGTTGGATAGGATTAGGGATTGCGGTCAGCAGAGTTCCCACGTCTCAGAGCTCGTCCTATGTTTTTGGTAATTGTCAGGTCACTTTGTGTGCTCTGAACTTCCAAGTCCATTGTGGTTCTGAATCACCTGTTCATAACAACTTGTATTTTCTTTTCCTGAGCTAAAGGCTATTTGTTTTCTGTTATTTACTATGTATGGTTTATGGAGCAATAAACCCTGTGAACTTTTAATGGAACATGCCTCTTGAGTGTCAGCCGTTGCACCTGAGCCAGTACAACCCCTACAATTGGTGGAGAATGCGGGCAGCGTTCCCAGCGGAGACGTAAGTCTGTTATTGAATGTCCTGGGTCAAGTCTGTTGCAAGCCAGGAAGCATTGCCGGAGAAAATGGAGGACCTTCTGAAACACTTGGTCCAGTCGCAGTCACAGTAGCAAGAGACCAACAGGCTGTTGCTGCAGCAGATACAACAGAGCCAGCAGGAGCAACGGCAGCAGATGCAGCTTCTAGCAACCGCCATCCACGGCAGGATGAGTGCCCCAACCCCAGGTCTGGCTGATGACACCCATATCTGGAAGATGGTAAGACGCACATTGCAGAAAATGACCCCCGGGGATGATGGTGTTTGAGAGGGTCGCTGAGAGGGAAAAACTTCCGCCAGAGCAGTGGGCATATCTACTGGCGCCATACCTGACAGGAGAACCCCAGAAGGCGTACTATGACTTAACCTTAACATGAAAAACACCAAAAAAGAACACATTCAAGAAAAAACACCAAAGACAGGCAAAGATGCTTACCTGTCTAAATAGGCTTCAATACAAATGCACAAGCAGGGTGCAGCGGACCCAAACAAAATAGCAAATGCACAGGTGCAATACCTAATGAAACAGCCAGCCTTCAATAAGGGTTTGGCCGTGTGGTACACCAATGCACTAAGATAAAATACTCTGTATGTGGCGTGTTCACACAAGGAATACAAAGCATCTGGCTACAGCCTATTAATAACGCCCTATGGCGGGCTGCCCAGTGCTAAAATGCATCCCGTGTGAACAGAGGCCACAGTGTACAGAACAATTTGAGCCCAGCTGCACCTTGCAAAAAATATACGTGCAAAAAAAAAAACATATAAATATATGTAAGGTATTAGTTGATATTAGGGCCATAATATGGAAGCTGGCAACCCACGCCAAGGGTCCTTACGTATTGCCAGTCCTACTCTAACATGAAAAACACCAAAAAAGGACACATTCAAGAAAAAACACCAAAAACAGGCAAAGAAGCTTACCTGTCTAAATAGGCCTCAATACAAATGCACAAGCAGGGTGCAGCACTACTGGGTTGCCAGCTTCCATATTATGGCCCTAATATCAACTAATACCTTACATATATTTATATGTTTTCTTTTTTTGCACGTATATTTTTTGCAGGGTGCAGCTGGGCCCAAATTGTTCTGTACACTGTGGCCTCTGTTCACACAGGTTGCATTTTAGCACTGGGCAGCCTGCCATAGGGCGTTATTAATAGGCTGTAGCCAGATGCTTTGTATTCCTTGTGTGAACACGCCACATACAGAGTATTTTATCTTAGTGCATTGGTGTACCACACGGCCAAACCCTTATTGAAGGCTGGCTGTTTCATTATGTATTGCACCTGTGCATTTGCTATTTTGTTTGGGTCCGCTGCACCCTGCTTGTGCATTTGTATTGAGGCCTATTTAGACAGGTAAGCATCTTTGCCTGTTTTTGGTGTTATGACTTAACCTTGCAGGATGCCAAGGAGTATCACAAATTGAAAGCCGAGATTCTCGCATGTTTGGGGGTGACACTGACTGTTAGGGCACAGCGAATTCACTGCTGGTCCGATCACCGGGACAAACCGCCTCGCTCCAAAATGTTTGACCTGTTGCACCTGGTCCAGAAATGGCTACAGCCAGAGTCCTCTACACCTGCACAGATGTTAGAACGAGTGGTGATGTGCATTCCCTCTCGAGGTCCATACAGACTTGGGTTGCCCAGGGTGATCCCCAGAATGCCGATGAGCTGATCGGATTGGTCGAGAGATACCAAGGGATGGAAGGCTCCTTCGGGAGGCAGCCCATGCCGTACTGGGGGTCCCAGACGGGGGCCGAGTCCCAAAAAGGGGTGGGGCATCCAAGGTCACAAAGGGCGGGGGAGGTGGTGTCCAAGGTCCCTATGGGTGATATTTGCTGGAGGTGCCACGGGCCAGGACATATAGCTGCCCGTTGTTCCCAGACCACTGAGCAGATGGACTGCAGCATGGGACGTCGTAGTTCATACTATGCATATCCAGCCTGCAGTGTGAACTCTCCGCCCAACAAGGGGCCTCAAGCGGGTCCCGTAAAGGTGAACGGTTGAGCAGTAACGGCACTGTTAGACTCAGGGAGCTTAGTGACCCTGGTGAGGGCCACTTTTCCTCTCCACCTGCTCCAGGGAAAGAAGGTCAGCATGCGGTGCATACATGGTGATGCAAAGGACTACCCTATGGCCACGGTGGATATTGAACTGGCGTGTGGCAATGAGTCCCATGAAGTCGGCGTTGTTCGGGACTTGTTGCACCCTATAATTATTGGCCGGGATTTCTGTTTGTTTTGGAATTTGTGGGCAAAAGGTTCTGAAGTCGCTAGCAAGAGTAGGGAACCAATGAACCCTAAAAAGGTATCGCCACACCCAGAGACAGACAGGTTTCCTTTTTGTGTCCTGGTGGGGGATGAGGAGGAAGTGTCCCCTGTATCTGACATTCTGGAGTTAGGGGTGACCGGTGAAAATTTTGTGACTGCCCAACATAGGGACCCCACTCTGAGGGAAGCCTTTAATAATGTCAGTTATTAATGGGGTTGTACAGGAGCCGGGGCAGACACAAGATTTCCCTATTTTCTGATGAGTGGGGAGTTGTTGTAATGGGTCACGAAAATAAGGGAGGAGTTGGTAGAGCAGTTGGTAGGGCCGGGTCCATATAGACGGAAGGTGTTGGACATGGCCCATTCACACATCTTGGGTGGACACCTTGGGGTGGAAAAATGCAGGAACGGGTTGTGCAGAGGTTCTATTGGCCTGGGTGTCACCGGGAAATAGTGAACTATTGCAGGTCCTGCCCTACATGTCAGCGAACTGCCTCAACTCCTCATTTCCGGAGCCCCCTTGTGCCATTACCCATTATTGAGGTGCCATTTGAGAGAATTGCCATGGACTTGGTCGGTCCCTTAGTTAAATCAGCCCGGGGCCATCAGGATATACTAGTCATCCTGGACTATGCCACACGCTACCCTGAGGCAATTCTCCTGAGAAATTCTTCCTCGAAGAATGTAGCCCGCCAGTTGGTCCATGTGTTTTCCCGGACAGGTCTGTCGAAGGAGATCCTGACTGACCAGGGGACACCTTTCATGAGCAAGGTGATGAGGGAGTTATGCAAAGTCCTGAAAATTTCCCAGTTGAGGACTTCGGTGTACCATCCTCAGTCGGATGGCCTTGTTGAGAGATTTAACAAGACACTGAAGAGCATGCTGAGAAAAGCCATAGAGAAAGACGGTAGAGACTGGGACTGTCTCTTACCATAGCTGATGTTTTTCATTTGTGAAGTTCCACAGGCCTCCACAGGGTTCTCACCGTTTGAGCTTCTATATGGCCGACATCCACGAGGTCTCCTGGATATAGCCAAGGAAACCTGGGAAGCCGAAGTCACGCCCCACAGAAGCGTCATTAACCCCTTCACCCCAAAGCCTGTTTTCACCTAAGTGACAGGGCCAATTTTTACAATTCTGACCACTGTCACTTTATGAGGTCATAACTCTTAAACGCTTCAACGGATCCTGGTGATTCTGACATTGTTTTCTCGTGACATATTGTACTTCATGATAGTGGTAAAATGTCTTCGATACGACTTGCATTTATTTGTGAAAAAAACAAACATTTGTCTGAAATTATGAAAATTTAGCAATTTTCAAACTCTTAGTTTTTATGCCCTTAAATTAGAGAGTTATATCACATAATATAGTTAATAAACAACATTTCCTACATGTCTGCTTTACATCAGCACAATTTTGGAAACATAATTTTTTTTTGTTAGGACGTTATAAGGGTTAAAAGTTGACCAGCGATTTCTCATTTTTGCAACAAAATTTGCAAAACCATTTTTTTACGGACCACCTCACACTTGAAGTGATTTTGAGGGGTCTATATGACAGAAAATGCCCAAAAGTGACACCATTCTAAAAACTGCACCCCTCAAGGTACTCAAAACCACATTCAAAAAGTTTATTAACCCTTCAGGTGCTTCACAGGAATTTTTTGAATGTTTAAAAAAATTGAACATTTAACTTTTTTTTCACAAAATTTTTACTTCAGGTCCAATTTGTTTCATTTTACCAAGGGTAACAGGAGAAATTGGACCACAAAAGTCGTTGTACAATTTGTCCTGAGTACGCTGATACCCCATATGTGGGGGTAAACCACTGTTTGGGCACATGGCAGAGCTCGGAAGGGAAGGAGCGCCATTTGACTTTTCAATGCGAGATTTGCTGGAATTGAGATCGGAGCCCATGTCACGATTGGAGAGCCCCTGATGTGCCTAAACAGTGGAAACCCCCACAAGTGACACCATTTTGGAAAGTAGACCCCCTAAGGAACTAATCTAGATGTGTGGTGAGCACTTTGAACCTCCAAGTGCTTCACAGAAGTTTATAATGTAGAGCCGTAAAAAAAAAATTATATTTAATTTTCACAAAAAATGATCTTTTTGCCCCAAATTTTTTATTTTCCCAAGGGTAAAAGGATAAATTGGACCCCAAAAGTTGTTTTGCAATTTGTCCTGAGTACGTCGATACTTCATATATAGGGATAAACCACTGTTTGAGCGCATGGCAGAGCTCGGAAGGGAAGGAGCGCCATTTGACTTTTCAATGCAAAATTGGCTGGAATTGAGATCGGACGCCATGTCGCATTTGGAGAGCCCCTGACGTGCCTTAACAGTGGAAACCCCCCACAAGTGACCCCATTTTGGAAAGAAGACCCCCTAAGGAACTTATCTAGATGTGTGGTGAGCACTTTTAACCCCCAATTGTTTCACTAAAGTTTAGAATGTAGCATTGTGAAAATTAAAAAATCATTTTTTCTTTCCACAAAATGATGTTTTAGCCCGCAATTTTTTTTTCTCCCAAGGGTAACAGGAGATAGTGGACCACAAATGTTATTGTCCAATTTGTCCTGAGTACGCTGATACCCCACATGTGGGGGGGAACCACCGTTTGAGTGCATGGCAGAGCTCGGAAGGGAAGGAGCACCGTTTGAAATGCAGACTTAGATGGAATGGACTGCAGGTGTCATGTTGCATTTGCAGAGCCCCTGATGTACCTAAACAGTAGAAACCCACCACAAGTGACCCCATATTGGAAACTAGACCCCCCAAGGAACTTATCTAGATGTGTTGTGAGAGCTTTGAACCAACAAGTGTTTCACTACAGTTTATAACGCAGAGCCGTGAAAATAAAAAATATTTTTTTTTCCACGAAAATGATATTTTATCCCCTATGTTTTTATTTTCCCAAGGGTAACAGGACAAATTGGACCCCAAAAGTTGTTGTCCAACTTGTCCTGAGAACGCTGATACCCCATATGTTGGGGGGAACCACTGTTTGGGTGCACGGCAGAGCTCGGAAGGGAAGGAGCGCCATTTGGAATGCAGACTTAGATGGATTGGTCTGCAGGCGTCATGTTGCATTTGCAGAGCCCCTGATGTACCTAAACAGTAGAAACCCCCCACAAGTGACCCCATATTGGAAACTAGACCCCCCAAGGAACTTATCTAGATGTGTTGTGAGAGCTTTGAACCAACAAGTGTTTCACTACAGTTTATTACGCAGAGCCGTGAAAATAAAAAATATATTTTTTTCCATGAAAATGATATTTTATCCCCTATGCTTTTATTTTCCCAAGGGTAACAGGACAAATTGGACCCCAAAAGTTGTTGTCCAACTTGTCCTGAGAACGCTGATACCCCATATGTTGGGGGGAACCACTGTTTGGGTGCACGGCAGAGCTCGGAAGGGAAGGAGCGCCATTTGGAATGCAGACTTAGATGGATTGGTCTGCAGGCGTCATGTTGCATTTGCAGAGCCCCTGATGTACCTAAACAGTAGAAACCCCCCACAAGTGACCCCATATTGGAAACTAGACCCCCCAAGGAACTTATCTAGATGTGTTGTTAGAGCTTTGAACCAACAAGTGTTTCACTACAGTTTATAACGCAGAGCGGTGAAAATAAAAAAAAATTTTTTTTCCACGAAAATGATATTTTATCCCCTATGCTTTTATTTTCCCAAGGGTAACAGGACAAATTGGACCCCAAAAGTTGTTGTCCAACTTGTCCTGAGAACGCTGATACCCCATATGTTGGGGGGAACCACTGTTTGGGCACACAGGAAAACTCGGAAGGGAAGGATCCCTGTTTTACTTTTTCAAAGCAGAATTGGCTGGAATTGAGATCGGACGCCATGTCGCGTTTGGAGAGCCCCTGATGTGCCTAAACAGTGGAAACCCCCAATTATAACTGAAACCCTAACCCCAACCCTAACCTTAACCCTCGCCCTAGCCCTAGCCCTAACTCTAACCCTAACCCTAACCCTAGCCCTAACCCTAGCCCTAACCCTAGCCCTAATGGGAAAATGGAAATAAATACATTTTTTTACATTTTATTATTTTTCCCTAACTAAGGGGGTGATGAAGGGGGGTTTGATTTACTTTTATAGCGTTTTTTGGCGGATTTTTATGATTGACAGCTATCACACACTAAAAGACGCTTTTTATTGCAAAAAATAGTTTTTGCATCACCACATTTTGAGAGCTATAATTTATCCATATTTTGGCCCACAGAGTCATATGAGGTCTTGTTTTTCGCGGGACGAGTTGACGTTTTTATTGGTAACATTTTCGGGCAGATGACATTTTTTGATCGCTTTTTATTCCGATTTTTGGGAGGCGGAATGAACAAAAACCAGCAATTCCTGAATTTCTTTTAGGGGGGGCGTTTATACCGTTCCACGTGTGGTAAAATGGATAAAGCAGTTTTATTCTTCGGGTCAGTACGATTACAGCGATACCTCATTTATGTAATTTTTTTATGTTTTGGCGCTTTTACACAATAAAAACTATTTTATATAAAAAAATAATTGTTTCTGCATCGCATTATTCTGAGAGCTATAACTTTTTTATTTTTCTGCTGATGATGCTGTATGGCGGCTTTTTTTTTGCGGGACAAGATGACGTTTTCAGCGGTACCATGGTTATTTATATCCGTCGTTTTGATCGCGTGTTATTCCACTTTTTGTTCGCCTGTATGATAATAAAGCGTTGTTTTTTGCCTTGTTTTTTTTTTTTTTTTTTTGCGGTGTTCACTGAAGGGGTTAACTAGTGTGATAGTTTTATAGAGCAGGTCGTTACGGACGCGGCGATACCAAATATGTGTACATTTATTGTTTTTTTTTTTTTTACATAAATAAATGTATTTATTGGGAAATGTTTTTTTTTTTAATTTGGGGATTTTTTTTAATTTTTTTTTACACATTCTATTTTTTTTTTTTTACTTTCTAACATTGTCCCAGGGTGGGACATCTCTGTATTAGATCAGATCGTTGATCTGACACTGTGCATAGCACACTGTCAGATCAACGATCTGACAGGCAGCTTAGCTGGCTTTCCAGCGCCTGCTCTCAGCAGGCGCCGGCTAGCCAGGTCACTTCATGACCCGGAAGGAGTCCGGCGGCCATCTTGGATCCGGGGACTCCTTCCGGGTCACCGGAGCAACGCGATCTCATTGCGTTGCTCCGGTGGGAGAGCGCAGGGAGCCCCCGTCCCTGCGCGATCCCCCTCTATGCCGCTGTCACTACTGACAGCGGCATCAGAAAGGTTAAATGCCCGCGATCGGCGATAGCGCCAATCGTGGGCATTGCTGCGGGGTGTCAGCTGTCATATACAGCTGACACCCGCACCCGATCACCGCGGCGCTCAGCGCGAGACCGCGGTGATCGGTGCGCCGTACTAGTACTGCTGCTGGCACTAATGCAGTGCCGGCAGCGCAGTACTAGTACGGCGGCTGGCGCGAAGGGGTTAAGCATGTGGCCCTGATGCAGCAGAGGATTGCAAAGGTGAGCCCGATTGTGAAAGAAAACCTCCACCAGGCACAAGAAGCCCAGAAACCTACAAGAGAAAAAAGTAAATGAAAACCCTGATGTAACTAAGTAAAAAAGCAAAAGTGCATTTAAATAACAGAGTTTTTAGTAATACTGTTTTTTGATTAAAAAAATAGCACAAAAGCCATCCTGTTGAGGGAGGATCTAAAGTGATCCTTCACGGTTGACTCAGTGATTTCCAGATTAATCTGCAGGGCGTTGCCGGCAACTGAAAATGACCAGACGGAGACTCGTGCCTCTGTGTGGGGGATCGAGCAGATCTCTGGGCCCCCGTTTATTGTGTATGAGTTTTCATAGTCATACAAATTATACTTCAACCAATCAGCATAAGAATACGCTCACAGTTCTTAACCTATAAGAATACAGGAAAAACTTAACCCATGAGGATACAGGAAAAATGGAAACTACAGATATGGTCATATCTTTTTGGCATAGAAAAACATATTAACAGATGCCTCAGTCTTGTATAGCGATACCCCCATGAGTCTCTTATCTGGGTCACTCGAGTTAGAATACTCAAGGTCTTTATACCAATTATGAACCATAGACTAGCTGAATAACAAAATGTTATCTTCGTGAGAAACAGGACAGAGTTATTTCATAGCAGCTGTAACCTTCTACCTAAGTAAATAACAGAATTTATCTTTAACCAACAACAAAATGGAGTCAAAGCACAAAATGGAGAATCTTTCATAATTTGTTCCTTCACAATCCCACCTCGTCACGGTAACTCTGATGGGGTCAGTCTTACACTGTCTAATATTAAAACCTTACATTGTGTCAATGTTGACCTCAGTGTGAATAAGGGCAGACAAAAGGACTGGGCCAACCAGTGAAACACTAGACTGGGGAAGCCTTTTATAGTCTCTAGCTCAGGCCAGGATTTACAACCGGTCTGCAAGAGTTAGGCAGTTCAATCCGAGAGACCGAGTTCTTGTGTTAGTTTTGACGGTGGAGAGCAAGTTCTTGGCCAAATGGCAAGGGCAATATGAGGTGGTCGAGAAGCTTGGTGAGGTAAACTATAAAATTAATCAACCAGGAAGACTGAAACCAATCCAAGTTTACCATGTCAACCTCATCAAGCCATGGCAAGAGAGAGAGCCGGCAGTAACTCCATCTTTGCTGGGCCACCCAGAAGGTGAGGTTGGAGGGGTTACTATAGCATAGATGCCCAGAAACAGTAGTGCCGGGAGTTACTTCAGAAGAACAGGGACCTGTTTTCAGAGTTGCCAGGGTGCACGAAGGTCCTAGAGCACGAGGTCCTGACAGAGCCAAATGTGCGGGTGAACGTGAAGCTCTATCGAATTCCTGAGGCCCGTCGAGAAGTAATGTCCAAGGAGGTAGAGCGTATGTTGAAGCTTGGAGTCATTAAGGAATCCAAGAGTGGTTGGTTGAGCCCAATTGTCCTGGTCACAAAACCTGATGGGGAGTGGAGGTTTTGCAACGACTATCAGAAGTTGAATGAAGTCTCCAAGTTCGACGCATATCCCATGCCCCGCGTTGATCAGCTCATCGAAAGACTTGGGAATGCCAGGTATATAACCACCTTGGATTTGACGAAGGAGTATTGGCAGATCCCCATGCCACAGGAAGCCAAGGAGAAGACAAAAAGACAGTGTTTCTACACCAGATGGATGCTTCCAGTATGACCGGATGCCGTTTGGCCTACAGGGAGCTCCGGCGACCTTCCAGAGGGCTATGGATAGAATCCTTTCACCCCATAAGCCATACGCTGCTGTGTACCTGGATGATATCATCATCTTTAGCTCGGACTGGGAGAATCATCTGTAAAAAGTCCAAGTGGTGTATGATGCTCTAAGGGAGGCGGGGTTTTCAATAAACCCGAAGAAGCGTGCCTTGGGTAAGGAAGAAGCTAAGTACCTAGGATATGTAGTGGGTCGTGGAGAAATAAAGCCCCAAATCGGTACAGTGGAGGCAATTCAAACATGGCCAAAACCACTCTCCAAAAAGCAAGTTAAAGCCTTTCTGGGGATCGTGGGATATGACAGGAGGTTCATCCCAAACTTCGCCATGGTGGCTGCGCCTCTGACTGATCTGCTAAAGGGGACAAAATCAGTAATGGTTAAATGGTCCGAAGAGACAGTCGGCCTTCCAAGAAATGAAAGGGGCTCTATGTAAGCTACCCGTTCTGATAGCCCCAGACTTTGAGTTTATTCTTCAGACAGATGCCTCAGATGTTGGGGTAGGAGTAGTCCTTTCCCAAGAGCTACATGGGGAGGAGCATCCTGTTCTCTGAGTAGGAAGGTGTCCTCGCCTGAAAGCAATTACTCAGTCGTAGAGAAGGAGTGTTTGGCCATAAAGTGGGCGGTGGACACGTTACGGTACTATCTGCTGGGACGTAAATTTAGACTGATATCCGACCATGCCCCACTTAGATGGATGAGTGAAACGAAGGGTAGAAATGCTAGGGTCACCCATTGGTTCTTAGTCCTGCAGGACTTCAGTTTCCATGTGGAACATAGGGCTGGCAAGCTGCACGGTAATGCTGATGCCCTATCAAGAATCCCTTGTCTAGTGGGGAAAAGTGCCAAGCCCCACGGCTTTAGGCAGAGGGGGAGGTATGTAACGTGGCTAAAGGTTGTATAGTCGATGGGAGGTATGCATGGGCGGACATACCACCTGTTCAACCTGTGCAATCGCACAGGGGCCCAGAGCAGGTGGGGGCCCCCGACGGGCATACAAAGCAATGATTGTGAATGACAGCCGGCGGTAGTATTACTGCTAACAGGAGAAGCAGGGGGGCCCACTCTGCTGCACGCATGTGATAAGACAGTTAAATGGGCCCCCCTCCTCATCTGCTAGCATATATTATGCTGCTGTTACTGATGCGGTCTGCGGTGAGGTGAGGGTAGCAGATGTTGGATTAGGAAAAGAGGAGGGAGAGGGAGGGCCTCCCAGTCACAGTGAGTCACTGAAGCTTGCTCAGAGCTGCATCCCTCCACCCGCAGAGAGCCGCACATCACATGTATTGCCACTGTTGCTCTCTGCGCACAGGACCTGTGATGAGGTCACAGGAGGGGAGGAGTCAGTTGTCACATTATCAGGGGCCTCCGTGTATTGCAGGACTATGCTGTGGTGTCATGGTGCTAGACGGTAAGCTTATGTGTGGAGTCAGGAGTTGTTTGCAGTGTGGATGTAGCAGAGCTGTGTGTGTGTACGAGGTGTACAGAGTGGAGCCGTGTGTGTATGAGGTGTACAGAGCGGAGCCGTGTGTGAATAAGGTGTATGGAGCGGAGCTGTGTGTGTATGAGGTGTACAGAGCAGAGTTGTGTGTGTATTAGGTGTAGAGAGCGGAGCCATGTGTGTGTATGAGGTATACGGAGCGGAGCTGTGTGTGTGTATGAGGTGTACGGAGCGGAGCCATGTATGCAAGGTGTAAGGAGCGGAGCCATGTGTGTAGGAGTAATTATGTGTGGCTATTATACTGTACGCAGTATCATATGTGGCCATTATTCAGTATGTAGTATCATGTGGGGCCATCATACAGTATGTAGCATCATGTGTGGCCATTATACAGTATGGAGCATCATGTGTGGCCATTATACAGTATGTAGCATCATGTGTAGCTATTCTACAGTATGGAGCACTATGTGGCAATCATACAGTACGTAACATCATGTGTGGCCATTATACAGTATTACAGTATGTAGCATCATGTGTGGTCATTATACAGTATGGAGCATCATGTGAGGCCATCATACAGTATGTAGCATCATGTGTGGCCATTATACAGTATGTAGCATCATGTGTGGCCATTATACACTATGGAGCATCATGTGTGGCCATTATATAGTATCTAGCATCATGTGTGGCCATTATACAGTATGGAGCATCATGTGTCGCCATTATACAGTATGGAGCATCATGTGTGGCCATTATACAATATGGAGCATCATGTGTGGCCATTATACAGTATGGAGCATCATGTGTGGCCATTATACAGTATGGAGCATCATGTGTGGCCATTATACAGTATGGAGCACTGTGTGGCCATATTTTTTTGTTTATAATTATTGTTTATGAAACAGTGTGATCAGCAGTGCTAAATGGGTGTGGTTGAGATGTGGATATGGGTGTGACTAGTTGTGAAATGGGTGTGGTCAGAGGCGTGGCGTAAAATTTGCTGCGTGCGCCGCAAACTTTATCCCTCTTTCCCCTCTTCAAAAGTTGGGAGGTATGGTTTAACTGTGCCCCTACTTGTATATATTTGAGGAAAAGGTGTGTGTAAATAGGTGTGGCTTAAAAATGGGTGTGGTTTTCCTACACACAAACACAGAACCTGTTGTTAAAAATTTGAATCCCGCCCCTGCCTATATGTTTACATAACTTTGTTGCGCTATGGAGGGAGGGGGGCCCGGGAAGATTTCTTGCACAGGGGCCCTCTGCAGTCTGTGTCCGCCCCTGGAGGTATGTGTCACATAGGTGGCTTGTCGCTGTTTTCTTTGATCCACATAAAGCAATGAGAGGGTCTGACTACACATATACCTCACCCCTGGGTAAGAGGCATAACCATGCCTATCTATATGTGTTTCAGGACCTGTGGTGATGTCATAACCACATGTCTAATCATGTGATGGGTTCCTGGGTATGGTTAGATCTATAATAGAAAGGCCAATGCTTAACACAGTTGTGTGTGTGTGGAGGTGAAAGCCTCCAGAGTGTGTTAAGGCTCCAGGACTGAGCCTGAAGGACTGGACACTTGTAATTTCTTTTTCTGAGCTAAAGGCTATTTGTTTTCTGTTATTTACTATGAGGTTTATGGAGCAATAAACCCTGTGAACTTTTAATGGAACGTGCCTCTTGAGTGTCAGCCGTCGCACCTGAGCGAGTACAACTCCTACAGTAGTTATATCGGACAATTGTCTAGAGATCTCGGAAAGATAATCAGTGGTGTTCTGTATGACAATAGCACCTCCTTTATCGGCTGGTTTTATGGCAAACCATATATATATATATATATATATATATATATATATATATATATATATATATATATATATATATATATATATATATATATAATCTTGTTGGTTCCAAGAGATCCAAGAGCTTGTTTCTCGATGGGAGAGATATTGTTGTGAGTCGAAAAGCTACCTTTATGGTGGTGTTCCAGGATAACATCAATATCCTTTTGAATTAGATCGATGTGTACGCCTCAGTTGCGTGATAGCTATGTGGAGGATTAAGACTACTGGTATTGCGCAAACCCAATCGCACAATGCTTAATTCAGAGATAGGATTCTCCACAGATGTGGGGATCCTATTCCTTGGTAAGTCCTGCAATAGTACAAAATGAGTCTTCAGATAGAGATTGCGGTAAAAAATGCTGTAAGTCTTGAGACAATTTGAACTTGTCCCATGGTCGGGGTTGGGCAGAAGGATAAATCGATAAATCGTTGTCATACGATCTGTGCTTCCGGGAGGCCCTCTGTATTGGTCTCCTCTGTGGCGAATATTGGCCCTTGAGTTCGGGCGCTTGGATGATAAGCGATTTTGTGAAAATCTGCTTGTCGAGTGGTTCCTGTCCGTGCTGTTTGATCCCTGGCGTCGAGGTCCAGTGTTGCCTCGTCTGGTACCCGAGAAAGCAATCGTTCCATTTGTAGATACGGTTTTGGGCATAGTCCTCAGTCTCGCTGGAATTTAGAGCATTTCTTTTCTTGTAGATATTTTCGGTGCTCTTCGATCACTTTATCAGTTTTGGCCTTCAGGGAGCTCCAATCGGCTGCTGATTAATGATGTGGATAGTAGCTTCTCAATAGAAGAAAGTTTCTCTTCAGACTCTACAATGGCTGTTTGGAGAAAATCAATAGTGAGTAAAATAATGTCCAAAGAGAATTTATTTAGGATCTTCTGGAATTTGTCGCAATAATCGGGTTTCTCAGAGAATAATGTCGGTCTTAAGTGGCACCTAAGGCCACGTGGAATCCTGCTTAATTTATAGTATTCTGCTAGGGTTATAAAATGTATTCACCAATAGTTGCTCACAAATTATTAAACACTTCCCTTCTAACCAGAGGGTAAGTACCAATTAACAATATATAATTCACAAACAGTGTGACCAGCAATAAAAGATTGATCTCCACTAGGGTACTTGGTATATAAAATAACAATATTATTGAAATCCAATATAAAATATGTAAAAATACATTTAACTACATGTCAATGAAAGGTGCTAGATCCATAAAAAGAGGAGACTGTACTGCCATAGGCAACCCACAACTAGGATAAGCACCAGCGTGAACAATAGGATAAAGCCATCCCTTCCCATAACCTGAGTCAATGTAAGAGTCCCTTTAGTGTGTGAACTATATAAGGAACGCCTTGTAGAAGTGCATACAGGTGGAGAAATTCCCCCTATTCGTATTGACCCTAAGGCCTAAGGACTGGCATAATGGCGATCTAATCCTACGTAATGTATAGACAGTGTGAATATAGGTATAGTACCTTGCTGTGCGTCCTGGATGGGTGCCCCGGCGTCCCTCTGCCCCGACGCGCGTTTCGCGTTCGCTTCTTCTGGAGGCGTGTCAGGGCAGGGGGCTAACCGGAATATATAGTGAAGTCCGCTGTTGATTGGACCATATTAGTAAAAAACCACTAGCAGCTGAGAGGGAGGAAAGCCATACAGCGCCTGCGCCCGCTCCCCGCACGAAATGTACGGAAAGCGGAAACACCACAGAGTGACTTCCTGCATGAGATGGTGTACAGACTACCCCTCGCTCTGTAAGTATACTGCGCAGGCGTCCGAAATGTACGGAGTCTAAAGACATGAGAGGGACTCCCCGCACACAATAACGTACGGAAAGTCTACTATGATGTAAATGTTCTGCGCAACTGCCGATTCACCATAAAAGTGAGGAATTAGAACCGGAACGTCTACACATTGAGGTCCATAAGTGCCACTGTATGATCTTTGTCCATGGGAATCCCGGCGCATGCCAAGATGTGAGGCACCCAAAAATAAATGGGAAAGTTGGGCAGCGGTAAGGTGCCGGCAGCAACCGATCGTCCAATGTACGACCGGGCCGCAAAGCCACCCACGCACCGCTGGCCGTCTATCCCTGGGTCCACCATCAGTTCATGCGCACTCCCCATGGACAAACTAAGGTGCAAGTGTACCCAGATGGATATAATGTAAATAAAGTGCCATGTGCTAAAGTGAAATGTATCTGTACTAGTGATGACCCTATGATGTAAATGAGAGAGTAACCGTCTGATGAGGCTACCTATGACACTAGATGTCTATGGTCATGAAATGACAAGATAAATCACTGTAGGCTAAAAAAATATATAAAAGTATATAATAATATGCCATATTGTACAAATAACTAGATCTAAGACTGAATGCCAGGAAGGCAACAGTGGATATGTGATATAACATTCATATGTAATCCCCATTACCGAGATGAATGAAGTAAATATTCTATGAAGAAAAACATTTAGTAGGTACATAATAGTCCACTACATCTATAATAGCCTACCCTGATAAGAAATAAAATCCCACATATATAAAATTGCAGAAAGTCCCGCCTAGGGATGAACAACATATGCATAATTTAAACCCCGCAGGATGACCAAATATCCCCATACATTTGTGCAAAGAACACACAGTGGCATACAATAAACATAATACATAGTCCACATGTAGATGGTGTCTCTCGGCTCCTCAAAAGACATCCTTCCTTATAAGGCGAAATCTTGAATACGGCATCCTCATATGGAAATCCTCCTTATTACTCCCAGAGCAAAAAGTGGTATATGAAGTTGATAAACTGCAGAAAAACATAAAAATAAATTAAAATGAATAAAACCCAACAAACAACGAATACCCAAAATCCAAAATCCAATAACTAAGAGACCCAACCAAAAGAGGTTGAGTATCTCAAAGGAAAAAAACCCCTGCCAACCAACTTCCTTATTTCATTACAAAAACGCCCCAAAGCCAAAACTCTCGTTAAGGCCCTGGGGTACCAAGGTCCCCAATCTATAAATCCATTGACACTCCTTTTTAGCCAATCTTTTGCCCATGTCCCCTCCCCTAGGTCCCAAATCGAGCATATCTATGCCTGTGACCATAAGCAGGCGGGAGTTGCACTGGTGGTACCGCTTGAAATGCTTTGGGAGGGTCTTCAAGGTGGTATCATCAATAGCCGTCTTAGCCTTTTCAATGTCTAGGCAATGCTCGCGAACTCTAATCTTGAGTTCACGGCTAGTCATGCCAATATACACCTTGCCGCATGGGCACACGGCATGATAGATGATGCCCTTTGATGAGCATGTAATGTTGGCCCTAATGTCAAAAGTCCTAGTATTGTCGTGATTACCAAAAGTGGTGCTTTTCCTCATATTGCCACACCCTTACACATACCACACGGGAAAAATCCTCTTCTACCCATGACTTTACTATTTCTAGTTATCCTTTTAGGATCATACATACTATGTACCAGAGTGTCCCGAAGACTAGGCGCTCTCTTTGCCACCATGGAGGGCCGTTCCGGTAGGATGGTTTTTAGTATAGGATCCGTGAATAGAATCTTCCAATGCTTCTGAATAACCTCACAAAGATCATGCCACTCACTGCTATAATTGGTTATAAATCTTACCTGGGTATCCTGTTCAATTTGTGCCGGAGCCACTTGGTTTTTATGTAGGAGTTGTTGTCTCGGGGTGTTTTTGGCTCTCCAGTATGCCTTCTGTATATCCCTTCGGTTATATCCACGATCCTGGAACCTACTTCTAAGCATCCTTGCTTGTGCTTCAAATTGATGTTCCTCAGAGCAAATCCTTTTAATGCGTAGGTATTGACCAATCGGTATACTGTTGGTAGTTGACTTGGGATGTAATGATGACGCATGTAGCAACGAATTCGTTGCTGTAGGCTTCCGGAATACTGTGGTAGACAAATGCCCATCGGATAATGCTTTAATAGACAGATCTAGAAAGTCAATCTCACGTCCATACTTGTATGTGAGCCTGATGTTTTTGTTATTCTGATTGAGTCTGGTCATAAGGTTCTCGAGTTCCCCCACCGGACCCTCCCAGATAAACATAATGTCATCAATGAAGCATATCCAATTATGGATTCGCTCCATTCCCTGCACTTCACTTTCTTGGAATATGGACCACTCCCAGGCTCCCATAAACAAATTGGCATACGAGGGGGCACATGAGGCTCCCATTGCTGTGCCCTGTTGTTGAAGGTAAACCCTCTCAGCGAATGAGAAAGCATTGTGAGTAAGAACGAATCTAAGTAGTTTCAGGATAAATTCAGACATATCCCTCTCAATATTGCTATGAGTGAGATATTTTTCCACTGCCTGTAGGCCATCCGTATGTTTAATACTGGAGTAAAGAGCCTCCACATCAGCTGTAACTAAGATCATGTCCTTAGTAAGTTGTATATTTTCTAGATGGCCCAAGGCAGCGGTCGTATCCTTAATATATGAGGGCAATTGTGTTACTAAAGGTTTCAGGTAATGTTCAATAACATCACAAATGATCTCACACAATCCCTCATTAGCCGCCACTATGGGTCTACCAGGGGGGTCTTCCGGGTTTTTATGGACCTTGGGTACCAAATAGAATGTAGCCAATCTAGGATGCATCTTAATATGTACATCCGAGAGTTTTTTTGGGATGACGTTGTTCTCATATGCAGTGACAAGGATGGCAATCAATTCCTCCTTAAATTTTGTCATTGGATTGAAGGCAAGCTGTTTATATTCAGTGGTATTATGAAGCAATTTTTCAGCTTGTGCTTCATACTTCTGATTTGACCATATGACCACATTGCCACCCTTGTCCGCCATTTTGAAAACAACGTCATCCCAACTCTCCAATTCTCTCAAGGCTACTCTCTCTTCCCTAGACAGATTACACCGATGAAGTTTCCTAGGTCTCGATTTAATTTCCTCGATATCATTGGTAACCATTTTGGTGAATGTGTCTACCGCTGGAGATATCGTGAGTGGTGGAAATTTAGTGGATTTATTTATGAGACTTATAGGGAACTTACTTGTAGTGGCGGCGTTTTCTTCTAATAGAGATACAAGATCCTGCATTGTCTGTTGTTCCCCATCCTCAATGTCGGACCCCCCTATGTTCCCTTTGTGATGTAATTTTTTCAAAATAAGTTTTCTCGGGAATAAGTGGAGATCCTTTATTGCGGTAAACGTATCTAGGGTAGAAGATGGTGAGAAATTAAGTCCCCTCTGTAAGACCCTTTTTTGTGCATTGGTTAGAACGTGGGCTGATAGATTGATTACCTTGACGGAATCGCCCTTTTTATTATATTTCCCATAGGTAGATCCCTTTTTCGTAAATTGACGAGTCCTAGGTCCATTATATCCACTGTGGGTCGATTCCCCTCCCTCACTCAGAGAGGAGTTGGATACTATGGAGGAACTTCTGGACACATTTCTCCGTGTAGATACTCTTGTGGTTTGCCATTTAAAGATTTTATTTGTTTCAAAATCAGCCAGATCTCTCTCATACTTCTTTTGTTTGTTTTGGGATATAGCTCCCTCCCATTTTTCTATCTCTTTATCCAGCTTATCAATCATGTCCTGAAAGGAATCGGCTTTCAGATCTTGCTGAAATGCTTTTTGAAGAGAATCAATCTCTGTTTCAATGTTTTTCAATGTGATGGCATTATTCTCTATGATAATATTAAGAAACTCAAATGAACATGTGTTTGCCGCCTTGATCCATCTTTCCTTCAGGGATTCCTCATCAAGATCAAATGTGGGGAATAGGTGGATTCTTAGACCTCTCGGTATAATATGTTACGCAACATAGTTTTCTAGTGTGATCTTGGTCCACCAGACCTTGATTTTTTTTGTGCACTGCGTTTTTGTATTTTTTCATATTCTCCTGTTGATTGGAGTTAAAAGAAGTTGGTAGAGGACCCGCACCCTTCTTGAACATGTTAGAGGCTTTCGCCTGCCAGGAACTTTCCTTAGCTCTAAGATCCATTGATATGAGCTCTGTTTAAACAACAGTATGCAATATTATGTATTCACCAATAGTTGCTCACAAATTATTAAACACTTCCCTTCTAACCAGAGGGTAAGTACCAATTAACAATATATAATTCACAAACAGTGTGACCAGCAATAAAAGATTGATCTCCACTAGGGTACTTGGTATATAAAATTACAATTTTATTGAAATCCAATATAAAATATGTAAAAATACATTTAACTACATGTCAATGAAAGGTGCTAGATCCACAAAAAAAGGAGACTGTACTGCCATAGGCAACCCACAACTAGGATAAGCACCAGCGTGAACAATAGGATAAAGCCATCCCTTCCCATAACCTGAGTCAATGTAAGAGTCCCTTTAGTGTGTGAACTATATAAGGAACGCCTTGTAGAAGTGCATACAGGTGGAGAAATTCCCCCTATTCGTATTGACCCTAAGGCCTAAGGACTGGCATAATGGCGATCTAATCCTACGTAATGTATAGACAGTGTGAATATAGGTATAGTACCTTGCTGTGCATCCTGGATGGGTGCCCCGGCGTCCCTCTGCCCCGACGCGCGTTTCGCGTTTGCTTCTTCTGGAGGCGTGTCAGGGCAGGGGGCTAACCGGAATATATAGTGAAGTCCGCTGTTGATTGGACCATATTAGTAAAAAACCACTAGCAGCTGAGAGGGAGGAAAGCCATACAGCGCCTGCGTCCGCTCCCCGCACGAAATGTACGGAAAGCGGAAACACCACAGAGTGACTTCCTGTATGAGATGGTGTATGGACTACCCCTCGCTCTGTAAGTATACTGCGCAGGCGTCCGAAATGTACGGAGTCTAAAGACATGAGAGGGACTCCCCGCACACAATAACGTACGGAAAGTCTACTATGATGTAAATGTTCTGCGCAACTGCCGATTCACCATAAAAGTGAGGAATTAGAACCGGAACGTCTACACATTGAGGTCCATAAGTGCCACTGTATGATCTTTGTCCATGGGAATCCCGGCGCATGCCAAGATGTGAGGCACCCAAAAATAAATGGGAAAGTTGGGTAGCGGTAAGGTGCCGGCAGCAACCGATCGTCCAATGTGCGACCGGGCCGCAAAGCCACCCACGCACCGCTGGCCGTCTATCCCTGGGTCCACCATCAGGTCATGCGCACTCCCCATGGACAAACTAAGGTGCAAGTGTACCCAGATGGATATAATGTAAATAAAGTGCCATGTGCTAAAGTGAAATGTATCTGTACTAGTGATGACCCTATGATGTAAATGAGAGAGTAACCATCTGATGAGGCTACCTATGACACTAGATGTCTATGGTCATGAAATGGCAAGATAAATCACTGTAGGCTAAAAAAATATATAAAAGTATATAATAATATGCCATATTGTACAAATAACTAGATCTAAGGCTAAATGCCAGGAAGGCAACAGTGGATATGTGATATAACATTCATATGTAATCCCCATTACCGAGATGAATGAAGTAAATATTCTATGAAGAAAAACATTTAGTAGGTACATAATAGTCCACTACATCTATAATAGCCTACCCTGATAAGACATAAAATCCCACATATATAAAATTGCAGAAAGTCCCGCCTAGGGATGAACAACATATGCATAATTTAAACCCCGCAGGATGACCAAATATCCCCATACATTTGTGCAAAGAACACACAGTGGCATACAATAAACATAATACATAGTCCACATGTAGATGGTGTCTCTCGGCTCCTCAAGACATCCCTCCTTATAAGGCGAAATCTTGAATACGGCATCCTCATATGGAAATCCTCCTTATTACTCCCAGAGCAAAAAGTGGTATATGAAGTTGATAAACTGCAGAAAAACATATAAAAATAAATTAAAATGAATAAAAGCCAACAAACAACGAATACCCAAAATCCAAAATCCAATAACTAAGAGACCCAACCAAAAGAGGTTGAGTATCTCAAAGGAAAAAAACCCCTGCCAACCAACTTCCTTATTTCATTACAAAAACGCCCCAAAGCCAAAACTCTCGTTAAGGCCCTGGGGTACCAAGGTCCCCAATCTATAAATCCATTGACACTCCTTTTTAGCCAATCTTTTGCCCATGTCCCCTCCCCTAGGTCCCAAATCGAGCATATCTATGCCCGTGACCATAAGCAGGCGGGTTATAGAATGTAGGTCAAAAGATGCCAAACGCCTACGCTCACACTCGTAGTCCTTGGTGCGGAGATCTTGAGCTGGAATTTTCAGGAAGTCACCTGGGTTGATCACTTTAGCAAGAATTCGTGTAGCTGTAGACTAATCAAACGCAAAAGTTTCGGTAGACATCTAGGGCTTCGGTAACAACGCCAACAAAGCAGATAATTTAAAGAAAAAATGGCGCGCACTCAGATAAGTAAGGATAGGTGCAGGCTGAACCCGGATAAGATCCAGTTACATCATAGACTTATAAAGAACAGCCGCACTCAAGGTATAGGTTTTCAAATGCAAAAATTGAGTGACATTTTATTGTATTCATCACAGTAGCATAAGGGTGGTGAGGTAACGTTTCGACCCCGTAATGGGCCTTTATCAAACCTCACTGGAAAAAACAATAAAGATACAGTACATTGGATGTTGAAGTAAAAAGTAATATGCCAAAACTGTATACAAAAGCGATATACAAACATGCCAATCGGATAGAATAAGTTCCGATATCAAATAGAAAGAGATCCGATACTGTCACGATTCCCCCTGACCGCTGCCAGCGGTTTGTCAGGATTCACACCGTGACCGTCACCCCTACGTCACGGATTGAGGTGACTTTAGGCCAACAGACGGCTATCACATGTGCAGGGGGGCTTATCTTAGGTATCCCTCCACTCCACGATGTGATGAAAAAACCACACACAAGGCTATTGACCTCTTAGTTTACAGCAGGGGCTTATTCTAGGTATCCCACTGCTTTTCTATATACCACGAACTGCAGGGATTTATGTATATCCCGCTTACAGTTCCACTTAACACTTGCAGCTCTCTGGCGCCTCCTTACTCTCAGGTCAGATTAGGTACTGCACCCTGGGTAATTAGTCGCCAGAAAGGCTGCCTGCTATGTACTGGCTATTGAGCACGCTGCAGCGACGCGATAACTACTCCCACTCAGGCAGGAACAATAATTATCAATGCCGCATTCGCTTCAGCATCGCTCAACAGTCTGCACACTTTCGCTGCCACCAGCTTCGATTAAACGGGTCCGAAGCTAACCCAACACAACAGTAACAGTATTATAACAGTAGCGTATTGCCCTTCAGAAGACAGGGTAAGTTTAGAGCATGGAGAACTGAACTAACATATAATAGTATGTCCCATTGAAAATAATTAGGCCGTGCTTTATCAAAAATATTTTATAAAGAAGTTACAAATGAGACAATTGCAAATATGTACAAGGGTAATTATAACATAAAGGGAATAACTGAGAAAAAAACAACACTTACATGTTCAAAGCATGACAGGCAACCATACGTCCCAGCTCATTTGGACGTACTCAGCTCTTCCAGGAAAAAATAGGACAAGCAATCCAGCAGCAAGTGACTCCTCAGAGCCTGCCAGACACTTAAAACATTAAGGCTGTGACATCACAGAAAGGCTGGCTTATCCAGACCCTCCTCTCTCTACATTCTGCCTAAACTTTAAACTATTCTCTCTAGTTTCTATAACTTCACTACAAAACATGTCAGCGTCCTAAAAAGCTCATCATTCATCTCAGATTAACGTGAGCATTCTAATGAGATCAAATATGTCCTAACTGGGATACATATTTACAGAGAAATCCCTACTTCTTTACCAGATGGAGTTAGAAGCCTGAGTTTCAGGGGGTGTGTAGCTACACCGAGTGGGAATACGGACATATATTTTCGTGTTCTTAACGTAAATATGGTGCATAATATCGTACAAAAACCAAACAAAGGATCTTTCATGAATTTTGGAGCCATTTTCCTGTTCTAACTGGAAGAAGATTCTAACCCGGTCGTAAATTCCTCTCGGCCATAAAACTTCCCCCAGTCTCTGAGAAGGAAAGCCAGGAATTGGCAGCTACAAACTGTTACTCCAAGAAGGGGGGCTTAGCCCACGCAGGCTAGCAAGAGAACTACTTATGATATTTCATACCATATCGTGACACCTCCCCCTTTTGGTGTGCGCTAGGGAGGCAGTACCCCATGGTATGCCTCCATGGGCACCTCAGTAGGTTCACCCTGGCGGGAGAGTCCATCTGCATTTCCATGCTCCCTGCCCGTTTTGTGTTCAATGACGAAGTCAAACTGCTGAAGGGCAAGGCTCCAGCGTAGCAACCTGCCGTTGGTTCCACACATGGCGTTTAGCCAGCGCAGAGGGTTGTGGTCGGTCACCACAGTGAAGGTGTGACCGTACAAGTAGGGCTGCAAGCGCTGCAGGGCCCAGACTATGGCCAGGCACTCCTTCTCGATGGTGGAGTAGGCCACTTCCCTCGGCAAAAGTTTCCGGCTCAGGTATAACACGGGGTGCTCTTGGTCCTCCGAGTCAACCTGGCTGAGTACAGCATCAAGGCCAAACTCGCTGGCGTCGGTCTGCACCAAGAACGGTCGACTGCTGTCGACTGCTTTCAACACAGGGGCGTTGCACAGTGCGGTTTTCAACGCCTAGAAGGCCCCCTCACAGCCATCTGTCCAGTTGACAATGTGAGGTAGCTTCTTCCTGGTGAGGTCCGTCAAAGGTTTTGCCAGGCTACTATAGTGCTTTACAAAGCGCCTATAGTACCCTGCAGTGCCCAAGAAGGACATCACCTGTTTCTTGGTCACGGGAGTGGGCCAGTTCACGATCACTCCCACTTTGTCAGGCTCTGGCTTCAGGGTGTTCCCGCCTACCCGGTGCCCCAGGTAGTGAACCTCCCTCATGCCCATCTGGCACTTTCCCGGCTTGATAGTCAGTCCTGCTTGGTGGATTCGCCTGAGCACCTCCTCGAGATGCTGCAGGTGTTCCTCCCAGGAGAGACTGAAGATGGCAATGTCATCCAAGTACGCCACGGCGTACTTCTCCAGTCCCTGAAGCAGGAGGTTGACCATCCGCTGGAAAGTGGCAGGGGCATTCTTCATGCCGAAGGGCATGACCGTGGACTCGTACAGTCCAAAGGGTGTGATAAAGGCGGACTTTTCCTGCGCCTCGGGGCTCAGGGGAATCTGTCAGTATCCTCGACTCAGATCCATTATTGTTAGGTAATTTGCGCCAGCTAACTTCTCAAGCAGCTCCTCGATGCGCGGCATTGGGTGCGCATCCGAGGCTGTGATGGCGTTGAGCCCCCTGTAGTCCACGCAGAACCGTGTGGTCCGGTCCTTCTTTGGCACGAGAACTACAGGCGATGCCCACGCGCTCTTTGACCTTCGAATCACCCCCAGCTGTAACATCTCATTGATCTCTTGGCGCATAGTCTGCTGCACCTGGTCAGAGATTCGATAGGGTGTTCTCCGTAGTGGGGCGTGATTCCCGGTGTCCACCTCGTGGACGGCTAACTCAGTCCTCCCAGGTCGGTTGGAGAATACGACCCGGAAGGGTTCCAGTGTGGTTTGCAACTGCACCCGCTGGGGTTCAGTTAACGAGGCGCTTACCTCCACATCCTCGATGGACCCATTGGCCTTGGCTTGGGCCAGCAAGTCCAGGAGGGTGTCTTCCTCCCCGTCTTCGGGTAAGCTGCAGACCGGTAGGACGAAAGGTTCACGTTCGTGATGAGCCTTCATCATGTTGACGTGAAAGGCCTTTCGCCTACCCCGAGCGTGGTCAAGCGTGACCACGTACGTGACCGGGTTGAGCTGTTGGTGGACGACGTACGGGCCCTCCCAGGCTGCCTGAAGCTTATCCGTTGGTACCGGGACCAGCACCCACACCTTTTGACCCACGTGGTAGGTCCGCTCCCGGGCGTTCTGGTCGTACCAGTGCTTCTGATCAGCCTAGGCCTGCGTCATGTTGTCATGCACCAACTGCGTCAAGGCCTGCATCTTGTCACGGAAGCGCATGACATACTCCACTATGGACACTTCAGAAGGGTTCGGCTCCTCTTCCCAGGATTCTCTTACCAACCCAAGGGGTCCCCGAACTCGCCTGCCGTACAGGAGCTCGAAGGGGGAGAACCCCGTCGAGGCCTGCGGAACCTCTCGGTAAGCGAACAGCAGGTGTGGGAGGTACCGCTCCCAGTCGCGCCCTTGAGTCTCAACCAGCATGCGCAGCATCTGTTTGAGGGTACCATTGAATTGTTCACACAAGCCATTGGTCTGTGGGTGATACGCACTCGATACCAGGTGCTTCACCTGCATTTTCTTACAGAGAGCCTCCATTAGGCGAGACATAAATTGGGTCCCTTGATCAGTAAGCATTTCCCTGGGAAATCCTACACGTGAAAAGATGGCCAACAGGGCATCCGCCACCTTATCTGCCCTAGTTGACGACAGAGCTACTGCCTCTGGGTACCGGGTAGCATAGTCTACCACAGTAAGGATGTATTGCTTTCCAGAGCTGCTGGGGACGGCCAGCGGGCCCACAATGTCCACCGCGATCCTCTGGAAAGGCTCCTCTATCACTGGCAAAGGGATCAGGGGAGCCTTAAGAGCAGGCCCCGCCTTCCCCACTCTTTGACAAGTGATACAGGAGCGGCAGTAGTTTGACACATCTGTCCCCATCTTAGGCCAATAGAAGTGTTGAGACAGCCGGCCTTAGTTTTGCTGATCCCCAAGTGTCCAGCTAGCGGGATCTCATGGGCAATCCGCAACAACTCACCCCGGAATTGCTGCGGGACGACCAGCTGTCTTTCCCTCAACCACTCCTTTTGTGATTCTCCGGGTACTGTCTCCCGGTACAACCTTCCTTGTTCCCAGAACCCCTTCTCCTTATCAGTCTCGGAGAAGGGCGTCCCGGCAAGTTGTCTCAAACTCTCTAGGCTCGCATCTGTGTGCAGAGCGGCCTGAAACTCCTGGCTAGGGGAAGCCAGAAGCGACGTCAGGGTCCCTTCCCCACGGGAACCCTCTTGGACCTGCTCTGGGTCCACCTCTGGTTCAGTCACAGTGATGACTGAGGAGGGTCCGGAAGGCTGACAGTTATCTGCGTTCCGGGCACTCTGACTGCGGGTGACAGCAGCTACGTAGGCTGTCTCCCCGGGGGTTTCTACAGGCCCATCAGCCGGCGCTGCTATGGGCTCTACCTCCCCATCCACCCCCAACACTCCAGGGGCAGTGCTACTTATGGGCCAGTTACGTTCCTCGGTGGCACTGGTCACTTTCATGGCATCACCTTCCTCACGGTTCCCATGCATCTCCCCATTTCCTGTAGCACCGACACTTGCCCCTGTTAGGGGTTCCTCAGCCGTCTCACTCCGCAGAGCGACGTGGCTGGGCACGCCTGTACCTATGGACACATTAACCTTCACAGAAAAATCATTATCAGGTTCAGCTGGCACAGGTACAACATTTTCACCATCAATCCTAGGGAAAAAATGGTTATTAGATGCATCATTACAAGATAAAGCATGGTCAGGTAACACATGCGATTTCCCATCATCATCATCATCATCAGGGTTAACTTTACCCGCATTAGTAGATTGAGGAGGGGTGTCAGGGACGTAGTATGCAAACATCCTCCCCAAATCAGTCCCCAACAAAACATCAGTGGGCAAATTATCAGACAGCCCCACTTCCTTCACCCCGCTCCCAGCACCCCAATCAATAAAAACCCGGGCCATCGGTAAGGGACAGCTGATGCCCCCAATCCCATTGACAGTTAGGGTTTTCCCCGGAATGATTTCTTCAGGGGCCGCCAGTTCGGGTCGGATGAGGGTTCGTTCAGCCCCGGTGTCCTTGAGGCCTGTAGCAACATGGCCTCCCACAGTGACGGGCTGTACGTTGTCACACACCCTCCCAACCACACCACCCACCAAAAGAACTGCTGCATTAGGCCCTGGGGCCTTGGCTGGGGTGTTCTTCTGCTTGGTTGGGCAGGAGAGACTGATATGACCAGTCTGATTGCAGGTGAAACACTTGCGAGGTTCGGTGGTAGGTCTGGTGCTGTTGGCCACGGGGCCAGGACCTCTGGTGTGTTGGCTGGCAGGGATACTGGCGTTGGTTGCAGGCTTACCCCCTCTCCAGCTGGTGGTGACTGGCTTCCGCACTTCCGATCTACGGTTGGCCTCATAGGCATCGGCAATCTGCGCTGGTTTCGTCACGTCTTTGGGTTCTCTGTCCATCACGAACTGTCGCACCTCAGCTGGGCAAAGATGAAAGAACTGGTCTTTGATCATCAGGTCTCGCAGCTGTGCAAAGGTGGTCACTGACAGTCCTTGGGTCCACTGGTCAAAGTGGGTCCCCAGTCCATGCACCACATCACTGTAACTGTCGTGTGGGCCACGTTGGAGGGTCCGGAACTTTCTACGGTACACCTCGGGTGTAAGCTGGTACTTGGCTATCAGAGCCTGCTTGATGGCCTCATAGTCACCATCTTGTTCTTGAGGGAGGGCAGCAAATGCCTCCAGAGCTTTACCTCTCAGCCCTGGTGTCAGGTATCGGGCCCATTCATCTGTAGGCAGCTGGTACTGTCTGCAGGCTTTCTCAAAGGCCCGCAGAAAAGTGTCCAAGTCCCCGTCCTTCTCCATAACAGGAAAGTGATCAGGCCGGGGCTTCGGTGTCTGAGCGCTGCTAGGCTCACGGTTGGTCGGGGACAACCCCTGCATCTGCAGTCGGGCTAACTGCAGCTGGTACTCCCACTCAGCTTGCTGCTCTCTCTCAGCTCAGGCCTCTTGCCGGTATTGCTGAATCAGCTGCCGACGTCCCTCATGGTCGTCAGTGGGGAATTCTTTCAAGGCCGCCTGCAGGTGGGGGTCCAATTCGCCCGGATTGCTCACAGGGCCAGCATTCAGTGGTTGGACCTCTGCTGCAGCACCATGTTCGCTGGTGCTGGCTTCTGCGGCCTCTGGGCTCTCTGACCTGGCTTGGTCGGCTTCGAATTGCACCAGGTCAGCGACCATTTGAGCCTTGGACTTGTCCTGGGGGTTCAGGTCATGGTACATGCATATCCCAGCAAGAATGTCCTTCTTCTGCTGGTTGTACCAGGCTTCCCCTTTCGCAGCCATGGTTGCCAAATAAAAGATAGGATAGAAAAACAAAGAGAAAGGGAAGGGATAATTACCCGTACACAATTGTCTCACAACTAAAAAGCACTGAGTTCGTTCTCCAAACTTATTCGCGCAGAGTCCTCGCAAGAACTTTCTGCAAGTTTTTAGTGAGAGGAATGATTACTCAAACCAAATCACTAATGCTCTAAGATATCCCACCGCCTTGCCACCAATTGTCACGATTCCCCCTGACCGCTGCCAGTGGTTTGTCAGGATTCACACCGTGACCGTCACCCCTACGTCACGGATTGAGGTGACTTTAGGCCAACAGACGGGTATCACATGTGCAGGGGGGCTTATCTTAGGTATCCCTCCACTCCACGATGTGATGAAAAAACCACACACAAGGCTATTGACCTCCTAGTTTACAGCAGGGGCTTATTCTAGGTATCCCACTGCTTTTCTATATACCACGAACTGCAGGGATTTATGTATATCCCGCTTACAGTTCCACTTAACACTTGCAGCTCTCTGGCGCCCCCTTACTCTCAGGTCAGATTAGGTACTGCACCCTGGGTAATTAGTCGCCAGAAAGGCTGCCTGCTATGTACTGGCTATTGAGCACGCTGCAGCGACGCGATAACTACTCCCACTCAGGCAGGAACAATAATTATCAATGCCGCATTCGCTTCAGCATCGCTCAACAGTCTGCACACTTTCGCTGCCACCAGCTTCGATTAAACGGGTCCGAAGCTAACTCAACACAACAGTAACAGTATTATAACAGTAGCGTATTGCCCTTCAGAAGACAGGGTAAGTTTAGAGCATGGAGAACTGAACTAACATATAATAGTATGTCCCATTGAAAATAATTAGGCCGTGCTTTATCAAAAATATTTTATAAAGAAGTTACAAATGAGACAATTGCAAATATGTACAAGGGTAATTATAACATAAAGGGAATAACTGAGAAAAAAACAACACTTACATGTTCAAAGCATGACAGGCAACCATACGTCCCAGCTCATTTGGACGTACTCAGCTCTTCCAGGAAAAAATAGGACAAGCAATCCAGCAGCAAGTGACTCCTCAGAGCCTGCCAGACACTTAAAACATTAAGGCTGTGACATCACAGAAAGGCTGGCTTATCCAGACCCTCCTCTCTCTACATTCTGCCTAAACTTTAAACTATTCTCTCTAGTTTCTATAACTTCACTACAAAACATGTCAGCGTCCTAAAAAGCTCATCATTCATCTCAGATTAACGTGAGCATTCTAATGAGATCAAATATGTCCTAACTGGGATACATATTTACAGAGAAATCCCTACTTCTTTACCAAATGGAGTTAGAAGCCTGAGTTTCAGGGGGTGTGTAGCTACACCGAGTGGGAATACGGACATATATTTTCGTGTTCTTAACGTAAATATGGTGCATAATATCGTACAAAAACCAAACAAAGGATCTTTCATGAATTTTGGAGCCATTTTCCTGTTCTAACTGGAAGAAGATTCTAACCCGGTCGTAAATTCCTCTCGGCCATAAAACTTCCCCCAGTCTCTGAGAAGGAAAGCCAGGAATTGGCAGCTACAAACTGTTACTCCAAGAAGGGGGGCTTAGCCCACGCAGGCTAGCAAGAGAACTACTTATGATATTTCATACCATATCGTGACAGATACCAATAGAAAAATGCATGTGGAAATACATGCAGTGACATATATAAAATTATATACAATATATACAAACAATGCCCATATAAGGGTGAATGTAGGTTGCAATCCATGATGCAGACATAAGCTGATATAAGCATGACGTAGCGTAAGCTCCCACAGCTTCACCTAGGAGCCCTTTTCATATAATTGTTTCCCTTCTGCAGTGTTTCCTTACTTATCCATAACGGTGTTTCCTTTTCATAATTGATTCTACAACAAGGTCAGTTCATTTGTTTACACTTCCCCCGGTATATTAACTTGTCAAATTATCATTTGTTGCATATTTTAGACTATATGTGGTGCCCTCTGCCTGCGCTTACGCCACATCATGCTTATATCTGCTTATGTCTGCTTCATGGATTGCAACCTACGTTCACATCTAATGTACTGTATCTCTTGTTTTTTCCAGTGAGGTTTGATAAAGGCCCATTACGGGGTCGAAACTTTACCTCAACACCCTTATGCTACTATGGTGAATACAATAAAATGTCACTCAATTTTGCATTTAATAACCTATACCTTGAGTGCGGCTGTTTTTTATAAGTCTATGTTCAAACAGTGACTGGACAGACATCTGTCTGGGATGTTTAGTGAATCCTGCTTTGAGCAGAGGGTTGGACCAGATTACCCAGGAGGTCCTTTCCAACTCTAACATTCTATGATTCTATGAAAGTCATCATCATGGTGGAGTCAGACGTGTTGGCTGTATGGAGCTTGGCACATATGGCCGACTTTATGCACTGTTTCCTTTGCCGTGACCCTGTCGTTATATCCTTCTCTTAAAAAAAAAAAAAGGTACTGGTTGTTCATCCTGCTAGACCCACACTACAAGGTGAATTTTGCATCTCTTCTTCCTGAGGTAAAGAGATCTTCTAAAATGGTGCTATACCAGAAGGCCATTGTTGAAAATGTTTTAAAAATTCCCGTCAGACAACGATAGCGGCAGGGGGCAAGCTTCCTTGTCCAACTAAAGGTACCGTCACATTTAGCGACGCTGCAGCGATATAGACAATGATGCCGATCGTTGCAGCGTTGCTATCGATGTTGAGCGGGGGCGCCATAACGTCTACAATTAGGGTGCCAACCTTCGCAGCCAGTAAGGGACCTATTAAAGTCCGGTAGGGTGAGAAATAGGTATTTTTTGCCCCATCCTGGTAACCCTATTTTGGCATCTGCTTTTGTATTATGGGAGTGACCCCCTGGTATTGATGTCTACTCTATTTTATGATGTTTTAATGATAGAATTAAAAAGGCATTTAAAAAAAAAATTTTTTTTATTCTTTCTGGTTTTCTACTTGGTATAGTTATCCCCTAATACTTTCTTGGAGGTTTTATTTGGTATGTAAAACATAAAACGCATAGAAAAATATTTCAGGATTAGATTACTTATCTTTTCATTATTGTGTGCATATTGCAACATTTTGGTATATAATGATAGAAAGTGTTTGAAAATTTTGCTTGTTTGTTCATATTTCGTACCCATAATATATTCCGTGTTTTGTGGTATGTTTCTGTGATACAGAAGACGCAAAAAAAGTTAACCCCTTCACAATATGCACCGTGTACACGTACTGTGCGTGTCGTCTCTCTCCTTTTGATGTGGGCTCCGGCACTATATTTTACTTTGCACATGTTGGCTGTTTTGAACAGTGGACATGTGCCCCTAAAAGCCGGGAATGGATTCGCGATGCACTCGCGGCTGTTAATCTGTTAAATGCTGCTGTCAATCTGACAGCGGCATTTAATGTGATCATGCCGGAAGCGTGTCACTAGTCCCGCCCATCAGCGCCCATGTCACATGACCATGGTTCGCTGATTGGTTGGCATGACAACCTGGGGTCTGCAGCAGACCCCTGTGGTTGTCCTTGCCAGATTGCTATGAGCACCGCCCAGCGGTCCATGCTCATACCAAGTGATCGTTTCTGCTACAGACAGGCACCTGTATCAGAAGATCACAGCCTCTAGTTTCCCATGGAGACTAATGAAGCAAGTGAGAAGTTTTTAAAACTATTAAAATAGAAAAGTTGAAATCACCCCCCTTTCGCCCCATTCAAAATGAGACAATTAAAATTACACAGTTGTGGAATTGCAATTTTTTTTTTTTTTTTGTAATTTCACCGCACTTGGAATTTTTTTCCTGTTTTCCAGTACACGATATGGTAAAAATAAAGGTACAACTCGTCCTGCAAACCACAAGCCCTCACATGGCCATATTGACGGAAAACTAAAAGTTATTCCTCTTGGAAACGGGAGCAAAAAACAAACTCAATAATGAAAATGTTTTCTGTGTACAGTGGCGCTAATGTGCACAAGAGTTTTAGCAGGAGAACAAAAGACAATAGCCACACAATTGTCACTATGGATTCAAATGAGAAATAATATTAAAAGAAGCTTACACTTAAACCACTTGTTCCAAATGGGATTAAATCACCAGAAGAAAGGCTATTAAGCCTTTACAAAATAACAAAAAATAGTGATATGTCCAGCTGATAATGGGGAAAGGAAGGGGGGAATTGATACTCAACCAGGACAATTATCACAAAGAGGCTTTACGCCTCTTAAGTGACACTCCCACTTACAAAAAACTGAGTGCGGATCCTATTGAGAAGTTCATCAAGGAGATGAATACTCTCACTAACAAAGGATTAAATACAGGATTTTTAAACCAAAATAAATTCGAATTCATTAATTCTCATCCTAGGTTAGCCAATTGTTGTTACTTGCTGAAGATTCACGAAAACATGGTAGAACCACCCGGTCATCCCATAGTTTCTGGTATACAAGGCTTCAAAGCCAATAGGTCCAAATTTATAGACGGACTTCTTCAAAAACTGGTTTCCTTACTGCCTGCCTACTTAAAAGACTGTACTCATGTACTGCAATTACTCAGAAATCTAGAATAGCAGGACCATTCTTGGACATCACTTTGCTCTATATAGTGATTGAAAATGACAGAGGCTGCAGGTCAGCCATACTTTATAAAAAAAAAAATCCAAACTATCACCAGAGGAACAAATTGAATTTGAGAGAATGTATGTTTTTCATTTTAACCCATATTTATGTTAAATTCAAGGTGAACTGCTACACCCAGCAGTGGGGCACTGCCATGGGCACCAGTTTCGCTCCCAGTTATGTTAATCTCTATGTAGTAAAAAAAGGGGTGGGGTTGGAAATAAATCCAAAAAGATAACTATATGTCTTCAGTAAAATTGCTTTATTAAAGTGCAAGGCAAAGAGACAGTGATGACAACAGAGTCATCCAATAAACATAAAAACAATCAGTGCATCTGGGACACTGGGACAACTACTTGCCAACCCATAATAGAGAAGTAACTCGCCACATCAGCATAAAGGGTTTAAAGTTACAGGGCCAATAGGGGAAAAAAAGCCCTCAATCAGAGAAGGACTAATATACAAAAAGACCGCCATGTATTATATAGAGTAATACCATATCCAGCATATCATATAACATCACGTGATAGGTAAAAGCTAAACAGAGCGGTAAAAAGGATTAATACATCACCCCAAAAGAAGGCCGGTCCTTGGCAGATGTAGTGTCTCAGTGTCCGCCCCAACGTGCGTTTCGGAACACCTTCGTCAGGGGGCGCATAAGACACTACGAGAAATGTGCTGTGTAAGAAGGCCGAAAACCGGAAGTGAACCTATGGCGTGACCCGGATGTAAACGTGCATCTCCTAGCAACCGCCGGCATAACAGAGGGAAACAGCGTCATCCAGGCAATGTGTACCGGTACACGTGGGGCCCCGCGAGATCCGCCCACACCATGCACTGGATCGCCGCTCACCAAGTAAAATCAGCCAGGCGGGCGCATGCGCAGTAACGCACTCAGGAAAAACGTCATAACAGATCTGAGCAAAGGAAGAAGACAGACCATAATGATATATAGAGGTAACTGTAGCGTGCATGTATTAATATAGAAGGTATATCAGAAGAGAAAATATGGCACTCACCCCTAGAAATGCTGTGATGAAGTCCTTTATTTGCTACAAACAGCAAATAACACCTGGACCCGTTGAAGCGCTTTGCGCGAAACGGCCGTAGTCCTTACCGGTTCCCCGCACCCTCTCCTGTTCACGTCCTGCCGCCTCTCCATGTGTACCTGATTGCTGTTTGTAGCAAATAAAGGACTTCATCACAGCATTTCTAGGGGTGAGTGCCATATTTTCTCTTCTGATATACCGTCAGTGAAGCCTTTGGTCCTCTGTGGATTGTTCTGTGAGCACCACCCTGAGCTGTTTTCTCTGGATAGTGTTGCAGCCGACGCTGCCGCCGCTCATCCACACACCTGTGAAAAGTTGTGGTTCTAGTGCCGCACGGCTACCATTCTTTGGTTTGGTTCTGGTTATTAATATAGAAGGTATATCTTTCTCACTTGCTACTACAGAGAGGACATATGAAGACATATTCAAACAATGTATAAGCCAATATTGTTATTTATAAAATGTTGGAATCGCATATGTAAATTGTAAATAAACCTATATCACAAAGTAAATAAATAAATAAATAAACAAACAAACAATAGCTGCAATAGCAGTACAGATGTTCATATATTACAAAAATTCACATCCCCGAATAGCAGTGACCCTCTCTCCATATATATATATATATATATATATATATATATATATATATATACACACGACGCAAAGAATATAAATGTCCACTAGATGGCGATAAAGGGACAAATTTCACTCTTCCTCTATTTCTTTTTCTTTTTCCTCTTCTTGCTTTACCATCTTCTACCACCTCATTCACGGGTATACGACATAGGCAAGATCGAATTACTTCCACGATACGACCAAAGGGTAAGATATAAAACTAAAACTTAAGAAGAATAAAATAATTAAAAACAAATTGGATATACATCCATTATCAACAAGAGATACTCCACAGTCCGATGATCACAAAAATGGGACAAAGCTTAAATTCTCGTTGAGACCAAGGGGGTGGATTGTCTGCAGGGTCCAAATCCATTTAGCCTCAAGGCGTGCGAGCCTGTTGGTAAGTCTGCCACCTCTAATACCAACATCCAGACTGTCAATACCCCTAAATCTGATCAGTCTGCCATTGCAGCCATGATGTTCCCTGAAGTGTCTAGGAAGTGTTTTTAACTCAACACTATCAGAAGTATGACTGGCCGCTGCCTCAATCCCACGTACGTGTTCGCGAATGCGAATCTTAAATTGGCGAGATGTAAGCCCCACATAAACTAAGCCACATGGGCACGTGGCGTAGTAAATGACATAGCGTGTTGTACAGTCAATTCTTCTTCTAATATTGAATATTTTTTCACCACTAGAATCAGAGAACACACTGGTCCGCTCCATATTGGAGCATGCCACACAATGGCCGCAAGGTGAGGAACCAACACGAGAAGGAGCGTCATCCAGGAAAGTTACCCTAGGAATCCCCTCATAATGACTCCTCGTGAGGTGATCTTTAAGATTCCTTGCACGTCGAAAAGAAATAAGGGGACGGTCAGGTAGTATTTTAGAAATAGTTTGATCCACCTTGAGGATGGGCCAAGATTTTGATAAGGCCTCACGGATTCTCGATGCTTGGGAGTTAAAATTAGTCACAAAATATAACTGCCTATCAGTTTGTCGAGATCCCCTAGATACATGATTGTAAACTAGAGATTCCCTGGAGGTAGACTTAGATCTATTGTAGGCCTTCTTTATAGACCGCTTACTAAGGAATCTAGCCTGAAGTTCCCTAGCCTGTTGTTCAAAATCTGACTCAGTCGAGCAGATCCTTCGCAAACGAAGGAACTGCCCGATCGGTACAGCCCTAATAACATGTGATGGATGACAGGACGATGCATGTAGCAAGGAATTCGTGGATGTCGGCTTCCGGAACATGACCCTGGTATTGTCGAAGGAGTAGACTTTTGCCGTTACGACACCCCCACCCACCCATTTTATCCCCACCCGTGGCCCCCCATTATCATTCTTAACCCAATGAAAACACAACAACTGTAATTCTTTTGGAATGATCTAGGCCACAGTAGCCCTTTTATTTATTAAAACATATAACAATAATACATTAATAGCAATAAATAACATTTTAAAGACTAGAAGGAGTCCTAGGAGCCCCAAGAATCTGGTGATTGACAAGCCATACCGTGAACATCCATAACACCAACTTTACCCCCAGCCGTTCAAAACCCTGGCTCGGGAGCACCAAAAACCCAAACGAGGGTTCACTGTTCACGGTAAAAAATCCCAGGAGATCCAGCCACCCCTGCCGGAACTCCCCAACCACCATTCACCAGATTCAAAATATACCAACACTAAAACAGAGGAGCCATATGCCAAAATGGATCCCTAAATCCAATTTTTACCAACTCCCAGGACTCCCCCCAGCCGCCACGGCCACAATGACCCAAAAGAAACCACAACCCTCCCATTTAACGAGCATCCTAATAAAACCCTCTCCCTCCACTCTTTTTTTTTTTTTAAATGGAAATAAATAGGGCGGGATGGTGGGACTGCTCACGATCCTCCAAGAGCGGGAAGTGACTGCCCCCACCCCAAAACTCCCATAAACCCCCGAGCTAGCTCCACCCCCTCCTGATTCAAATTATCTACACCTCTCCCCCCCATTGTCATGCAGGCCTTCGCCTACGCCGTGGGGGGGGAGGGGCACGGCTCGCTTCGGCCTTTCCTTGACCCTGGTATTGTCGAAGGAGTAGACTTTTGCCTTTACGACACCCCCACCTATTTTATCCCCACCCGTGGCCTCCCATTATCATTCTTAACCCAATGAAAACACAACAACTGTAATTCTTTTGGAATGATCTAGGCCACAGTAGCCTTTTTATTTATTAAAACATATAACAATAATACATTAATAACAATAAATAACATTTTAAAGACTAGGAGTCCTAGGAGCCCCAAGAATCTGGTGATTGACAAGCCATACCGTGAACATCTATAACACCAACTTTACCCCCAGCCGTTCAAAACCCTGGCTCGGGAGCACCAAAAACCCAAACGAGGGTTCACTGTTCACGGTAAAAAATCCCAGGAGATCCAGCCACCCCTGCCGGAACTCCCCAACCACCATTCACCAGATTCAAAATATACCAACACTAAAACAGAGGAGCCATATGCCAAAATGGATCCCCAAATCCAATTTTTACCAACTCCCAGGACTCCCCCCAGCCGCCACAACGAAAGGCCCTTTGAACCCCTCAAAGGCCCGAGACCCCACCACTCCGAAAAAATATGGCCCGTTCAATGCCCTCCTGAATAGCGAGGGCCCAAATGTCCATTCCTACCGCATTCAAATGGACCCCATCTGCCAACCAAAAGGTCCCCTCCCCTTTCTCCAGCTCAAAATGCCGCACCGCCACACCTCCATTCCTGGCCACGAAACTGGACACCGCCCGATTAACTTTTATCCGGGCTTTATTCAACTTGTCCAGTGACCTCATATTCCTCCATCATTTCCTCGGCACGATTTCTGACCAAACAATGGTCAAACCAGGATACAGGACCCACAGACGCAGACAATCCTGCTTAATGTCTTTAATCAATTCCCTAAATGGGCGGGCCCCCAAGTCATTCCCACCGACGTGCAAAACTAAAATATCAGGAGCCCTGTCCAACCGGGCACCGTCATTAATTTCCTTTAGTACTCTACGCCATACCAACCCCCGAAAACCCAACCACCGGATTACCGCCTCCTCACGATCGAAACCCAATTGTCTCCCCTCGCTCCGCACGTCGGCGCGCTGCGCTCCCCAATAAACGTAAGAATGGCCGAATATCCACACCAACAAAGGCGAGGGACCTGAAAAAACACAAAGCAAAAACTCAAGATCAACACATAAACCAACCGCCAAACCGTCCCCGCCTCCCAAAGAGCCCCACAACTTACGGGCGCACATAGCTCCGATATCTATCCGTACGCCACCTCCCAATGCGCTGAATTGCCGAAGCCCCCAGGTCTCCCAACGCTGCTTCCGTCGCTGCCCCGATCCTAAAAGAGTGGGGCGCGAAACCACCCACATCCAAACCCAGCAACCCGATTGCCTTTCTAAAAATCACCGTAAACTGATACCGGGACAACAAGGAACCATCCCTATGGCATAATAATGACCGGTCACGACAAGGCCCCAAAACCCAAAAATTTTTCAAACAGGTAACCGGGCACATAACCGACCCTGGCACCGAACCCAACACAATCCTGCTCCCCTTACCTTCCTGATCCACCTTGGATCGCCGCAGCCACAACTCGACTCTGCCCGCCAATAACAGCACATCCCGAGCCAACAAACCCCCCACAACCTTCTTGCTAGACGAAACCAACTCGCCCTCCCGTAAAGCCCCGAAAAAGGCTAAAGAAAACGCTAGGCGAAATAATCGCACTTCAAAGCCCGACACGCAGACCGACTCCAAGACCCCACCCAGCCTTTCCAACAAACCGAAAGACACTGGACGCCTGGTATCTGTTGTGAATTCTGTGGCTGAATTCACTCCTGTGGTCACAAGTGGTACTGCAGCTTCTGAGCTTCCTTCCTCAGGTGTTCTGGTGAGCTCATTAGCTGCTTCGTTACTTAACTCCACCTGATGCTGCTATCCTTGCTCCTAGTCAATGTTCCAGTGTTGGATCTGAGCTTCTCCTGATTGTTCCTGTGACCTGCTGCTCTGTATAGCTAAGTGCTTTTTTGCTATTTTGTTGTTTTTTTTCTGTCCAGCTTGTCTTTTGTTTTGCTGGAAGCTCTGAGACGCAAAGGGTGTACCGCCGTGCCGTTAGTCCGGCACGGTGGGTCTTTTTGCCCCCTTTGCGTGGTTTTTGCTTTAGGGTTTTTTGTAGACTGCAAAGTTCGCTTTACTGTCCTCGCTCTGTCTAAGAATATCGGGCCCCACTTTGCTGAATCTATTTCATCCCTACGTTTTGTCTTTTCATCTTACTCACAGTCATTATATGTGGGGGGCTGCCTTTTTCTTTGGGGTATTTCTCTGGGGGCAAGTCAGGCCTATTTTTCTATCTTCAGGCTAGCTAGTTTCTTAGGCTGTGCCGAGTTGCCTAGGTAGTTGTTAGGCGCAATCCACAGCCACTTTTAGTTGTGTTTAGGATAGGATCAGGTGTGTGGTCTACAGAGTTTCCATGTCTCAGAGCTCGTTCTTTTGTTTTTGGGTATTTGTCAGATCACTGTGTGCGCTCTGATCGCTAGGCACACTGTGTCTCTGGATTGCCTTCATAACACCTTTCATTAGCAGACATAACAGGTATCCATGCGCCGCGGCCCCCGCCGGAAACCCTTAACCGCTTGCTTCACTAGAAAAACTTTTGTTAAATCCAATTGACCACGCAATTTAAAACCGAAAGCCAAAGCTGACATAACCCGTGACACTTTAGCTGGAGACCAACCCGCAGCAGCTCCCCGACTCAACCAAGACAACAACACTCCCACTTGCTCCTGCTCACCCGACCTACACCCAGCAGCCCCCAACACTTCCGTCCACTCCACCCAAGTAGCCTGGTAAGCCTCCCACGTTCTGGGAGCCAACGACGACTTGATCAACGCCTCCGCGTTTCGGACGCCACAAGCCAAAGCTCCGCAGGGCATTCCAACCCAACGACCTCCGCCTCCGGAGCCAGCGACCGAAAACGTTTGAACTGTGAACGAGAAAGAGCGTCAGCAATGGAATTATGAGCACCAGGAACATGCGTCGCAGTCACCTGTGCGTTCAAACTCAAACACGACAAGACCAGCTGTCTCAACACCCGCACAACAGGAGACGATGAAGCCGACAGATTGTTTATCGCACAAACCACTCCCATGTTGTCGCAGTAAAAACGAACACGCCTGTTCTGAAAAGCCTGCTGCCACAAATGTACCGCCACCAAGATAGGAAAAATTTCCAAAAGTGCGATATTCCGAACCAAGCCAGAAGAAACCCACGATGGCGGCCATGTTGCCGCGCACCATTGTCCATTAAAATACGCCCCAAAGCCTGACCCCCCGGCTGCGTCCGTAAACAAATCCAACGACTCGTTATCAAAGACTCCCTCCTGTAACAACGAACGGCCGTTGTAACTCTGCAAAAACTCGCCCCACACCGCCAAATCCTCTTTATGGTCAGCTGACAACCGCACAAAATGATGAGGAGCCCTCACTCCTGCCGTAGCCATGGCCAAACGCCTCGAAAAAACCCTGCCCATAGGCATAACTCGACAAGCGAAATTAAGCTTTCCGAGGAGCGATTGCAAATCCCTTAACGTTAACTTCCGCAAACGACAAGCCCGCAACACTTCCTCGCGCAGATTCTCAACTTTCTCAATGGGCAACCTGAACTCCCACTGAATAGTATCGATCACGATACCCAGAAACGACAAGCACGTGCTCGGGCCCTCTGTTTTGCCCGGAGCCAACGGAACTCCGAAGCAATGCGCCACCCATTCAATTGCTCTCAAAAGCGTCTTACAACGGTCAGACCCGGCCGGGCCGACGCACAAAAAGTCATCCAGATAATGAATGACAGAATCACACCCCGAAACATAACGAACCACCCACTCCAAAAAGGAACTAAAAGCCTCAAACAACGCGCCAGATAGCGAACAACCCATAGGCAAACACCTGTCAACAAAAAAGCGATCCTCCCAAAAACAACCCAACAGCAGAACGCTATCTGGGTGAACAGGCAACAACCGAAAAGCGGATTCTATATCCGTCTTAGCTAACAGGGCCCCTCTTCCGGATTTCTGCACCCATTCTACTGCCGTGTCAAACGACGCGTAAACAACGGAGCACAACCCCGGGTCAATCCCATCATTAACTGACATACCCCTGGGATAAGACAGATGCTGAATCAAACGAAATTTCCCTGCCTCTTTCTTAGGCACGACCCCCAACGGGGAAACCACCAAATCCACAAAGGGCGGTGACTCGAACGGACCCGCCATCCGACCCAACGCAACCTCCTTCCGCAACTTCTCGGAAACCACTTCAGCATGCAATAAAGCCGACCGCAAATTCTTCCTAACACAAGGAATAACATAAGAAGGGGCCGGGATTACAAAACCCTCCCGAAAACCTGCCAACAATAACTCCGCTTTTTCCCTATCTGGATATCTACTTAGATAAGGGACCATCTTTTCCCACATCACCGGAGTCACCCCCTTGGGTATTACCGCTTCCTGACTTGCCTCTACCTTTTTTTAAACATTTTGCGGCGCCATGTGTGGAGCCGCTACAGTGTGAACACAAGTGTTTAAACTTGCAATTAGCCCCGAATCTACACTGGCCTTCGTTAAACTGCCAACAGACCCCCAATTTTTGACCCCCTGATTGACTTCCTGAACTAGAGGCGCTCGCGGTACTGGACTGAAAACCCTGGCCGGAACCTCCGGCCCCCCCGTGAAAGGGGTTGCCGAACTTGTACTGCGCCATAACCCGCAACCATAACCCAATATCTTTTTGATCCCAGCGAATTGCTGGTCGAACTGCCTTCCTCTGTCTGAACTGCTCATCATACCTGAGCCACGCCTGACCACCATAAACCCGATGAGCCTCACTTATGGAATCCAAGTAACAGGACCGATAGGATACCAAAGCTCTTCAGCTCCAAGGACGTCCACCCATTTCTTCTGATACATGTTGGCACCAATGACACGGCAAGGAAGGACCTACCGACAATCTGCAAGGACTTTGAAGAGTTGGGGAAGAAAGTAAAGGAACTGGATGCACAGGTAGTTTTTTCTTCTATCCTTCCAGTAGACGGGCATGGCACCAGGAGATGGAACAGGATCCTTGATGCAAACAACTGGCTAAGACGATGGTGCAGACAACAAGGATTTGGATTCCTGGACCACGGTGTGAATTACTGGTATGATGGACTCCTCGCCAGAGACGGACTACACCTCAACAAACCTGGGAAACACACATTCGCCAGAAGACTCGCTACACTCATCAGGAGGGCGTTAAACTAGAAGAAGAGGGGACGGGAAGAAAAACATTAGACTCGAACAAAGACGACCCAGGAAAACATACTCAGAAGGGAGGTAAGAACATTTCTAAAACAATCCACAGTGAGGAGATTGGAACAAAACAAAATCCTCTAAACTGCATGCTCGCAAACGCCAGAAGCCTGACAAACAAGATGGAAGAACTAGAAGCAGAAATATCTACAGGTAACTTTGACATAGTGGGAATAACCGAGACATGGTTAGATGAAAGCTATGACTGGGCAGTTAACTTACAGGGTTACAGTCTGTTTAGAAAGGATCGTAAAAATCGGAGAGGAGGAGGGGTTTGTCTCTATGTAAAGTCTTGTCTAAAGTCCACTTTAAGGGAGGATATTAGCGAAGGGAATGAGGATGTCGAGTCCATATGGGTTGAAATTCATGGAGGGAAAAATGGTAAGAAAATTCTCATTGGGGTCTGTTACAAACCCCCAAATATAACAGAAAGCATGGAAAGTCTACTTCTAAAGCAGATAGATGAAGCTGCAACCCATAATGAGGTCCTGGTTATGGGGGACTTTAACTACCCGGATATTAACTGGGAAACAGAAACCTGTGAAACCCATAAAGGCAACAGGTTTCTGCTAATAACCAAGAAAAATTATCTTTCACAATTGGTGCAGAATCCAACCAGAGGAGCAGCACTTTTAGACCTAATACTATCTAATAGACCTGACAGAATAACAAATCTGCAGGTGGTTGGGCATTTAGGAAATAGCGACCACAATATTGTGCAGTTTCACCTGTCTTTCACTAGGGGGACTTGTCAGGGAGTCACAAAAATATTGAACTTTAGGAAGGCAAAGTTTGAACAGCTTAGAGATGCCCTTAATCTGGTAGACTGGGACAATATCCTCAGAAATGAGAATACAGATAAAAAATGGGAAATGTTTAAGAACATCCTAAATAGGCAGTGTAAGCGGTTTATACCTTGTGGGAATAAAAGGACTAGAAATAGGAAAAACCCAATGTGGCTAAACAAAGAAGTAAGACAGGCAATTAACAGTAAAAAGAAAGCATTTGCACTACTAAAGCAGGATGGCACCATTGAAGCTCTAAAAAACTATAGGGAGAAAAATACTTTATCTAAAAAACTAATTAAAGCTGCCAAAAAGGAAACAGAGAAGCACATTGCTAAGGAGAGTAAAACTAATCCCAAACTGTTCTTCAACTATATCAATAGTAAAAGAATAAAAACTGAAAATGTAGGCCCCTTAAAAAATAGTGAGGAAAGAATGGTTGTAGATGACGAGGAAAAAGCTAACATATTAAACACCTTCTTCTCCACGGTATTCACGGTGGAAAATGAAATGCTAGGTGAAATCCCAAGAAACAATGAAAACCCTATATTAAGGGTCACCAATCTAACCCAAGAAGAGGTGCGAAACCGGCTAAATAAGATTAAAATAGATAAATCTCCGGGTCCGGATGGCATACACCCACGAGTACTAAGAGAACTAAGTAATGTAATAGATAAACCATTATTTCTTATTTTTAGTGACTCTATAGCGACAGGGTCTGTTCCGCAGGACTGGCGCATAGCAAATGTGGTGCCAATATTCAAAAAGGGCTCTAAAAGTGAACCTGGAAATTATAGGCCAGTAAGTCTAACCTCTATTGTTGGTAAAATATTTGAAGGGTTTCTGAGGGATGTTATTCTGGATTATCTCAATGAGAATAACTGTTTAACTCCATATCAGCATGGGTTTATGAGAAATCGCTCCTGTCAAACCAATCTAATCAGTTTTTATGAAGAGGTAAGCTATAGACTGGACCACGGTGAGTCATTGGACGTGGTATATCTCGATTTTTCCAAAGCGTTTGATACCGTGCCGCACAAGAGGTTGGTACACAAAATGAGAATGCTTGGTCTGGGGGAAAATGTGTGTAAATGGGTTAGTAACTGGCTTAGTGATAGAAAGCAGAGGGTGGTTATAAATGGTATAGTCTCTAACTGGGTCGCTGTGACCAGTGGGGTACCGCAGGGGTCAGTATTGGGACCTGTTCTCTTCAACATATTCATTAATGATCTGGTAGAAGGTTTACACAGTAAAATATCGATATTTGCAGATGATACAAAACTATGTAAAGCAGTTAATACAAGAGAAGATAGTATTCTGCTACAGATGGATCTGGATAAGTTGGAAACTTGGGCTGAAAGGTGGCAGATGAGGTTTAACAATGATAAATGTAAGGTTATACACATGGGAAGAGGGAATCAATATCACCATTACACACTGAACGGGAAACCACTGGGTAAATCTGACAGGGAGAAGGACTTGGGGATCCTAGTTAATGATAAACTTACCTGGAGCAGCCAGTGCCAGGCAGCAGCTGCCAAGGCAAACAGGATCATGGGGTGCATTAAAAGAGGTCTGGATACACATGATGAGAGCATTATACTGCCTCTGTACAAATCCCTAGTTAGACCGCACATGGAGTACTGTGTCCAGTTTTGGGCACCGGTGCTCAGGAAGGATATAATGGAACTAGAGAGAGTACAAAGGAGGGCAACAAAATTAATAAAGGGGATGGGAGAACTACAATACCCAGATAGATTAGCGAAATTAGGATTATTTAGTCTAGAAAAAAGACGACTGAGGGGCGATCTAATAACCATGTATAAGTATATAAGGGGACAATACAAATATCTCGCTGAGGATCTGTTTATACCAAGGAAGGTGACGGGCACAAGGGGGCATTCTTTGCGTCTGGAGGAGAGAAGGTTTTTCCACCAACATAGAAGAGGATTCTTTACTGTTAGGGCAGTGAGAATCTGGAATTGCTTGCCTGAGGAGGTGGTGATGGCGAACTCAGTCGAGGGGTTCAAGAGAGGCCTGGATGTCTTCCTGGAGCAGAACAATATTGTATCATACAATTATTAGGTTCTGTAGAAGGACGTAGATCTGGGTATTTATTATGATGGAATATAGGCTGAACTGGATGGACAAATGTCTTTTTTCGGCCTTACTAACTATGTTACTATGTTACTATGTAACAGAACAGACCCGAGCAATTCTCAGGCGCCTTTTCTCCAATCACACTCGCCAGAATGACAAAAGCCTGCAGCCAATTACCGAACGTCTGAGGAATCAGGCGCCATCGCCGCTTTTCCTCGTCCTCCTTCTTACCCTCCTCTTTTTTCTTTTTATCCAAATTAAATTTCTCTAGCGGAAGTAACGAGAATATCTCTACATATTCGTCTTTCGCAATCTTTTCTCTAACTTCCTTTTTTAGATGCGCCCTCAACGGGCCCTCAAAACACACATAAACTTCGCCATGGGCCCTGTCATCTAAATGCACCCTACACTCTTTTTCCTTCTCCGTCTGCACTGAAACCGATATCGGCGCCGGAGCCGCTACTGGCGCCACCACCGCCCCAAAAGGCCCACCTGCGGGCTCAACCAAGCCCCTAAATGCCGCTGCGCGGACATACCTTGCTCCAACCTAGATAACAAATTCTGCACGTTACCCAAAAGCTCACGCACCCCTGCTGAACTTGCATCACCCGCAACCCTCTCAACACTACCAACCCCCTAACTACCCAAAAAAGCAGGCGATGCCAAATTAGGTAAACACAGACCTGACACAGACGCATACTCACCGGGCTGCAAGGGATCTGTGGGCCCCCCAGCCAGAGTGCTGGCATCCAGACGTCCCCGACTCGCTGTGTCCACGAAGGATCCACCCGAATCCGCCCGACCCTGACTTCCAGTAAGGTCCGCTTGCGTGCCCTGTCCCGGTACAGGCACGGCAGCTAATGGATCCAGACTCTGACTTCCCGGGGAGAAAGGTGCCTGTGTGGAAGAGTTGGCAGCGCACCAGCTCCCATCTGTCCCAGCGCCGACCACTGCATCCATGAAGCCGTCCTGCCGCCCGGATGCAGGAGAGGATCCTGCCGCTGAAGATGGGGCCGGCCCGGGTCCGTCCCGCAGCGGGCCGCCCGCTCCGACGTTACTTGCCGGAACCGCCGTCCATCCAGGTGCGGCCGAGGCAGGCCGCGCGGCAGGAGCCACACCGCCGCGGCCTCCCGCTGTAACAGGCCCCAGTCGTTGCCGTGCGCGTCGAGGCCCCGCCCCCACTGCACTGCGAGGTGCAGGCCTCGTGACCGCCGATGAACCCCGACCGGCAGGTGGATTCCTCCCAGGCCGGGGCCGCGCGACCGCTGATCTTACCGGCGCCCGGCCTGGAGGGTCCCGGGAGGGGCTCCTGCGCCTTCGGGGGGCTCGAGGACCAGAGTCCGGGGAAAGACGCTCGGGGGGCCGCGTCCGCCGAGAACGCCGCTCCAGCGGCGCCGCAGCGCCAGACGAACCTGCGGCGCCTGACAATCCAGCAGCGCCGGACGGCCCTGCCGCCGACATGATGTGGGCCACCTGCTCCTGCAGCCACCCGGGGGGATGGAGCGCTGTCACCGCCCTGAGGCCCTCGAGGATCGCGTCGATGCCAGACATCAGGTATGTCTGCTCACGATCCTCCAAGAGCGGGAAGTGACTGCCCCCACCCCAAAACTCCCATAAAGCCCCGAGCTAGCTCCACCCCCTCCTGATTCAAATTATCTACCCCTCTCCCCCCCATTGTCATGCAGGCCTTCGCCTACGCCGTGGGGGGGGGAGGGGCACGGCTCGCTTCGGCCTTTCCTGGTCGGTTTGAAGAAAGCCGAGCTGGTCCTTCTTGATGATGACATCCAGGAATTCCTGTACGTTCCTTTTTCCTGGATCTGTCCGGTTCCCCCTCTGATTTTGGAAAGTTTTTGTTAGAACTTTTAGAGTTTGCTTTAACCCATAATTTTTTTGTGTTTAAGGGGTCCTTCTTCCTGCAGCTCCAGGGAACAGCCATGGGAGCGGCCTTTGCGCCCTCCTATGCTAACCTGTTCCTGGGGCTGTGGGAGAGGGACCTCTTCCTGTCAGATCGGGGGTCGTCAATGGACCGGGCCCTACTTTGGGCCCGGTACATTGACGACATACTCATGATCTGGCAGGGATCCTCTGATGAATTGGTTTTATTTATGGACGGGCTGAACACTAATGACTTAAATATTCATCTCACGTATCATTGGAGTAGGGAGAGAGTGGAATTCCTGGATGTCATCATCAAGAAGGACCAGCTCGGCTTTCTTCAAACCGACCTGTTCCGGAAGCCGACATCCACGAATTCCTTGCTACATGCATCGTCCTGTCATCCATCACATGTTATTAGGGCTGTACCGATTGGGCAGTTCCTTCGTTTGCGAAGGATCTGCTCGACCGAGTCAGATTTTGAACAACAGGCTAGGGAACTTCAGGCTAGATTCCTTAGTCGTGGGTACAGTAAGCGGTCTATAAAGAAGGCCTACAATAGATCTAAGTCTGCCTCCAGGGAATCTCTAGTTTACAATCATGTATCTAGGGGATCTCGACAAGCTGATAGGCAGTTATATTTTGTGACTAATTTTAACTCCCAAGCATCGAGAATCCGTGAGGCCTTATCAAAATCTTGGCCCATCCTCAAGGTGGATCAAACTATTTCTAAAATACTACCTGACCGTCCCCTTATTTCTTTTCGACGTGCAAGGAATCTTAAAGATCACCTCACGAGGAGTCATTATGAGGGGATTCCTAGGGTAACTTTCCTGGATGACGCTCCTTCTCGTGTTGGTTCCTCACCTTGCGGCCATTGTGTGGCATGCTCCAATATGGAGCGGACCAGTGTGTTCTCTGATTCTAGTGGTGAAAAATATTCAATATTAGAAGAAGAATTGACTGTACAACACGCTATGTCATTTACTACGCCACGTGCCCATGTGGCTTAGTTTATGTGGGGCTTACATCTCGCCAATTTAAGATTCGCATTCGCGAACACGTACGTGGGATTGAGGCAGTGGCCAGTCATACTTCTGATAGTGTTGAGTTAAAAACACTTCCTAGACACTTCAGGGAACATCATGGCTGCAATGGCAGACTGATCAGATTTAGGGGTATTGACAGTCTGGATGTTGGTATTAGAGGTGGCAGACTTACCAACAGGCTCGCACGCCTTGAGGCTAAATGGATTTGGACCCTGCAGACAATCCACCCCCTTGGTCTCAACGAGAATTTAAGCTTTGTCCCATTTTTGTGATCATCGGACTGTGGAGTATCTCTTGTTGATAATGGATGTATATCCAATTTGTTTTTAATTATTTTATTCTTCTTAAGTTTTAGTTTTATATCTTACCCTTTGGTCGTATCGTGGAAGTAATTCGATCTTGCCTATGTCGTATACCCGTGAATGAGGTGGTAGAAGATGGTAACAAAGCAAGAAGAGGAAAAAGAAAAAGAAATAGAGGAAGAGTGAAATTTGTCCCTTTATCGCCATCTAGTGGACATTTATATTCTTTGCGTCGTGTGTATATATATATATATATATATGGAGAGAGGGTCACTGCTATTCGGGGATGTGAATTTTTGTAATATATGAACATCTGTACTGCTATTGCAGCTATTGTTTGTTTGTTTATTTATTTATTTATTTACTTTGTGATATAGGTTTATTTACAATTTACATATGCGATTCCAACATTTTATAAATAACAATATTGGCTTATACATTGTTGGAATATGTCTTCATATGTCCTCTCTGTAGTAGCAAGTGAGAAAGATATACCTTCTATATTAATATCCAGAACCAAACCAAAGAATGGTAGCCGTGCGGCACTAGAACCACAACTTTTCACAGGTGTGTGGATGAGCGGCGGCAGCGTCGGCTGCAACACTATCCAGAGAAAACAGCTCAGGGTGGTGCTCACAGAACAATCCACAGAGGACCAAAGGCTTCACTGACGGTATATCAGAAGAGAAAATATGGCACTCACCCCTAGAAATGCTGTGATGAAGTCCTTTATTTGCTACAAACAGCAATCAGGTACACATGGAGAGGCGGCAGGACGTGAACAGGAGAGGGTGCGGGGAACCGGTAAGGACTACGGCCGTTTCGCGCAAAGCGCTTCAACGGGTCCAGGTGTTATTTGCTGTTTGTAGCAAATAAAGGACTTCATCACAGCATTTCTAGGGGTGAGTGCCATATTTTCTCTTCTGATATACCTTCTATATTAATACATGCACGCTACAGTTACCTCTATATATCATTATGGTCTGTCTTCTTCCTTTGCTCAGATCTGTTATGACGTTTTTCCTGAGTGCGTTACTGCGCATGCGCCCGCCTGGCTGATTTTACTTGGTGAGCGGCGATCCAGTGCATGGTGTGGGCGGATCTCGCGGGGCCCCACGTGTACCGGTACACATTGCCTGGATGACGCTGTTTCCCTCTGTTATGCCGGCGGTTGCTAGGAGATGCACGTTTACATCCGGGTCACGCCATAGGTTCACTTCCGGTTTTCGGCCTTCTTACACAGCACATTTCTCGTAGTGTCTTATGCGCCCCCTGACGAAGGTGTTCCGAAACGCACGTTGGGGCGGACACTGAGACACTACATCTGCCAAGGACCGGCCTTCTTTTGGGGTGATGTATTAATCCTTTTTACCGCTCTGTTTAGCTTTTACCTATCACGTGATGTTATATGATATGCTGGATATGGTATTACTCTATATAATACATGGCGGTCTTTTTGTATATTAGTCCTTCTCTGATTGAGGGCTTTTTTTCCCCTATTGGCCCTGTAACTTTAAACCCTTTATGCTGATGTGGCGAGTTACTTCTCTATTATGGGTTGGCAAGTAGTTGTCCCAGTGTCCCAGATGCACTGATTGTTTTTATGTTTATTGGATGACTCTGTTGTCATCACTGTCTCTTTGCCTTGCACTTTAATAAAGCAATTTTACTGAAGACATATAGTTATCTTTTTGGATTTATTTCCTCCCCCCCCCTTTTTTTAGTATATAGTTTTTGATAACTGTCTTGATCCGCTACTAGGGCAGAATTAATTTTACTGGGAATGGTCTATTATAGATTGTTTCAAATTAAATTTTGATTACAAGTTTCCCAGATGAGAATCTATAGATACTGTCCGTCTTTGGCTACACTTATTCTCTTTCTAATCTCTATGTAGGAATATGGGAGGAGGACACCATCTACCCAGGAGGCGGACTGCACACAGACCTGGTCCTCTGACAATGTTTTACTGGTGATGTAATTTTTATTTGGTCAAGGGGTCAAGAAGCACTAAACCAGGTTTTAATTGAAATTAATAAAAATTATTTTTTAAAATTCACGTCTATTACTAGTGCTGACACCATTAACTTTTTAGACCTCACTTTCATTGAGGATCGCACTTTCCGGAAACCCACAGATTTGAATAGTTTTATTCCTACTGACAGTTGCCACTTACCAAGTTGGCTGTTGAATGTTCCAAAGAACCAATTCATGAGAACTCACCGCAATTGCTCCAGAAAACACGATTTTAATAAAGAAGCTGAAATTCTTACTAATCAATTTTTGGAAAAGGGATACGATAGACTTGTTAGACGAAGCTAAAAAAAAAACCTGTGGAAAATAAATCCCGTCGCGATCTTCTAAGTGGCAATAACATTAACAACAAAAATAATTAATTAATAATAAAATCTAGTCCGAACCCTGGTGATTTTATCCCAATTATCACAGAATACAACTCTAATTCACGTCTTTTAACCAAATTAGTAAAAAAAACACTGGGACCTATTGAAATATGACAAAGTCATAGGGGCATAGATAACTCTAGTTCCTAGATTTGTGTACAAAAAAGCATGTAACCTTGGAAACGTTGTTGCCCCTACTGTACAATTACGTCCTTTGAAAAGATCCTTGACATTCTTTCAAAACAATCTTAGTGGTTTCATTCCCTGCCGCAAGTGCACTAAAAAACATTTGTCAATAATGGGTGGAAATAAAGATTTTAAGATACGGGATTTTATTACTTGCGCTACTCAGTGTTATTATACAATTAAGTGCCCTTGTAATAAGTTTTATGTAGGGCGCACAAAGCGCCCACTAAAAGTCAGAATTAACAAACAGACGGATAGGTAACCACATTAAATTGATGTCATAGCCGCTGGATTTTTGTTTTGGATACCTTAATTCCAAAGGGGCTCAACAGCTAAATTAAGTTTTGATTTTTACTAATCTGCGCTAAGTTACCATCAGCTCATTCAGCCGGCTATTTAAAGCCTCATTACGCCAAGTAGGACCATTCCTGAAGAAGGAAACAGTTGCTTTTGAAATGCGTCGGAAGGTTATTTGGTGGTTATCGCGCTTCGTACCTACCAGTCATGCGGTACCATGTGCCGATTAAGGTTATGCAGGTCCTGTACTTGCATCCAATACACTAAACTTATACAGCGTGACCTGGTCATCGTGGACCGCAGGAAGGAGGCTGACAGAGCAGCGGTCACATGCCGGGACAGTGCTCCCATCTAGCAGTCTAACTTAGACTGCAACATCTGCACATCTTCAGGATTACCTACAAAGCGTACAGAGGAGATAACTGCCTCAATAGGTACTGTTTCTCCGTTAAGTTTTAAATGACTTGTATCTTTGTGGTTTTTCATTAACCATAACCCCCCCGTTTTGATGCTGGGCTAAATAAACTACAATAAAACATCTACTAGTGCTCCTACGAATAGAGATGAGCGGTGTTCGAGTCGAACTGTTCGCCAATCTCAAATTCGAGCTGTTTTGCGCGGTGTTCGAGTCATTCGACGAACCCGAACAATTTGCTTCAAATTCGGCTGTTCGAGTTTCTGCTCGATAACTGTTCGTTCAGCAAAAGCCTCGCTTGATTTGCACATTTAAAACTGTTTATCATTGTTAATAGACTGTTTCAGTGTATAGTGGGCTAGATCTGTGCTGAAATAACGCCGATCTCCATTTTTTTTTTTTCTTTCCTGCATTTACAGTGGGGCGGTGCAGTCTCTCAGCCTATCAGCAGTGCACACACACACAGCAATGTGCATGTGATGCACACAAGCAAGGGCATGTGTCATTGGCTGTGTATGTCACATGTCCTTGCTCTATAAGAACCAGCCATTTGCCCCGTCGCCACCATTTCCTCACTGCTGCAGCTTAGAGTTAAGGTACCTTCACACATAACGATTTCATTAACGATATCGTTGCAACGTCACGCTTTTTGTGACGTAGCAACAATATCGTTAACGAAATCGTTATGTGTGACAGCGACCAACGATCAGGCCCCTGCTGAGATCGTTGGTTGCTGGGGAATGATCAGGACCTTTTTTTGGTCGCTGATCACCCGCTGTCATCGCTGAATCAGCGTGTGTGACACCGATCCAGCGATGTGTTCACTGGTAACCAGGGTAAACATCAGGTTACTAAGCGCAGGGCCATGCTTAGTAACCCGATATTTACCCTGGTTACCATTGTAAAAGTAAAAAAAAAAGAAAAAAGTACATACTCACATTCCGATGTCTGTCACGTCCCCCAGGTCGTATCGCTGGTCGTGATCGTTGGTAAGTCATTTAGTGTAACGGTACCTTTAGACGGCACCGCTGCTGCTGTGGGCGCTATACAGTCTTAAGGCTAGGTTCCCATTGCGTTAATGGGACCGCGCTAACGGACAGCGTTTTCTGGCACGCCGCGGACGCTGCTTGCAGCGTCCTAGGCGCGCCCGCAGTCCGTTCCCCACTCTCGCAGATCGGGGATCTGCGAGAGCGGGGACGTTAACGCAGCCCCATAAAAAACATTGCGTTAGCGCAATCCGCTAGCGTAGCGCTAAACGGATTGCACTAACGCAATGTGACCCTAGCCTAACTGTTTTTTTGGAGCGAATTGTCAGAGAGATAGGTTTAGGGAGTCGGGACTAGAGTTGAGAGACTTTTTTACTTTTTTAGGATCGAGTCGGGTTTCGCGAAACCCGACTTTGTCAAAAGTGGGGTCGGGTGAAATCGGCCGATTATTGCGAAAAGTCGGGGGCCGACCGAAACACGAAACCCAATGCAAGTCAATGGGGAATCAAAGTCGGCAGTAAGTGGAGGACAGAAAAACACCTACAGTGCCCATTTTAATGCCAAAAACATCAATTCTTATTTCTTAAGCTTGTCAATCTTAATTTACTTGATAATAATAGTTAGGCATTGAAAACAGGGGGACATTTGGCTAAAGTTGTGGGGGGGGTAGGGCTGGCTCAATACTTTCGTGGGCCCAGAAAACGCGGAATATGTCACGGCTGTGGAGCAGGGAGAGGCAAGTATTTTAACTTTGCAAGTGCTGTGATCCTGAGTAAGCAGGGGGGCCCACTCGTTGGCACTTGGCACTGGCACAGGGCCCCTCATAGTACGGCGGTGTGTTTGACGGTGGGTGGTGCCTCCCACTGCAAGAGACATTTTTGCGTACTATGAGGGACCCTGTGCCAGTGCCAAAGAGTATGCCCCCCCACCTGATGAAGGAACCTGCACTTTCATCTGCACCTTCCTCTTTGTCCCCGTGTAAGGTGGTATAGTATGCGGGAAGGGGAACCTGACTTTCAACAGGGTCAGATTCAGGCTTTGTAGAGTGCAAGGGGAATGTAGTGGTCTGGGTCAATGTACCAGCAGACTCATCTAGCAGTGGCTGGGCAATGGGCAGGATGAGGAGGAAACACAGATATAGGCCCAAAACACAAAAGTAGGCTAAATTCAGTTCAAAATTGGTAACAGGACTAAAGAGGCGGCATAGCTAGGTACTGGGGTGGGCTCCTCTGCTGAGTAGCAGACAGTGCTAGTAGGCGCAAAGTATTAACTGGTCTAAATGGAGGCCAGGGCCCCTGTATATTTAAACTATCTATTATTTCAACAAATTTGTATTGGCAGTGCCATTGAAGGATTTAACAGCACAGACTACACAGTGGTGGAGCAGGGAGAGGTAAGTATTGCAAGTGGTAGAGCACTGTTGGAGCTGGGGGGGGACACTCTCGTGGGCGGTGGTACTGGCACAGGGCCCCTCATATTACGACGGTGTGTCTGACGTTGGTTGTGCACCACCACCATCAGAGACACTTCATTGTACTATGAGGGACCCTGTGCCAGTGCCGTCGCCCAAGAGTGGGCACACCCACCTGTCCAGGCAAACTGCACTCGCACGGGTGCTTGCGCCAGGTGGTGACCACGGCTCTGTGGGGGGAGTCAGCCCATTTAGGGAGGTATAAAAATGGCCTATGGTGGACATTCAGCAGCTGCAAATGGAAAAATTGGAGAAGTCAGTAAGAGGAGGCCAAAAGCAAGACATTGCTCAGGCAAGCTACGTGTCAGCAGGGGAAGGTGGGGCAAAATAATTTGAAATCCATGATTGGTTCATTTTAATGAAGGTTAGATCATCAACATTCTGGGTAGCCAGACATGTCCTTTTTTCGGTCAGTATTGAACCAGCAGCACTGAAGACTTTCTGATAGCACACTAAGTGCTCAGGTGAACCAATGCTCAATAAAAAAGAATGGTTGGATCTCACCCAAGCTGCCGGACACTGTATACTTCCGTACGACACAGTAGAGATCCAATTAGATGAGGAGGGGCAGGGCTGAAGTAGTATGTCTACCCTGTAACCCCTCTGTAACTCCTGTCCTGACAAGGACAGGCCCCAAATGGACCTTGCTCTAAGGGACCAGCCCACCCAATATGTATAAAGGCAGAGTCCCAAAACCTCTTGAAACGTAGAATCTTCCTCCCTACGCGTTTCAACTCCGGTCATGGAGAATCATCAGGGGAGTCATATGGAAAAAAAGTGCCAACGGGCACAGAGATGTAAGTCCGTCTAAATTGTGGGGCCTGCAGTGGCTAGGTAACCCACGCTGGAGATGACCGTCTGTGTCCACAGTCTCTGGTAGAGTACTGGTACTGGTACTGGTACTCTACCAGAGACTGTGGACACAGACGGTCATCTCCAGCGTGGGTTAGGTACTCTACCAGAGACTGTGGACACAGACGGTCATCTCCAGCGTGGGTTACCTAGCCACTGCAGGCCCCACAATTTAGACGGACTTACATCTCTGTGCCCGTTGGCACTTTTTTCCATATGACTCCCCTGATGATTCTCCATGACCGGAGTTGAAACGCGTAGGGAGGAAGATTCTACGTTTCAAGAGGTTTTGGGACTCTGCCTTTATACATATTGGGTGGGCTGGTCCCTTAGAGCAAGGTCCATTTGGGGCCTGTCCTTGTCAGGACAGGAGTTACAGAGGGGTTACAGGGTAGACATACTACTTCAGCCCTGCCCCTCCTCATCTAATTGGATCTCTACTGTGTCGTACGGAAGTATACAGTGTCCGGCAGCTTGGGTGAGATCCAACCATTCTTTTTTATTGAGCATTGGTTCACCTGAGCACTTTGTATGTTTTTTTCGTTTGTGTCCTGTTGGATGTGCAGTTTTTAGCATTTAATATTAAAAGTTATGTTTTATTAGTGGATATCCTCCACAGCTGATTCTGTCTTGAGCCAGAGGGTATATATATGGTGTGTTTTTTGCACACTATTGCTTTTTCTGATAGCACACTAGCAGCAGGGCAAGCGAGCTCTTGTAATGCATATCCTGCCAATTCAGCCAGGTGTCTATTTTAGATGCCCAGTAATCAAAGGGGAATGACCTGTGAGGGAGAACATCGATAAGGGAGGAAAAGTAGTTCGTAACCATAATGGACAAATGCTGTCTCCTGTCACTTTGAATTGATGCTGCAGTACCTGATATCTCAGCGGTCATTGCGAAATCACTCCACAACCTGGTCATAAAACCCCTCTGTCCAACGCCAATTCTGATTTGTGCACCTCTAACACCTCTGCCATGTTTCCCCCTACGGCTCATGTGAGAACCATCACCGCCACTGTGTGCTGGGAATGCCTGAACCAAACAGTCTACAAGAGTTGCTTGTTTGGTAGCCAATATTTGCTCAAGGTTCTCATGTGGCATGATATTTTGTAATTTTCCTTTATATCGTGGATCCAGGAGGCAGGCCAACCAGTAATCGTCATCGGTCATCATTTTGATAATGCGGGGTCCCTTTTTAGGATACGCAAGGCATACTCAGCCATGTGGGCCAATGTTCCAGGTGTCAATTCACTGCTTGTGCTGGGTTGAGGAGCACTTTCTTGCAAATCAACATCACTTGTGTCCCACAAAAACCCTGTACCTGACCTTACAACGCCACCAGTTTGTATTGCCCCCTGAGAAGCATCCTCCTCCCATAAATATTCATCCCCATCATCCTCCTCCTCCTCCTCTTCGTCCGCCACCTCGTCCAGGAGAGTTCCCTGAGCAGACAATAGCTGACTGTCATCAAGGCTTCCCTCCTACTCGGCTGCAGACGCCAGCTCTTTAATGTGCGTCAAACTTTGCATCAGCAGACGCATTAGTGGGATGCTCATGCTTATGATGGCGTCGTCTGCACTTACCAGCCATGTGCATTCCTCAAAAACCTGAAGGACTTGACAGAGGTCTTGTAGCTTTGACCACTGCACACCAGACAACTCCGTCTGCCATCCAAGTTCCTGCCCGTGTATGTGTATTCTCCCACAAATAATTACAGCACGCCTCTGTTCGCACAGCCTCTGAACCATGTGCAGTGTGGAGTTCCACCTTGTTGCAACGTCGAATATTAGGCGGTGCTGGGGAGGATTCAGCGATCTCTGATGGTTCAGCATACGGCTGGAGTGTACGGGCAACCGGCACATGTGCGAGCAAAGTCTTCGCACCTTCAGGAGCAGGGCTGGTAACCCCGGATAATTTTTGAAGAAGCACTGCACCACCAGGTTCAAGGTGTGAGTCAGGCAAGATATGTGTTTTAGTTCTGAAAGGGCTATGGCAGCCATAAAATTCCTTCCGTTATCACTGACTACTAGGGTTGAGCGAAACGGGTCGAACATTTTCAAAAGTCGCCGACTTTTGGCTAAGTCGGGGTTTCATGAAACCCGATCCGACCCCTGTGCGGGGTCGGCCATGCGGTACGCGACTTTCGCGCCAAAGTCGCGTTTCAATGACGCGAAAAGCACCATTTCTCAGCCAATGAAGGTAAACGCAGAGTGTGGGCAGCGTGATGACATAGGTCCTGGTCCCCACCATCTTAGAGAAGGGCATTGCAGTGATTGGCTTGCTGTCTGCGACGTCACAGGGGCTATAAAGAGGCGTTCCCGCCGACCGCCATCTTACTGCTGCTGATCTGAGCTTAGGGAGAGGTTGCTGCCGCTTTGTCAGAAGCAGGGATAGCGTTAGGCAGGGTACATTAACCACCAAACCGCTTGTGCTGTAGCGATTTGCACTGTCCAACACCACCCTCGGTGTGCAGGGACAGTGGAAGTTATTTTTTTTTTTTTTTCCCCTCAGCGCTGTAGCTCATTGGGCTGCCCTAGAAGGCTCCCTGATAGCTGCATTGCTGTGTGTACGCCGCTGTGCAAACCAACTGCTTTTTTCAAAGCACAAATCCTCTTGTTCCTTCCTTTCTGCACAGCTATCTTTTTTGTTTGTCCACACTTTTTATTTCATTTGTGCATCAGTCCACTCCTTATTGCTGCCTGCCATACCTGGCTGAGATTACTGCAGGCAGGGAGATAGTAGCTGCCTGCCATACCTGGCTGAGATTACTGCAGGCAGGGAGATAGTAATTGTAGGACATTCCCTGTTTTTTTTTTTTGGTGGGAGATTAAGATTGGCAATTTGGCATTTCTGCTAGAGTGCCATCCCTGTGTGTGCCATCTCTCTCACATAGTGGGCCATAGAAAGCCTTTTCATTTTTCTGTATTTTTTTTTGTGGGGTGTATAAATTCTCCCTGATAAAAATACAGTGGGAGATTAATATTGGCCTTTGGGCTTGTGTGCCAGTCCTGAGTGTGCCATCTCTCTCACAAATAGTGGGCCATAGAAAGCCTATTTTATTTTTTTTTGGGTTTTATAAATTCTCCCTGAAAAAAGGGAGATTAATATTGGCCTCTGGGCTTGTGTGCCAGTTGTGAGCGTGCCATCTGTGCCAGCCCTGAGCGTGCCATCTCTCTCACAAATAGTGGGCCATAGAAAGCCTATTTAATTTTTTTTTTGGTTTTATAAATTTTCCCTGAAAAAAGGGAGATTAATATTGGCCTCTGGGCTTGTGTGCCAGTTGTGAGCGTGCCATCTGTGCCAGCCCTGAGCGTGCCATCTCTCTCACAAATAGTGGGCCATAGAAAGCCTATTTAATTTTTTTTTTTGGTTTTATAAATTCTCCCTGAAAAAAAGGGAGATTAATATTGGCCTCTGGGGTTGTGTGCCAGTTGTGAGCGTGCCATCTGTGCCAGTCCTGAGCGTGCCATCTCTCTCACAAATAGTGGGCCATAGAAAGCCTATTTAATTTTTTTTTCGGTTTTATAAATTTTCCCTGAAAAAAGGGAGATTAATATTGGCCTCTGGGCTTGTGTGCCAGTTGTGAGCGTGCCATCTGTGCCAGTCCTGAGCGTGCCATCTCTCTCACAAATAGTGGGCCATAGAAAGCCTATTTAAATATTTTTTTGGTTTTATAAATTCTCCCAGAAAAAAAGGGAGATTAATATTGGCCTCTGGGCTTCTGTGCCAGTCCTGAGCGTGCCATCTGTGCCAGTCCTGAGCGTCCCATCTCTCTCACAAATAGTGGGCCATAGAAAGCCTAATTTTTTTTTTTTTTGGGTTTTAGAAATTCTCCCTGAAAAAAAAAAGGGAGATTAATATTGCCCTTTGGGCTTGTGTGCCAGTACTAAGCGTGCCATCTCTCTCTCTCTCTCAGTCAGTGGGCCATAGAACGCCTATTTTTGGTTTTATTTGTTTTCTAAATTCTCCCTGAAAAAATCATTTTATTTTATTTGGTTTCTAAATTCTTCCTGATAAAATCATATTTTTTTTATAATTTTTTTTTCTAAAGTCTCCCTGAAAAAAACAAAACAAAAAACAAACAAACAAAAAAAACAGTGGGGGATTAATATTGGCCTTTCTGCTTGTGTGCCAGTCTTGACTCCTGTGTGCGTCATCTCTCACTCAGTGGGCCATAGAACGCCTATTTTTTGTTTTATTAGTTTTATAAATTCTCCCTGAAAAAATCATTTTATTTTATTTGGTTTCTAAATTCTTCCTGATAAAATCATATTTTTTTTATTATTTTTTTTTCTAAAGTCTCCCTGAAAAAAAAAAAAAAAAAAAAAAAAACAGTGGGAGATTAATATTGGCCTTTCTGCTTGTGTGCCAGTCTTGACTCCTGTGTGCGTCATCTCTCAGTCAGTGGGCCATAGAACGCCTATTTTTGGTTTTATTTGTTATATAAATTCTCCCTGAAAAAATCATTTTATTTTATTTGGTTTCTAAATTCTTCCTGATAAAATCATATTTTTTTTATTATTTTTTTTTCTAAAGTCTCCCTGAAAAAAAAAAAAAAAAAACAAACAAAAAAAACAGTGGGAGATTAATATTGGCCTTTCTGCTTGTGTGCCAGTCTTGACTCCTGGGTGTGCCATCTCTCTCTCTCTCTCTCTCTCTCTCTCTCTCTCTCTCCAATTGTGGTCCATAGAAAGCCTATATTTTTTTTCCTTGATTTGGGTTCCAAAATCTACCAGAGAAAATAACTACATCAATCATTGGTAGAAAAATATTGGCCTCTGGGCTTGTGTGCCACTCCTGACTCCTGTGTGCGTCATCTCTCAGTCAGTGGGCCATAGAACGCCTATTTTTTGTTTTATTAGTTTTATAAATTCTCCCTGAAAAAATAATTTTATTTTATTTGGTTTCTAAATTCTTCCTGATAAAATCATATTTTTTTTATTATTTTTTTTTCTAAAGTCTCCCTGAAAAAAAAAAAAAAAAAAAAAAAACAGTGGGAGATTAATATTGGCCTTTCTGCTTGTGTGCCAGTCTTGACTCCTGTGTGCGTCATCTCTCAGTCAGTGGGCCATAGAACGCCTATTTTTGGTTTTATTTGTTTTATAAATTCTCCCTGAAAAAATCATTTTATTTTATTTGGTTTCTAAATTCTTCCTGATAAAATCATATTTTTTTTATTATTTTTTTTTCTAAAGTCTCCCTGAAAAAAAAAAAATAAAAACAAACAAAAAAAACAGTGGGAGATTAATATTGGCCTTTCTGCTTGTGTGCCAGTCTTGACTCCTGGGTGTGCCATCTCTCTCTCTCTCTCTCTCTCTCTCTCTCTCTCTCTCTCTCCAATTGTGGTCCATAGAAAGCCTATATTTTTTTTCCTTGATTTGGGTTCCAAAATCTACCAGAGAAAATAACTACATCAATCATTGGTAGAAAAATATTGGCCTCTGGGCTTGTGTGCCACTCCTGACTCCTGTGTGCGTCATCTCTCAGTCAGTGGGCCATAGAACGCCTATTTTTGTTTTTATTTGTTTTATAAATTCTCCCTGAAAAAATAATTTTATTTTATTTGGTTTCTAAATTCTTCCTGATAAAATCATATTTTTGTTATTATTTTTTTTTCTAAAGTCTCCCTGAAAAAAAAAAAAAAAAAAAACAAACCCAAAAAAAAAATGGGAGATTAATATTGGCCTTTCTGCTTGTGTGCCAGTCTTGACTCCTGGGTGTGCCATCTCTCTCTCTCTCTCTCTCCAATTGTGGTCCATAGAAAGCCTATATTTTTTTTCCTTGATTTGGGTTCCAAAATCTACCAGAGAAAATAACTCCATCAATCATTGGTAGAAAAATATTGGCCTCTGGGCTTGTGTGCCACTCCTGATTCCTGTGTGCGTCATCTCTCACTCAGTGGTCCATAGAAAGCATATAGTTTGTTACATTTGTTTTCTAAATTCTCCCTGCAAAAATCTATTTTTTTTTTTTTTGGGGTTTCTAAAGTGTTCCTGAAAAAAATAAAAATAAAAAAAAAATAATAGTGTGACATTAATATTAACATTTGTGCTTCAGTGACAGTCCTGCGTGTGGGGCATCTCTCTAATTTGCAGCCACCAAAAACAGAGTGTGTAACATTGGGCCTGATTTTCGCTGTGGTCTCACCAACCTGTAAAGGGGTAGCTAAATCATACTGAAGTTATAGCTCACCGTGTAAGTTGTGTGACTGCAACAAACAAATAACGTTAGTTTGGTTACGTTTTTAAAACAATGAGTAAGTCTAGTGGAAGAGGTCGTGGCCGGGGGCGTTCATTGTCAGCTGGTAATGAGGGTAGTGGTAGTGGTGGAGCATCAGGTGGTCGTGGGGAAAAAAATATTGCACCTAAGTCTGGAGCTGTGGAGCCAGGTTCGTCGTCCGGCTACACAAGGCCTCGAACGCTCCCTTTTCTGGGATTAGGAAAACCGCTTTTAAAGCCGGAGCAGCAAGAGCAAGTTTTGGCTTATCTTGCTGACTCAGCCTCTAGCTCTTTTGCCTCCTCTCGTGAAACTGGTAAAAGTAAAAGCAGCGCGTCGTTAGTGGATGTTCACGGTCAGGGACAAGTCACTTCCTTGTCCTCTTCAGCAAAAACAACAACAGAGAAGAATGCAGCAGGCGACACAACGGGTTACTCCATGGAGCTCTTTACACATACCGTCCCTGGCTTAGAAAGTGAAGCAGTTAACAGTCCATGCCCATTACAAGTTGAATCTGACATGGAGTGCACTGACGCACAGCCACAGCCAGACTACTATGCTGGTCCTTTGACTCAGACCACAACATTGCCCTCGCAGGGTGCTGATCAAGAATCAGACCCTGATGAGACTATGTTGCCCCATCACGAACGCTATACCACCGAACGACACGGTGACACAGACGAAGTTGCGCAGGAGGTACAAGAAGAGTTATTAGATGACCCAGTTCTTGACCCCGATTGGCAGCCATTGGGGGAACAGGGTGCAGGCGGCAGCAGTTCTGAAGCAGAGGAGGAGGAGGGGCCGCAGCAGGCATCAACATCGCCACAGGTTCCATCTGCCGGGCCCGTATCTTGCCCAAAACGCGTGGCAAAGCCAAAACCTGGTGGAGGACAGCGTGGCCATCCGGTTAAAGCTCAGTCTGCAATGCCTGAAAAGGTATCCGATGCTAGAAAGAGTGCAGTCTGGCATTTTTTTAAACAACATCCAATTGATCAGCGCAAAGTCATCTGTCAAAAATGTTCTACTTCCTTAAGCAGAGGTCAGAATCTGAAAAGTCTCAATACTAGTTGCATGCATAGACATTTAACCACCATGCATTTGAAAGCTTGGACTAACTACCAAACGTCCCTTAAGGTTGTTGCACCCTCGGCCAATGAAGCTAGTCATCAACGCAACATCCCTTCCGGCAGTGTAGGACCACCATTTAGCGCACCACCTGCTGTATCTGTGCAGGTATCTTTGCCAGGCCAAAGCAGTCAGGGTCAGGGAATCACCAGTTTCGTAGTAGGAAACACTGCATCTAGGGCACCGGCGGCAACAATACCATCTCCCACCGTCTCTCAGTCTGCCATGTCCACCGGCACCCCCGCTAGTTCCACGATCTCCAGCTCTCCAGTCCAGCTCACCCTACATGAGACTATGGTTAGAAAAAGGAAATACTTAGCCTCGCATCCGCGTACACAGGGTTTGAACGCCCACATAGCTAGACTAATCTCGTTAGAGATGATGCCCTACCGGTTAGTTGAAAGCGAAGCTTTCAAAGACCTGATGGACTACGCTGTACCACGCTACGAGCTACCAAGTCGACACTTTTTTTTCCAGAAAAGCCATCCCAGCCCTCCACCAGCATGTTAAAGAGCGCATCGTCCATGCACTCAGGCAATCTGTGAGCACAAAGGTGCACCTGACAACAGATGCATGGACCAGTAGGCATGGCCAGGGACGTTACGTGTCCATCACGGCACACTGGGTAAATGTGGTGGATTCAGGGTCCACAGGGGACAGCAAGTTTGGGACAGTTCTGCCTAGCCCACGGTCTAGTAAACAGTTGTCTGTAGCCGTTCGCACCCCCTCCTCCTCCTCCTCCTCCTCGTCCTCCTGCAGAAGCAAGAGCTCGTCCACAGACCGCAGTCGCACAAACACTCCATCCGCACCTGCCACTGTTGCACACCAGGTCTCCCATTATGGGGCAGCTACTGGCAAACGTCAGCAGGCTGTATTGGCTATGAAGTGTTTGGGCGACAATAGACACACCGCGGAAGTTCTGTCCGAGTTCTTGCAGCAAGAAACGCAGTCGTGGCTGGGCACTGTAGATCTTGAGGCAGGCAAGGTAGTGAGTGATAACGGAAGGAATTTCATGGCTGCCATCTCCCTTTCCCAACTGAAACACATTCCTTGCCTGGCTCACACATTAAACCTGGTGGTGCAGTGCTTCCTGAAAAGTTATCCGGGGTTATCCGACCTGCTCCTCAAAGTGCGTGGACTTTGCGCACATATCCGCCGTTCACCTGTACACTCCAGCCGTATGCAGACCTATCAGCGTTCTTTGAACCTTCCCCAGCATCGCCTAATCATAGACGTTGCAACAAGGTGGAACTCAACACTGCACATGCTTCAGAGACTGTGCGAACAGAGGCGGGCTGTTATGTTTTTGTGGGAGGATACACATACACGGGCAGGCAGTAGGATGGCAGACATGGAGTTGTCAGGTGTGCAGTGGTCGAAGATTCAAGACATGTGTCAAGTCCTTCAGTGTTTTGAGGAATGCACACGGCTGGTTAGTGCAGACAACGCCATAATAAGCATGAGCATCCCCCTAATGCGTCTGCTGATGCAAAGTTTGACGCACATAAAGGATCAGGCGTCTGCACCAGAGGAAGAGGAAAGCCTTGATGACAGTCAGCGATTGTCTGGTCAGGGCAGTGTACATGACGAGGTACCGGGCGAAGAGGAGGTGGAGGATGAGGAGGATGATGGGGATGAGTATATTTTTAATGAGGAAGCTTTCCCGGGGGCACGGGAAATTGGTGGCGTGGCAAGGCCGGGTTCTGGTTTTTTGAGGGACACAAGTGACGTAGATTTGCCTGCAACTGCCCCTCAACCAAGCACAACCGCAGATTTGACAACGGGAACTTTGGCCCACATGGCGGATTATGCCTTGCGTATCCTCAAAAGGGACACACGCATTACAAAAATGATGAACGATGACGATTACTGGTTGGCCTGCCTCCTTGATCCTCGCTATAAAGGCAAATTGCAAAATATTATGCCACATGAGAACTTGGAACTAATATTAGCAACAAAACAATCAACTCTTGTTGACCGTTTGCTTCTGGCATTCCCTGCACACAGCGCCCGTGATCGTTCTCACACGAGCTCCAGGGGCCAGCAGACCAGAGGTGTTAGAGGGGCAGAAATCAGAAGTGGCGTTGGCCAGAGGGGTTTTCTGACCAGGTTGTGGAGTGATTTTGCTATGACCGCAGACAGGACAGGTACTGCAGCATCAATTCAAAGTGACAGGAGACAACATTTGTCCAGTATGGTTACAAACTATTTTTCATCCCTTATCGACGTTCTCCCTCAACCGTCATTCCCATTTGATTACTGGGCATCCAAATTAGACACCTGGCCAGAATTGGCAGAATATGCATTGCAGGAGCTTGCTTGCCCGGCAGCTAGTGTCCTATCAGAAAGAGTATTCAGTGCTGCAGGTTCAATACTAACAGAAAAAAGGACTCGTCTGGCTACCCAAAATGTAGATGATCTAACCTTCATTAAAATGAACCACAACTGGATTTCAAAATCTTTTGCCCCACCCTGCCCGGCTGACACCTAGCTTTCCTATGAAAAGGTCTTGCCTGTGGACTATTCTGAATGACTTTTCCAATCTCGTAATTTTCTTCACCTGATTGTCCAGCATACGACATGTTTCCACCTCACGAAATGGCCAAACTCCCCACACGGGGCCGTGCTATCGCCACTTTGCGCTTGGACCCTTGAGAGTGCTGTTTGTCTGAAGAGGTGGGTGTGGCCGCTTTTGGTCGACGGCACTGCCACTGGGTCCCTCATAGTACAATAAAGTGTCTCTGGCGGTGGTGGTGCGCACCCAACGTCAGACACACCGTTGTAATATGAGGGGCCCTGTGCCTGTACCGCCGGCCACAAGACAGTTCCCCCCCCCCAGGTCAAACAGTGCTCTACCACTAGCAAAATTATCTCTCACAGCTTCACCAATGTGTAGTCTAGGCGCTGACATCCTTCAATGCCTGGCACTGACAATACCATTGTTTTGACATTTTTGTTATGTTAGGCCTTCGAAGCCTGTCTGCGGTCCCTTCTTTCTACAACTACTACACTGACCAGGCCACTGCTGGCCGTGTTACCCTGGAACCAATTTAAAAGTGCCTACAGCCAGCCCAATTTTGTTATGTTAGGCCTTCGAAGCCTGTCTGCGGTCACTCCTTCCACTAGACTTCCACTGACCAGACCACTGCTGCCCGTGTACCCCTGGAACCAATTTAAAAGTGCCTACAGCCAGCCCAAGTTTGTTATGTTAGGCCTTCGAAGCCTGTCTGCGGTCACTCCTTCCACTAGACTTCCACTGACCAGACCACTGCTGCCCGTGTACCCCTGGAACCAATTTAAAAGTGCCTACAGCCAGCCCAAGTTTGTTATGTTAGGCCTTCGAAGCCTGTCTGCGGTCACTCCTTCCACTAGACTTCCACTGACCAGACCACTGCTGCCCGTGTACCCCTGGAACCAATTTAAAAGTGCCTACAGCCAGCCCAAGTTTGTTATGTTAGGCCTTGGAAGCCTGTCTGCGGTCACTCCTTCCAATAGACTTCCACTGACCAGACCACTGCTGCCCGTGTACCCCTGGAACCAATTTAAAAGTGCCTACAGCCAGCCCAAGTTTGTTATGTTAGGCCTTCGAAGCCTGTCTGCGGTCACTCCTTCCACTAGACTTCCACTGACCAGACCACTGCTGCCCGTGTACCCCTGGAACCAATTTAAAAGTGCCTACAGCCAGCCCAAGTTTGCTATGTTAGGCCTTCGAAGCCTGTCTGCGGTCACTCCTTCCACTAGACTTCCACTGACCAGACCACTGCTGCCCGTGTACCCCTGGAACCAATTTAAAAGTGCCTACAGCCAGCCCAAGTTTGTTATGTTAGGCCTTCGAAGCCTGTCTGCGGTCACTCCTTCCACTAGACTTCCACTGACCAGACCACTGCTGCCCGTGTACCCCTGGAACCAATTTAAAAGTGCCTACAGCCAGCCCAAGTTTGTTATGTTAGGCCTTCGAAGCCTGTCTGCGGTCACTCCTTCCACTAGACTTCCACAGACCAGACCACTGCTGCCCGTGTACCCCTGGAACCAATTTAAAAGTGCCTACAGCCAGCCCAAGTTTGTTATGTTAGGCCTTCGAAGCCTGTCTGCCGTCACTCCTTCCACTAGACTTCCACTGACCATACACTGCTGCCCATGTACCCCTGGATCAAATTTAAAAGTGCCTACAGCCAGCCCAAGTTTGTTATGTTAGGCCTTCGAAGCCTGTCTGCGTCCCGTTCTTTCAACTACAACTACACTGACCAGGCCACTGATGGCCGTGTTCCCCTGGAACCAATTTTAACTTGCCTACAGCCAGCCCTATGTTATTATGTTAGGCCTTCGAAGCCTGTCTGCGTCCCGTTCTTTCAACTACAACTACACTGACCAGGCCACTGATGGCCGTGTTCCCCTGGAACCAATTTTAACTTGCCTACAGCCAGCCCTATGTTATTATGTTAGGCCTTCGAAGCCTGTCTGCGTCCCGTTCTTTCAACTACAACTACACTGACCAGGCCACTGATGGCCGTGTTCCCCTGGAACCAATTTTAACTTGCCTACAGCCAGCCCTATGTTATTATGTTAGGCCTTCGAAGCCTGTCTGCGTCCCGTTCTTTCAACTACAACTACACTGACCAGGCCACTGATGGCCGTGTTCCCCTGGAACCAATTTTAACTTGCCTACAGCCAGCCCTATGTTATTATGTTAGGCCTTCGAAGCCTGTCTGCGTCCCGTTCTTTCAACTACAACTACACTGACCAGGCCACTGATGGCCGTGTTCCCCTGGAACCAATTTTAACTTGCCTACAGCCAGTCCAATGTTAGGCCTTTGATGCCTGTCTGCCGTCACTCCTTCCACTAGGCCTCCACTGACCTGTCTATTGCTGCCCGTGTACCCCTTGAACCAACATCATTAAATATAAAAAAAATTAATTTGATTATAAAAAATAAGATCGTGTTGAGATCTCAAATGCAGACATTTTAACAATAAAAACAAACACACAACAAAAATCTGGAACTGTTCTAAAAAGGTCCAACAGCTACAATTACTTTCTCCTGCAAGAAGTTAACTGAAATTTTTTTGGAGTTGTTAACACAGATATAGCATCCACCGAGTGTTGTCCTGTCGCGTCTCCTTTAAATTATTTCCAATAAGATGTTAAACTATTAATTTAATAAAATCAATAATTAAAAAAATAATTGAGTAAGTCAAAAGCACATTGCAAATAAACATTAATTACAAATCAAGAAGCATGGCGCGTCCGAGGGTGAGTAGATACCGAATAAGAATATAATCACCCTCGGACGCGCAATGCTTATTTACAACAGCCTTCCTTCCTAAGAATCAGCCCTTCCGTGGTGTAGAGAGAGGTTGTGTTACACTCCAAGGTGTTCCCCAGGTTGCCTTTCCTGAGCTTCGATCTTCCGGCTCTCGTTTAGTAGCTGTTGGAAACTACGCTGCATTAGGCCTACTAATTGTGTATGGGTGAAACAGTGGCGCATCTGCGGTCCCTCCTTCCACTAGGCCTCCACTGACCTGTCTACTGCGGCCCGTGTACCCCTTGAACCAACCTAATAAAATATTTAAAAAATTAATTTGATTATAAAAAATAAGATCGTGTTGAGATCTCAAATGCAGACATTTTAACAATCAAAACAAACACACAACAAATATCTGGAACTGTACTACAAAGGTCCAACAGCTACAATTTCTTTCTCCTGCAAGAAGTTAACTGAAAGTTTTTTGGAGTTGTTAACACAGATATGGCATCCACCGAGTGTTGTCCTGTCGCGTCTCCTTTAAATTATTTCCAATAAGATGTTAAACTATTAATTTAATAAAATCAATAATTAAAAAAATAATTGAGTAAGTTAAAAGCACATTGCAAATAAACATTAATTACAAATCAAGAAGCATGGCGCGTCCGAGGGTGAGTAGATACCGAATAAGAATATAATCACCCTCGGACGCGCAATGCTTATTTACAACAGCCTTCCTTCCTAAGAATCAGCCCTTCCGTGGTGTAGAGAGAGGTTGTGTTACACTCCAAGGTGTTCCCCAGGTTGCCTTTCCTGAGCTTCGATCTTCCGGCTCTCGTTTAGTAGCTGTTGGAAACTACGCTGCATTAGGCCTACAAATTTGGTATGGGGTGTAGAGACAGGTTGTGTTACACTCCAAGGTTTTCACCAGGTTGCCTTTCCTGAGCTTCGATCTTCATGCTCTCGTTTAGTAGTTGTAGAAAAGTACGCTGCATTAGGCCTACAAAATGGGTATGGGGTGGAGAGAGATGGTGTGTTACACTCCAAGGTGTTCCCCAGGTTGCCTTTCCTGAGCTTCGATCTTCATGCTCTCGTTTAGTAGGTGTCGGAAAGTAGGCTGCATTAGGCCTAAAAAATGGGGAATGGGGTGGAGAGAGATGGTGTGTTACACTCCAAGGTGTTCCCCAGGTTTCCTTGCCATTGCTTCGGTCTTCCGACTCTCGTTTAGTAGTTGTAGAAAAGTACACTGCATTAGGCCTAAAAAATGGGTATGGGGTGGAGAGAGATGGTGTGTTACACTCCAAGGTGTTCCCCAGGTTGCCTTTCCTGAGCTTCGATCTTCATGCTCTCGTTTAGTAGGTGTCGGAAAGTAGGCTGCATTAGGCCTACAAATTGGGTATGGGGTGGAGAGAGATGGTGTGTTACACTCCAAGGTGTTCCCCAGGTTTCCTTGCCATTGCTTCGGTCTTCCGACTCTCGTTTAGTAGTTGTAGAAAAGTACACAGCATTAGGCCTACAAAATGGGTATGGGGTGGAGAGAGATGGTGTGTTACACTCCAAGGTGTTCCCCAGGTTGCCTTTCCTGAGCTTCTATCTTCAGGCTCTCATTAAATTGTGGTTAAATGGAACAACTGCATTTGGCGTACTAGTTGGTTTGGGGCCTACTATCGGTGTCTGCCACTCCTTGCTGTTCTCCTGGTTTCCTGTCCTGAAATTCCATTTTCAGCCTCTCGTTAAGTAGTTGTTAATGTTAGACTGCATTTGGCCTACTAGTTGGGTTGGGGCCTACTATCGGTGTCTGCCACTCCTTGCTGTTCTCCTCCACTGAACAAAGCTGTGCCGCCTGTTTACTACGGTTGCCAATTTTGAACTGCATTTCGACTACTTACTGATTTGGCCCTACTCTGTGTCAGCCTCTCATTCCAGTTGTCCTCCACTGCAATGCCCCCTGGTTATTCCTGTGTTACCAATTTTGAACTGCATTTAGCCCACTTTCTTCTTTGGGCCTATATCTGTGTTTCCACTTCATCGTGCCCATTGCCCAGCCAGTGATAGATGAGTCTGCTGGTACATTGACCCATAACGCAACATTCCCCGTGCACGCTACACAACAACATTGTGACCCTGCTGAAAGTCAGGTTGCTCTTCCCGCATACCATACCACCTTACACGGGGACAAAGAGGAAGGTGCAGATGAAAGTGCAGGTTCCTTCATCAGGTGGGGGGAGGAATACTAGTTGGCGACGTCACTGGCACAGGGCCTCTCATAGTACGCAAAAGTGTTGCTGCCGGTGGGAGGCGCCCCCGCCGTGCAAACACACCGCTGTACTTTGAGGGGCCCTGTGCCAGTGCCAATGCCAACGAGTGGGCCCCCCCTGCTTGCTCAGGTTCACAGCACTTGCAAAGTTGAAATACTTACCTCTCCCTGCTCCACTGCCGTGACGTGGTCCAGATTTCCTGGGCCCACTAATTACTTGAACCAGCCCTACCCCCCACAACTTTAGCCAAATGACCCCCAATTTCAAATGCCTTCCAATTATTATAAGGTAAATTACGCTTGACAAGCTTCATTAAGAAGAATGGATGGTTTTGACATTAAAATGGGCACTCTAGGTGTTTTCCTGGCCCCCACTCACTGCCGACTATGCTGCCCCATTGACTTGCATTGGGTTTCGTGTTTCGGTCGATCCCGACTTTACGTCATAATCGGCCGATTTCACTCGACCCGACTTTGGACATAGTCGGGTTTCGCAAAACCCGGCTCGACTCTAAAAAGGTCAAGGTCGCTCAACTCTACTGACTACCTTGCCTGCCTCAAGATGTACACTGCCCAGCCATGACTGAGTTTCTTGCTGCAAGTACTCGGCCAGTACTTCCGCGGTGTGTCTGTTGTCGCCCAAACACTTCATTTGTAACAGCCTGCTGACGCTTTCCACTAGCTGTACGATAATGGGACACCTCGGGTGCAAGACTGGCAGCAGCGGATGGAGTGGTCGTGCGACTGTGCTCTATGGACGAGCTTTCGCTTCTGGAGGAGGAGGAGGAGGGGTGGCGAACGCCTACAGCCAACTGTTTCCTAGACCGTGGGCTAGGCAGAACTGTCCCACTATGGCTGTCCCCTGTGGACCCTGCATCCACCACATTAACCCAGTGCGCCGTGATGGACACGTAATGTCCCTGGCCATGCCTACTGGTCCATGCATCTTTTGTGAGGTGCACCTTTCCACTGACCAATTGCCTCAGTGCATGGACAATGCGGTCTTTGACATGCTGGTGGAGGGCTGGGATGGCTTTTCTCGCAAAGAAGTGTCGACTGGGTAGGTCATAGCTTGGTACTGTGTAGGCCATCAGGTCTTTGAAAGCTTCACTTTCAACCAATCGGTAGGGCATCATCTCTAACTAGATTAGTCTAGCAATGTGGGCGTTCAAACCCTGTGTACGCGGATGAGAGGATGAGTACTTTCTTTTCCCAACGAGAGTCTCTTGTAGGGTGAGCTGGACTGGAGAGCTGCATATGGTGGAACTAGCTATGGTGGTGGTGGACATGGCGGATTGAGAGAGGGTTGGTGATGGTATTCTTGATGTTGGCCTGCATACAGTGTTTCCTACCAATAACCTTGTGATTCCCTGACTGCTTTGGCCTTGCGACGATACCTCCACATTTGGTGCTGGTGGTGTCCTAACTGGTGGGCTTACAGTGAGGGAAGCAATGTTGCGTTGCCGACTACCTTCATTCTGAGCAGGTGCACCAACGGTATGGGACGTTTGGTAGTTAGTCCAGGTTTGCAAGTGCATGCTGGTTAAATTTCTAAGCATGCACGTTGTATTTACATTTTGAAGATTCTTCCCTCTGCTAAAGGTCTTTGAGCATTTCTTACAGATCACTGTGCACTGATCATTCGGATCTTGGTTAAAAAATTGCCAGACTGCACTCTTCCTACTATTGAATACCTTTTCAGGCATTGCACACTGTGCTACTTTAACCGTATGGCCATGCTGTCCGAAAAATGGTTTTGGTTTTGCCAAACTTTTTTGGCCAGAGATGGGCCTGCCAGATGAATGCAAATGTGATGTAGATGGCTGCTGTCGATCCTCCTCCTCCGCCTCTGAGCTACTACCAGTGGCACCCTCTTCCCCCAATGGCTGCCAATCTGGTTCAACAACTGGGTCATCTATCACCTCCTCTTCAATCTCATGTTCAGCTATCTCTGTGTCACTGTGTAAGGTGCTATAACATTCGGGAATGGGCACGATCGTCTCATCAGAGTCAGTTTCTGGCTCAGTACACTGCGAGGGCAATGTAGTGATGTGAGTCGATGGAACAGCATAACAATCTAGCTGTGGCTGTGCATCAGTGCACTCCATGTCCGAATCATCTTCTAGTGGGCTGTTAACTATTTCCCTTTCTATCCCAGGCACGGTATGTATAAAGAGCTCCAAGGAGCAAACTGTTGTGTAGCCTGACGCATCCTTCACTGTTGTTTTGGGGGAAGGACACAAGGAATCAACTTGTTCCTGACCGGGAGCATCCACCGACAACTGGCTACTTTTCAATTTTGAACTATCCGAAGAGGAGGCAAAAGAGCTAGAGGCAGAGTCAGCAAGGAAAGCCACAACTTTTTCCTGCTGCTCCGGCTTTAACAGCGGTTTTCCTACTCCCAGAAAAGGTAGCATTCGAGGCCTTGTGTAGCCGGACGATGACGCTGGCTCAACAACTCGAGACTTAGGTGCTATTTTGATTTTCCCTCTACCACCCGATGCTCCACCAGCACCACCACCACCATCAGCATTACCAGATGGCAATGACCTCCCACGGCCACCACCTCTTCCACCAGCCTTCCTCATTCTTGGGAAAATGTAACCAAACTAACAACCGTTATATGGTACTGAAAAACAAGGTAGAAGGTGTATGTTAACTTGTTGTGAATATAAATCTCCCTTTTTATGTGTGGGTGAGTGCTGAATAAATCAGGCCCACTGTTTGACAGTATAGTTTCTGTGGCAGAAAATGACTGACAGAGATACCACAGACAGGACTGGCACAGATGCACAGATTTGGCAATATTAATCTCCCTTTATTTTTTAAATATGGGAGACTAGTGAATAAATCAGGCCCACTGTATGACAATATAGTTTCTGTGGCAGAAAATGACTGACAGAGATACCACAGACAGGACTGGCACAGATGCACAGATTTGGCAATATTAATCTCTCTTGTTTTTTTTATATGGGAGACTAGTGAATAAATCAGGCCCACTGTATGACAGTATACCTTCTGTGGCAGAAAATGACTGACAGATATACCACAGACAGGACTGGCACAGATGCACAGATTTGGCAATATTAATCTCCCTTTTCAGGTGTGGGGCAGTGCAGAATAATACAGGCCCACTGTTTTACACTACACAGTTTCAGGGGCAGAAAGTGGCTGGAAGATATATAAACAAAAAACAAAAAAAAGGGACTGTACTACAATTACTATCTCCCTACAATAATCTCAGAAAAGTATGGCAGGCAGCAATAAAAAGGAATGCTGCACACAAAGGTGTGGACAAACAAACAAGATGGCTGTGCAGAAAGGAAGGAGCAACAGGATTTGTGCTTTTAAAAAAGCAGTTGTTTTGCACAGCGGCGTACAAACAGCAATGCAGCTATCAGGGAGCCTTCTAGGGCAGCCCAATAAGCTACAGAGCTGATGAAGAGAAATCTAGCCTCCACTGTCCCTGCAAAGAAAAGGTGGTGTTGGACAGTGGAAATCGCTACAGCACAAGCGGTTTGGGGGTTAATGTACCCTCTGCCTAACGCTATCCCTGCTTCTGACGAAGCGGCAGCAACCTATCCCTATGCTCAGCTCGACAGCAGTAAGATGGCGGTCGGCGTGCACGCTCCTTTATAGCCCCTGTGACGTCGCAGAGAGCAAGCTAATCACTGCCATGCCCTTCTCTAAGATGGTGGGGACCGAGACCTATGTCATCACGCTGCCCACACTCTGCGTCCACCTTCATTGGCTGAGAAAAGGCACTGAAAGCGTCATACGAAACGTGACTTTGGCGCGAAGATCGCCGACCGCGTGGCCGATCCCACTCTGGGATCGGGTCGGGTTTCACGAAACCCGACTTTGCCAAGAGTCGGCGACTTTTGAAATTGTTCGATCCATTTCGCTCAACTCTACTTGCTACCCACAGTAAAATTTGGTGGAGGTTCCATCATGCTTTGGGGCTGTGTGGCCAATACCGGTACCGGGAATCTTGTTAAAATTGAGGGACGCATGGATTCCTCTCAGTATCAGCAGATTCTTGACAATACTGTTCATGAATCAGTGACAAAGTTGAAGTTACGCAGGGGATGGATCTTTCAGCAAGACAATGATCCAAAACACCGCTCCAAATCTACTCAGGCATTCATGCAGAGGAACAATTACACTGTTCTGGAATGGCCATCCCAGTCCCCAGACCTGAATATCATTGAACATCTGTGGGATCATTTGAAGAGGGCTGTCCATGCTCGGCGACCATCAAACTTAACTGAACTGGAATTGTTTTGTAAAGAGGAATGGTCAAAAATACCTTCATCCAGGATCCAGGAACTCATTAAAAGCTACAGGAAGCGACTAGAGGCTGTTATTTTTGCAAAAGGAGGATCTACTAAATATTAATGTCACTTTTCTGGTGAGGTGCCCATACTTATGCACCTGTCAAATTTTGTTTGAATGCAGATTGCACATTTTCTGTTAGTACAATAAACCTCATTTCAAGGCAGAAACATTACTGTGTCCATTCGTTATTAGATATATGAAACTGAAATAGCTGTTGCAAAACAATTTTTATAAGACATTAAGCTTAAGATTAATAGGGGTGCCTAAATTTTTTCATATAACTGTATGACGAGATCCAGGATAGAGCCAAGTCTGTGATGCCAAGAGATGAAAGAATCTGTAGCAGGAGGGAATGGTCGACAGTATCGAAGGCAGAACACAGGTCCAGGAGAAGGAGCACAGAGTAGTGTTGCTTGCTCTTGGCAGTTAGTAGGTCGTTGGTGACTTTAGTTATGGCAGTATCAGATGAGTGATGCGGTCGGAAGCCAGATTGTAACCGGACAAAGAGGGAGCAGGAGAGGAAGGAGGGCAGTTCAAGATGGAGATGCAGTTCAAGTAGTTTTGAAGCATAAGGGAGAAGAAATATTTGGTGATATCTAAACACAGAGGATGGGTTAAGAGAGGGCTTTTTGAGGATGGGTGTGATCGAGGCACGCTTGAAGGATGAGGGGAATTTGAGAGATTGAAGAGGTGTGTTAGGATTGGGATGATGACTGTGGCAAGGTTAGGGATGAGGTGGGACGGGAGCGGGTCAAGCGTGCAAGTGGTGAGATGCGATCTTGACAGGAGGGTGGAGAGCACATATTCTGTCATGGAGGAGAAGCTGGTTTTGGAGGAACAGTGTTGAGCAGCTAAGAGGGGTATTGGGGCCTGCGGGCCAAAGCTTTCTCTGATCGTATCAATCTTCTGCTTAAAGAGGCAAAGTCTTCAGCAGAAATGAGAGGAGAGGGGGGAGGTGCTGGGGGACATGGTAGAGAATTAAAAGTGTTGAAAAGCTGTTTAGGGTTGTGGGACAGGGAGAATATGAGATGAAGTTTGTGTGAGCATGGACTTAAAGCTGGCAAGGGACTGCTTGTATGCGATGAAGTGCTCGGCAGAGTGGGATCGCTTCCATCTCTGCTCAGTGACCCTGGAAGCCCACCTCAGTTCTGTGGTCAGGCTGGTCAGCCAGTGCTGCCTGTTGATTGTACGAGTTTTGCTATGCGTGAGGGGGCAGCCGAGTCAAGTGTTGCTGTCATTGTGGTGTTATAAAAAGTGGCAGCAGTATCTGTGTCATGAAGGGAAGCTATGTCTGTTAGAGGGAGAAGGGACTCAGAGTGATTGTAAATTGAGGTGTTAGATTTCTGCGAGGGTGAGTGAGTTTGTGGAGTAGGGGTTGCACACTAGGAGAGGAGAGAGAAGAGAATGTCAGTAGGTTGTGAACAGACAGGGGGGGGGTTAGTTAGTGAGATTAGTAAGGGAACAGAGGCGGGTGGAGATAAGGTCCAGCATCTTTGTGAGTGGCCGCGGAGGACCATTGAGTGAGGACAAAGGAGGCAGTGAGTGATAAAAGTTTAGAGGCAGCTGGGGTGGAAGCATCAATGGGGATGTTGAAGTAGACCATGATGATAGTGAGGATGTCAGCAGAAAGGAAATGAAATAGCCAGGTGGTGAAGTGGTCAAGAAAGGTGGAGATGGCTAGTTCTGGGGGTGGCAGATGAAGGCCAGCTTGAGGGTGGATGGGGAGTAGATGTGGACGGAGTGCACCTCAAATGAAGGAAGAGTAGCGGAAGGTTGTAGTGGAATTGGGTTAAAGGAGCAGGTATCGGACAAAAGCAAGCCAACTCCTCCACCACGTTTGTTGCTGGGGCGAGGGGTGTGAGAGGTGGAATCCGCCATAAGAAAGTGCAGCTGGAGAGGCTGAGTCAGAGGTAGTGAGCCAAGTTTCAGTGACTTTGCCTCAAGTGGCAGAGTATTCCTAAAGACAGTGGGCGGCAGAGCGGCAGTCAGAAGTTAGGACACGTGGTGCCGACTCTCCCTGCAATCCCTGCTCTGACACTTGCTGACAGTGCAGTGTCACAAACAAGGTAACGTGCGGTGTGCCCAGCGGCAGGTGAGGTGACTCACTGTTACCACCCGGCCGGGCTAAGGTGCAGTCAGAAGAGGTGCCCTGTCTCCTGACCTGCTGGCTGCTGTGCTGGGACTCTGAGTCAGACACACACATTGCTGGCCGACTTGGAGCAGTAACCGGCAGGCTAGTAAGTGTAAAAAACATAATTCGACACATCACCCCCCACATGCTAGTGAGTGTCGTTGACTCGTTCGTAAACGAGCTGATACAGAGCCGGCTCCCTGCTGTGAATCAAAGGAGTTGGCTCTGCAGCATGAGTGAGCCGAGTTTTTTTTTTTTTTGCTTTCTTGGCTGGAGCTTGTCAGACTGTGACTCATGTGGGAGGAGAGCGGTAGCTGTGGACTGTTTGTGAGCACTGGAGAAGTGGTGCAGACAAGCACAGGACAGGGTGGATGGGAAAAGAAAGTAAATGCTTCCTATTGTTAACCCTTAAGTGCCCACAGACTGCAAGCATTAGGGTATTGTTGTGAATTCTGCTCTTGGGCTCCTTCCGGTGGTTGTAAGTGGCACTTTTGTGAGTTCTGCTCTTGGGCTCCCTCCGGTGGTTTTAAGTGGAATGGCTGCTCCTTGGATTTAGCAGTCTGCAGCTGCTTCCACTGATTGTCTTTCTGCTCGGCTATTTATGCATGGCTCTTTCCTTCAGCCAGTGCCACTTGTCAATGGTTCCTGGTTGGATTCACATCTCTGCTTGGAATTCCCTGATATCCTGACCAGTTCAGCAAAGATAAGTCCTTGCTTTGCTCTTTTCTGTCCACATGTAGTGGACTTAATTGTTCTGTACATTCTATGTTTTTTGTCCAGCTTGTCAGTATGGATTTATTCAGTTAAGCTGGAAGCTCTGGGATGCAGATTTACCCTCCACACCTTTAGTCAGGTGTGGAGATTTTTGTAAACTCTGTGTGGATTTTTCTAGTTTTTTAATACTGACCGCACAGTATTCTGTCCTGTTCTATCTATCTAGCTAGATTGGCCTCCTTTGCTACATCCTGGTTTCATTCTACGTATGTCATTTCCCTCTCCACTCACAGTCATTATTTGTGGGGGGCTGTCTATCCTTTTGGGATTTTCTCTGAGGCAAGATAGCTTTCCTGTTTCTATCTGTAGGGGTAGTTAGCTCTCCGGCTGTGACGAGGTGTCTAGGGAGTGACAGGAACATCCCACGGCTACTGCTAGTGTTGTGTTAAGCTTAGGAACTGCGGTCAGTACAGGTACCACCTCCTTCAGAGCTCGTCCCATGTTGCTCCTAAACCACCAGTTCATAACAGGGTATGTTTCCACGTTCAGGAAACGCTGCGTGTTTGACGCTGCGTAGAGCAGCAGCGTAAATGTCATGATATGTACATTTGCCCTGTCCTGTATTTGAATAATATGCCATTTTATGTATGTAACTGTTCTCTGGTTTCTATTAGCTGTAATTTATGTATTTTCTTGTGCTGGGAGTTCACCTGTAACAATATGTCTCCTTCCCCCAATACTTGCAGCTAGGGTTGAGCGAAACGGATCGTTCATTTTCAAAAGTCGCCGACTTTTGGCAAAGTCGGGTTTCATGAAACCCAACCCGACCCCTGTGTGGGGTCGGCCATGCGGTACGCGACTTTCGCGCCAAAGTCGCGTTTCAATGACGCGAAAAGCGCCATTTCTCAGCCAATGAAGGTGGATGCAGAGTGTGGGCAGCGTGATGACATAGGTCCTGGTCCCCACCATCTTAGAGAAGGGCATTGCAGTGATTGGCTTGCTGTCTGTGGCGTCACAGGGGCTATAAAGAGGCGTTCCCGCCGACCGCCATCTTACTGCTGCTGATCTGAGCCTAGGGAAAGGTTGCTGCCGCTTCGTCAGAAGCAGGGATAGCGTTAGGCAGGGTCCATTAACCACCAAACCGCTTGTGCTGTAGCGATTTCCACTGTCCAACACCACCTTTTGTTTGCAGGGACAGTGGAAGCTACATTTTTTTCCTCAGCGCTGTAGCTCATGGGGCTGCCCTAGAAGGCTCCCTGATAGCTGCATTGCTGTGTGTACGCCACTGTGCAAACCAACTGCTTTTTTCAAAGCACAAATCCTGTTGTTCCTTCCTTTCTGCACAGCTATCTTTTTTGTTTGTCCACACTTTTTATTTAATTTGTGCAGCAGTCCACTCCTTCTTATTGCTTCCTGCCATACCTGGCTGAGATTACTGCAGGGAGATAGTAATTGTAGGACAGTCCCTGTTTTTTTTTTTTTTTTTAATTCTCCCTAAAAAAATAAGTTGTGGGAGATTAAGATTGGCATTTCTGCTAGAGTGCCATCCCTGTGTGTGCCATCTCACATAGTGGGCCATAGAAAGCCTTTTTATTTTTCTGTTTTTTTGGGGGGGTTTCTAAATTCTCCCTGAAAAAAAAAAAAACAGTGGGAGATTAATATTGGCCTTTGGGCTTGTGTGCCAGTCCTGAGTGTGCCATCTCTCTCTCTCAAATAGTGGGCCATAGAAAGCCTATTTATTTTTTTTTGTAAAAAATTTGGTTTCTAAATTCTCCCTGAAAAAATAACAAAAAACCATGGGAGATTAATATTGGCCTTTCTGCTTGTGTGCCAGTCCTGACTCCTGGGTGTGCCATCTCTCTCTCTCAAATAGTGGGCCATAGAAAGCCTTTTTTTTTATTTTTATATTTGGTTTCTAAATTCTCCCTGAAAAAAAAAAACAGTGGGAGATTAATATTGGCCTTTCTGCTTGTGTGCCAGTCCTGACTCCTGGGTGTGCCATCTCTCTGTCTCAAACAGTGGGCCATAGAAAGCCTATTTATTTATTTTTTTATTTGGTTTCTAAATTCTCTCTGAAAAATTCAATTTTTTTTATTTGGTTTCTAAATTCTCCCTGAAAAAATAAAAAAAAACAGTGGGAGATTAATATTGGCCTTTCTGCTTGTGTGGCAGTCCTGACTCCTGGGTGTGCCATCTCTCTCTCTCAAATAGTGGACCATAGAAAGCCTATTTTTTTTTTTATTTGGTTTCTAAATTCTCTCTGAAAAAAATCTATTTTTTTTTCATTTGGTTTCTAAATTCTCCCTGAAAAAATAAAAAAAAAACAGTGGGAGATTAATATTGACATTTGTGCTTGAGTGACAGTCCTGCGTGTGTGGCATCTCTCTCATTTGGTGCCACCGAAAACAGAGTGTGTAACATTGTGCCTGATTTTCCGTGCGGTCTCACCCACCTGTAAAGGGATATCTAAATCATACTGAAGTTATAGCTCACCGTGTAAGTTGTTTGACAGCAACAAATACCGTTACTTTGGTTACGTTTTTAAAACAATGAGGAAGTCTGGTGGAAGAGGTCGTGGCCGTGGGCGTTCAATGTCAGCTGGTAATGAGGGTAGTGGTAGTGGAGCATCAGGTAGTCGTGGGAAAAAAAATATTGCACCTAAGTCTGGAGCTGTGGAGCCAGGTTCGTCATCTGGCTACACAAGCCTTGAACGCTCCCTTTTCTGGGAGTAGGAAAACCGCTTTTAAAGCCGGAGCAGCAAGAGCAAGTTTTGGCTTATCTTGCTGACTCAGCCTCTAGCTCTTTTGCCTCCTCTTTTGAAACTGATAAATGTAAAAGCGTCGTTAGTGGATGTTCACGGTCAGGGACAAGTCGCTACCTTGTCCTCTTCAGCAAAAACAACAACAGAGAAGGATGCAGCAGGCGACACAACGGGTTACTCCATGGAGCTCTTTACACATACCGTCCCTAGCTTAGAAAGTGAAACAGTTAACAGGCCATGCCCATTACAAGTTGAATCTGACATGGAGTGCACTGATGCACAGCCACAGCCAGGCTACTATGCTGGTCCTTTGACTTAGACCACAACATTGCCCTCGCAGGGTACTGATCCAGAATCAGACCCTGATGAGACTATGTTGCCCCGTCACGAACGCTATACTACCGACTTACACGGTGACACAGACGAAGTTGCACACGAGCTAGAAGAGGAGGTTATAGATGACCTAGTTGTTGACCCCGATTGGCAGCCATTGGGGGAACAGGGTGCAGGCGGCAGTAGTTCTGAAGCAGAGGAGGTGGGGCCGCAGCAGGCATCAACATCACAACAGGTTCCATCTGCTGGGCCCGTAGATGGGACAAAACGCGTGGCAAAGCCAAAACCTGTTGGAGGACAGCGTGGCCATCCGGTTAAAGCTCAGTCTGCAATGCCTGAAAAGGGATCCGATGCTCGAAAGAGTGCAGTCTGGCATTTTTTTAAACAACATCCAATTGATCAGCGCAAAGTCATCTGTCAAAAATGTTCAACTACCTTAAGCAGAGGTCAGAATCTGAAAAGTCTCAATACAAGTTGCATGCATAGACTTTTAACCACCATGCATTTGCAAGCCTGGACTAACTACCAAACATCCCTTAAGGTTGTAGCACCCTCAGCCAATGAAGCTAGTCAGCAACGCTACATCCCTTCCATCACTGTAAGGCCACCATTTTCCGCACCACCTGCAGTATCTGTGCAGGTTTCTGTGCCAGGCCAAAGCAGTAAGGGTCAGGGAATCACCAGTTTCGTAGTAAGAAACACTGCATCTAGGGCACCGGCGGAAACAATACCGTCTCCAACCATCTCTCAGTCTGCCACGTCCACCGGCACACCCGCTAGTTCCACGATCTCCAGCTCTCCAGTCCAGCTCACCCTATATGAGACTCTGGTTAGAAAAAGGAAGTACTTATCCTCGCATCCACGTACACAGGGTTTGAACGCCCACATAGCTAGACTAATCTCGTTAGAGATGATGCCCTACCGGTTAGTTGAAAGCGAATCTTTCAAAGCCCTGATGGACTACGCTGAACCACGCTACGAGCTACCCAGTCGACACTTCTTTTCGAGAAAAGCCATCCCAGCCCTCCACCAGCATGTTAAAGAGCGCATCGTCCATGCACTCAGGCAATCTGTGAGTACAAAGGTGCACCTGACAACAGATGCATGGACCAGTAGGCATGGCCAGGGACGTTACGTGTCCATCACGGCACACTGGGTGAATGTGGTGGATGCAGGGTCCACAGGGGACATCAATTTCGGGACAGTTCTGCCTAGCCCACGGTCTAGGAAACAGTTGGCTCTAGGCGTTCGCACCCCCTCCTCCTCCTCCTCTTCCTCCTGCAGAAGCGAGAGCTTGTCCACAGACCGCAGTTGCCCAACCACTCCATCCGCAGCTGCCACTGTTGCACACCAGTTGTCCCATTAAGGGGCAGCTACTGGCAAGTGTCAGCAGGCTGTATTGGCTATGAAGTGTTTGGGCGACAACAGACACACCGCGGAAGTTCTGTCCGAGTTCTTGCAGAAAGAAACGCAGTCGTGGCTGGGCACAGTAGATCTTGAGGCAGGCAAGGTAGTGAGTGATAATGGAAGGAATTTCATGGCTGCCATCTCCCTTTCCCAACTGAAACACATTCCTTGCCTGGCTCACACCTTAAACCTGGTGGTGCAGTGCTTCCTGAAAAGTTATCCGTGGTTATCCAACCTGCTCACATATCCGCCGTTCGCCCGTACACTCCAGCCGTATGCAGACCTATCAGCGGTCTTTGAACCTTCCCCAGCATCGCCTAATCATAGACGTTGCAACAAGGTGGAACTCAACACTGCACATGCTTCAGAGACTGTGTGAACAGAGGCGGGCTGTTATGTTTTTGTGGGAGGATACACATACACGGGCAGGCAGTAGGATGGCAGACATGGAGTTGTCAGGTGTGCAGTGGTCGAAGATACAAGACATGTGTCAAGTCCTTCAGTGTTTTGAGGAATGCACACAGCTGGTTAGTGCAGACAACGCCATAATAAGCATGAGCATCCCCCTAATGCGTCTGCTGATGCAAAGTTTGACGCACATAAAGGAGCAGGCGTCTGCAGCAGAGGAAGAGGAAAGCCTTGATGACAGTCAGCCATTGTCTGGTCAGGGCAGTGTACAGGACGAGGTAGCGGGCGAAGAGGAGGTGGAGGACGAGGAGGATGATGGGGATGAGTATATTTTTAATGAGGAAGCTTTCCCGGGGCCACTGGAAATTGGTGGCGTGGCAAGGCCGGGTTCTGGTTTTTTGAGGGACACAAGTGACGTAGATTTGCCTGAAACTGTCCCTCAACCAAGCACAACCGCAGATTTGACAACTGGAACTTTGGCACACATGGCAGATTATGCCTTACGTATCCTCAAAAGGGACACACGCATTACTAAAATGATGAACGATGACGATTACTGGTTGGCCTGCCTCCTTGATCCTCGCTATAAAGGCAAATTGCAAAATATTATGCCACATGAGAACTTGGAACTAATATTAGCAACCAAACAATCAACTCTTGTTGACCGTTTGCTTCAGGCATTCCCAGGACACAGCGCCCATGATCGTTCTCACACGAGCTGCAGGGGGCAGCAGACCAGAAGTGTTAGAGGTGCAGAAATCAGAAGTGGCGTTGGACAGAGGGGTTTTCTGACCAGGTTGTGGAGTGATTTTGCTATGACCGCAGATAGGACAGGTACTGCTGCATCAATTCAAAGTGACAGGAGACAACATTTGTCCAGTATGGTTACTAACTATTTTTCATCCCTTATCGATGTTCTACCTCAACCGTCATTCCCATTTGATTACTGGGCATCCAAATTAGACACCTGGCCATAATTGGCAGAATATGCATTGCAGGAGCTTGCTTGCCCGGCAGCTAGTGTCCTATCCGAAAGAGTATTCAGTGCTGCAGGTTCAATATTAACCGAAAAAAGGACTCTTCTGGCTACCCAAAATGTTGATGATCTAACCTTCATTAAAATGAACCACAACTGGATTTCGAATTCTTTTGCCCCACCTTGCCCGGCCGACACCAAGCTTTCCTATGAAAAGGTCTTGCCTGTGGACTACTCTGAATGACTTTACCAATCTCGTAATTTGCAGCAGCTGATTGTCCAGCATACGACATGTTTACACCTCCCTAAATGGCCAAACTCCCCACACGGGGCCATGGTATCGCCACTTGGCGCAAGCACCCGTGAGAGTGCTGTTTATCTGAAGAGGTGGGTGTGCCCACTTTTGGTCGACGGCACTGCCACTGGGTCCCTCATAGTACAATAAAGTGTCTCTGGCGGTGGTGGTGCGCACCCAACGTCAGACACACTGTTGTAACATGAGGGGCCCTGGGCCTGTACCACCGGCCACAAGAGAGTTCCCCCATCCCCCAGCTCAAACATTGCTCTACCACTTGCACAATTATCTCTCACAGTTCCACCAATGTTTAGTCTATGCGCTGACATCCTTAAATTCCTGCCACTGACAATACCATTGTGTTGACATGTATGATGGTACTTAACATAGTCAGGGGCAGTGTCCTATATTTACCCAAGTAAATACTTTGCGCCAAATTACTAGGTCTGAAACTGCGCAGAGGAGCCCACCCCTGTACCTAATGATTGCACCCTTTTGTGTTTTCGTTTTGTTGTAATGCGAGACATTAACATGTATTTATTGTTTGGGACTACTAACTGGCAGACACTCATTACAATCGGCCTCCGCTGACAACACCAATGCTGCCTGTGTACCCCTGCAAGAGAATTCCAAGTATCTACAGCCCAATTTTATTATGTTAGGCCTTCGAAGCCTGTCTGCGGTCCCTCCTTCCACTAGTCCTCCACTGACCAGACCACTGCTGCCCGTGTACCCCTGGAACCAATTTTAAAGTGCCTACAGCCCAATTTTATTATGTTAGGCCTTCGAAGCCTGTCTGCGGTCCCTCCTTCCACTAGGCCTCCACTGACCAGACCACTGCTGCCCGTGTACCCCTGGAAACAATTTTAAAGTGTCTACAGCCCAATATTATTATGTTAGGCCTTCGAAGCCTGTCTGCGGTCCCTCTTTCCATTAGGCCTCCACTGACCAGACCACTGCTGCCCGTGTACCCCTGGAACCAATTTTAAAGTGCCTACAGCCCAATTTTATTATGTTAGGCCTTCGAAGCCTGTCTGCGGTCCCTCCTTCCACTAGGCCTCCACTGACCAGACCACTGCTGCCCGTGTACCCCTGGAACCAATTTTAAAATGCCTACAGCCCAATTTTATCATGTTAGGCCTTCGAAGCCTGTCTGCGGTCCCTCCTTCCACTAGGCCTCCACTGACCAGACCACTGCTGCCCGTGTACCCCTGGAACCAATTTTAAAGTGCCTACAGCCCAATTTTATTATGTTAGGCCTTCGAAGCCTGTCTGCGGTCCCTCCTTCCACTAGTCCTCCAGTGACCTGTCTACTGCTGCCCGTGTACCCCTGGAACCAATTTTAAAGTGCCTACAGCCCAATTTTATTATGTTAGGCCTTCGAAGCCTGTCTGCGGTCCCTCCTTCCACTAGTCCTCCAGTGACCTGTCTACTGCTGCCCGTGTACCCCTGGAACCAATTTTAAAGTGCCTACAGCCCAATTTTATTATGTTAGGCCTTCGAAGCCTGTCTGCGGTTCCTCCTTCCAATAGTTCTCCACTAACCAGACCAATGCTGGCCGTGTACCCCTGGAACCCAGCTGAAAGTGCATGGAGCCTACTTTTTCTTTGTTTTATATTTATAAAGCCCTGATGAACTACGCTGTACCACGGTTCAAGCTACCCAGTCGACACTTCTTTTGCGAGAAAAGCCATCCCAGCCCTCCAGCGGCATGAAAAAGCCTGCATTGTCATAGCACTCAGGCAATCAAACAGTAGAAAGATGCACCTGACAATAGACGCATGGACCAGTAGGCATGTCCACAAAAAGTTACGTGTCCATTACGGCACACTGGGTTAATGTGTTAGATGCATGGTCCACAGGGGACAGCCTACAAAGTCTGTCTGCAGTCCCTAATTCAAATTGTCCTCCGCTGACCACACCACTGCTGCCCTTGTACCCCTGGAACCAATTTTAAATTGCCTACAGCCCAATATTTTTTATGTTAGGCCTTCGAAGCCTGTCTGCGGTCCCTCCTTCCACTAGGCCTCCACTGACCAGACCACTGCTGCCCGTGTGCCCCTGGAACCAATTTTAAATTGCCTACAGCCCAATATTTTTTATGTTAGGCCTTCGAAGCCTGTCTGCGGTCCCTCCTTCCACTAGGCCTCCACTGACCATTCTACTGCTGTCCGTGTACCCCTGGAACCAATTTTAAATTGCCTACAGCCCAATTTTTTTTATGTTAGGCCTTAGAAGCCTGTCTGCGGCCCATTCTTTCTACTACTACTGCACTGACCAGTCTACAGCTGCCCGTGTACCCCTGGAACCTATTTTAAAGTGCCTACAGCCCAATATTTTTTATGTTAGGCCTTCGAAGCCTGTCTGCGGTCCCTCCTTCCACTAGGCCTCCACTGACCATTCTACTGCTGCCCGTGTACCCCTGGAACCAATTTTAAAGTGCCTACAGCCATATTTTATTATGTTAGGCCTACTACGCCTGTCTGCGGTCCCTCCTTACACTAGTCCTCCACTGACCAGACCACTGCTGCCCGTGTACCCCTGGAACCAATTTTAAATTGCCTACAGCCCAATTTTTTTTATGTTAGGCCTTCGAAGCCTGTCTGCGGCCCGTTCTTTCTACTACTACTACACTAACCAGACCACAGCTGCCCGTGTACCCCTGGAACCAATGTTAAAGTGCCTACAGCCCAATTTTTTTTATGTTAGGCCTTCGAAGCCTGTCTGCGGCCCGTTCTTTCTACTACTACTACACTGACCAGACCACAGCTGCCCGTGTACCCCTGGAACCTTTTTTAAGCTGCATTGAGCCACATTTTTGGTTTAAGGCCTACTACCTGTGTCTGTCTGAGCCACTCAATACAGCTGTGTTCCTTTTAAAAAAGCTGAGCGTCAATAGTCTTGTTTTCAGCCTCTAGGAATTTTAAAACTCCATTGGGGGTACAACTTTGGTAGGGCCTACTAACGGTGTCTGCCGCCCCAAGGTGTGCCCCAGGTTTCGTCCACATTGCTTCTATCTTCCAACTCTCGTTTAGTAGTTGTTGGAAACTACACTGCATAAGGTCTAAAAATTGGGTATGGGGTGTAGAGACGGTGTGTTCCACTCCAAGGTGTTCCCTAGGTTTCCTCGCCATTGCTTCGATCTTCTGACTCTCGTTTAGTAGTTGTTGAAAACTACACTGCATTCGGCCTACAAGTTGGGTCTGGGATGTAGAGACGGTGTGTTCCATTCCAAGGTGTTCCCCAGGTTGCCTCTCCATTGCTTCAATCTTAAAGCTCTTGTTTAGTAGTTGGTGAAAACTACACTGCATTAGGCCTACAAATTGGGTATGGGGTGTAGAGACAGTGTGTTCCACTCCAAGGTGTTCCCCAGGTTTCCTCTCCATTGCTTCGATCTTCCGACTCTCGTTTAGTAGTTGTTGAAAACTACACAGCATTAGGCCTACAAATTGGGTATGGGGTGTAGAGACGGTGTGTTCCACTCCAAGGTGTTCCCCAGGTTTCCTCTCCATTGCTTCAATCTTCTGACTCTCGTTTAGTAGTTGTTGAAAACAACACTGCATTAGGCCTACTAGTTGGGTTGGGGCCTTCTATCTGTGTCTGCCGCTCCTTGCTGTTCTCCTACAGTGAACAAAGCTGTGCCACCGGTTTACTACTGTTGCCAATTTTGAACTGCATTTAGAATACTTACTGATTTGGGCCTACTCTCTGTGTCAGCCTCTCATTCCAGTTGTCCTCCACTGAACAAAGCAATGCCCCCTGGCTAGTCCTGTTACCAATTTTGAACTGAATTTAGCCCACTTTATTCTTTGGGCCCATATCTGTTTTCCCCTCATCCTGCCCATTGCCCAGCCAGTGATAGATGAGTCTGCTGGTACATTGACCCATAACGCAACATTCCCCGTGCACGCTACACTGCAAGATTGTGACCCTGCTGAAAGTCAGGTCCCCCTTCCCGCATACCATACCACATTACATGGGGACAAAGAGGAAGGTGCAGATGAAGGTGCAGGTTCCTTCATCAGGTGGAGGGAGGAATACTCGTTGGCGACGTCACTGGCACAGGGCCTCTCATAGTACGCAAAAGTGTTGCTGCCGGTGGGAGGCTCCCCCGCCGTGCAAACACACCGCTGTACTTTGAGGGGCCCTGTGCCGGTGCGAATGCGAACGAGTGGGCCCCCACTGCTTGCTCAGGATCACAGCACTTGCAAAGTTGAAATACTTATCTCTCCCTGCTCCACTGCCGTGACGTAGTCCACGTTTCCAGGGCCCACTAAAAACTTGAACCAGCCCTACCCCCCACAACTTTAGCCAAATGACCCCCAATTTCCAATGCCTAACTATTATTATAAAGTAAATTAAGATTGGCAAGCTTCAGTAACAAGAATGGATGTTTTTGCCATTAAATGGGCACTGTAGGTGTTTTCCTGGCCTCCACCCACTGCCGACTATGCTTCTCCATTGACTTGCATTGGGTTTCGTGTTTCGGTCGATCCCCGACTTTTGGTGATAATCGGACGATTTCACTCGACTCGACTTTTGACAAAGTCGGGTTTCGCAAAACCCGACTCGATCCTAAAAAAGTGAAAGTCGCTCAACCCTAGTCCTAATATCTAGAGGTAGAGCATTCCAGAGGATTGTCGCAGCACGAGAGAAGTCTTGGAGTCAGGAGTAGGAGGTACGGACTAGTGCAGAGGTTAGTCGAAAGTCGTTTGCAGAGCACAGTGGTCGGTTAGGCCGATAGACCGAAATGAGGTAGGAGATGTAAGGGGGTACTGCACTGTGGAGAGCTTTGTGGGTGAGAACAAGTACTTTGAGTTGGATTCTATAATGAATGGGCAGCCAGTGTAATGACTAGTGAAGCGTAGGCTTGAGCGAAACGGATCGGACAAATTCAAAAGTCGCTGACTTTTGGCAAAGTCGGGTTTCGTGAAACCCGACCCGATCCTAGTGTGGGATCGGCCATGCGGTCGGCGATCTTCGCGCCAAAGTCGCATTTCGTATGACGCGTTTAGCGCCATTTTTTCAGCCAATGAAGGAGCGTGGGCAGAGTGATGACATAGGTCTTAGGGGCGTGCACGCCTATCGCCATCTTATCGCTTGTGTGCTGTAGCGATTTGCAATGTTGAACACCAGCTTTGCTGTGCAGGGACAGAGGGGGAGGGAGAGAGTGAGAGAGAGAGAAAAAAAAAAAGATTTCCCATTGACCTGCATTGGGTTTCGTGTTTCGGTCGATCCCCGACTTCGATCCCCGACTTTTCGCGGTAATCGGCCAATTTCACTCGACTCGACTTTTGAGATAGTCGGGTTTCACAAAACCCGACTCGACCCAAAAAAAGTAAAACTCGCTCCACCCTAGTGAAGAGTGGACACATCTGAATACCTATTAGCAGGATGGACAACCCTGGCTGCTGCATTAAGGATAGACTGGGACCATGCATACCAGAATAAGGTTGGAGATGTTAGGAGTCGAGTTCCTGCCACTGCACAGCGGAAATCTCGAGCCATGTCTGCTGCGGTCTCCCATTCTGCATCAGCCACAGTGCAGCCTGCTCAGCGGAGACATCGGTCCCAGTGTCTCACAGAATCTGGTACTGTGCAAAGGACTACTGCTGCCTCTCCGGACTCTGCTATTGTACCCTGCACTTGTCTGGGGTGAGCAGGCTTTTCGGGGACTAAGTCCTGCTTTGCACACACTGAGCATGCCCAGGGTAAGATCTCTCAATGGAGATCAAGGGTCACATGCTCAGGTACTGCAGCAACTTCCATTGGTCCTCCAGGAAGGTTATGTACCTGATCAAGTTCTGTGGAAGTCTTCCATTGGTCCTTCTTGGAAGGTCCTGAAGTTGCTGCAGCTATAAAAGGTTCTCATGACCGCATGGCCATGCGCTAGTGTCAATTTATGTAAGAGCTCAGCGCCAGTGTGGTCGCGTGTGTGTGTGTGTGTGTGTATGTATGTATATGTGTGTGTGTGTGTGTGTGTGTGTGTGTATGTGTATTCAGGGACCCGGCTGAAATAAGCCCCTAGAATGCTGGCACCTCCGGCGAAGAGTTTCATGTGAGTGGACTCAGGGCTGGCGTATAGCCATCAGAATTCCGGCTCCACTGGAGAGGAGCTGCGTGTTTGCATTTGACTGCATGACCACCATCTGCTCTACTAAGTAGCTGTGTTCCCCTGTCAAGATAACAGGGTACAGCATTCTCTTTACTAACGGACTCTGAAGTAACAGAGTTTGTTTATACTACTATATTGTACCGCCATATCTAGCAGCAGGTTCTTTCCTGCACAGTGGATCCCGGGTTGTGAACGCACCAACTATTTCTAATAAATATATATTCGGTGCATTCCGCCAACCCTAACAGTACACTAGCACCAGGATCTGGCTAAGTATGGCGGATAAACAGCGATTGCAGGGGTACATCTAGCTGCTGGAGGGCCGGTTGTCGTCTCTCGAGCGTGCAACCTCAGCGGTGGATGTTACCGCAATAGCTGTTCAGGCTGCCAGCATTGATGCAGCATCTTTACCCACTGCCACCTCTGTTCTGACCTTATCTCACCTCCCATTGCCTGAAAAATTCTCTGGGGACAGTAAGTCCTGTAGGGGTTTCGTGAGCCAGTGTGGTATACATCTCAAGCTCCTGGCTGCACGTTTTTCCACAGAGCGGGCAAAGGTGGGATTCATAATTTCTCTCCTATTAAACAGAGCTTTGTAGTGGGATACGAACAGAGCTTTGGAGTGGGCTACGCCGCTGTGGGAGCGCAACGATCATGTAGTGCGGAGTGTTCCTCAGTTTCTGGGCACTCAGAAACAGGTCTTTGTACGACCTCAAGTCACCCATGATACGGCGCTCCAACTGCTGGCATTGACGCAGGGTTCGACCATGGTCAGTCATTTTGCCGTCCACTTCCGGACGTTAGCGTCTGAGTTGGAGTGGCCAGATAAAGCCCTCATCCCTGTATTTTGGAGGGGGTTGGCTGACCATGTGAAGGACGCTTTGGCCACTAGGGAATTTCCTGCCACACTGGAGGAGCTCATAGCTGTATCAACTCGCATAGACCTTCGTTTTCACGAGCGAAGGTTGGAGAGAGCCCAGTGTAGGCAGAGGTTTCAGCTGGCTCCCACCTTTGCCAGACCTATGGAATCTCCGGTCCAGGCGCCCGAGTCACATGAGGCCATAGAGGTGTCACAAGAGGGGTCCAAGCCCCGGTCCGCCCATGCACTTAAGGTCTGTCATGTTTGCCGGCTGTCAGGACATCTTGCCTCCAAGTGTCCTCAGCGGTCGAGGGAGCGTCAGCGTCTAGTGGCAGTTGAAGGAGGTACACTAGACACGGCAACGTTTGCCTCTAAGTTGTCCTTCAAGGGGACAATTACCATAGGCCCATCCACTCTTATGGTAGAGCTATGCATGGACTCTGGGGCGGAGGGCAATTTTATGTCATCCGCTTTCGCCCTGGTGTCAGGACTCTGAACATTTTTTACCTTTTGTGCATTACTGCCCTTTTCCAAGATGGCGTCTTTGGTCTCATGTGCACTGTGTCTTCCTGCTATAAAACTCCACCCCAGCCTTCAGTCTGTGCTAGAGTATTCTGCCTTGCATCCAGCTCCTGACCTCTGATTACTCCCTGGCTATACACCTGCTCCTGTGAACCTGTGTGGTGATCCTGCTACTCTGCTCTGAGTTCCTGCTGCATACACAAGTTTCCAGTAATCCTCCTTCATCTGCTGCTCGTGTTTAGTGTTGAGCGATACCGTCCGATACTTGAAAGTATCGGTATCGGATAATATCGGCCGATACCCGAAAAGTATCGGATATCGCCGATACCGATATCCGATACCAATACAAGTCAATGGGACACCAAGTATCGGAAGGTATCCTGATGGCTCCCAGGGTCTGAAGGAGAGGAAACTCTCCTTCAGGCCCTGGGATCCATATTAATGTGTAAAATAAAGAATTAAAATAAAAAATATTGTTATATTCATCTCTCCGGCGGCCCCTGAACATCACCGCGAGGAACCGGCGTCCGGCAGGCTTCTTTGTTCAAAATGAGCGCCTTTAGGACCTGACGTCGCGGCTTCTGATTGGTCGCGTGCCGCCCATGTGACCGCCACGCGACCAATCAGAAGCCGATACCACAAAAATATCGGATCTCGGTATCGGAATTCCGATACTTGCGGTATCGGAATGCTCAACACTACTTGTGTTTACTTCATCTGCATTTGCTGGACATGTAAGCTGCTGCTGCTCTGCAATAACCTGATACTTTTAACCAGGCCTCCCTGGTTGAGCTAAGATATGATTTGAACTGCCTTATAAGCTTATCTATCTGTGTTTGGACTAAGACAAGGATTTATTCGTGTCAAGTTTCCTCAAGAATAACTGTGCTTCATAGACTTTCTGCTTGATTGCATTTCCCTCTGAAGTTTCCTATAGACTGCTAAGCTGCATTTATTATATGCCCCAAGTGTTGTGGACTTGAGTTTCTCTCTGCACCTGTTTGAATCACCGTGTGATAATATAGACTTTACCACTTATAACACTGTGTCCTGTAGTTGTCTTGTTCCACGCAAAGAGTCTCCTGAGTTATCCCCTATAATTATTACACCTGGTGATGCTCGCAAAACCAGTAACCGTTCGAGTGATAAATGGGTCGACACTACCTTTACAGATTACACACCAAACCATTCCTTTCACTCTTTCTGTGTCTCCATCACATCAGGAAATTATCTCTCTATTAGTCCTTCCTGAGGGAATTGATGAGGTCCTGCTGGGGATACCATGGCTACGCTATCATTCTCCTCATATAGAGTGGTCCTCAGGGAGAATTCTGGGATGGAGTAAATCATGTGAGGGTAGATGTCAGAGGAGTGCGTTCAGGTTGCTACAACAGAGGTACCCGCAGATCTTTGCTCTCTCCCCAAACACTATTAATCCTATGCGGACGTGTTCTCCCAAAGGGCTGCGGAGACCCTTCCGCCTCACCGCCCCTATGACTGTCCTATTGACCTCTTGCCTGGTGCTGAGCCTCCCCGGGGTCGAGTCTATCCGTTATCTCTCCCGGAGACAGAGGCAATGTCTGAGTACATTCAAGAGAATCTGGCAAGAGGATTCATTAGGAAGTCAGTGTCACCTGCAGGGGCAGGTTTCTTCTTCGTGCAGAAGAAAAGTGGAGAGTTACGTCCATGCATAGACTACAGGGGTCTTAACGCCTTCACCGTTAAGAACAAGTTCCCACTACCCCTGATATCTGAGCTCTTTGATAGGCTACGGGGAGCAAGGGTATTTACTAAACTAGATCTGCGGGGTGCTTACAACCTGATTCGTATCCGTGAGGGGGACGAATTGAAGATGGCTTTTAACACCAGTGATGGGCACTATGAATATCTGGTGTTGCCCTTCGGGCTCTATAATGCCCCAGCCGTTTTCCAAGACTTTGTGAACGACATCTTTCGGGATATGCTCACCACCTCGGTTGTAGTCGATCTGGATGATATTCTCATCAACTCTCCAGATATTGACTCCCATCGGAGAGATGTTCGCAAAGTCTTCGACCTCTTACCGGCAAACTCCCTCTACGCCAAGTTGGAGAAGTGTGTGTTTGAGCAGGAGTCTTTGCCTTTCCTTGGATATATAATCTCTGCCCTGGGTTTGGCAATGGATCCTGCCAAGCTACAGGCTGTGATGGACTGGCAAAAACCCCATTCACTTAAAGCGGTGCAGCGCTTTATGGGGTTCATTAATTACTATTGCCAGTTCATTCCACACTTCTCAACTTTGGTAGCTCCCTTGGTTGCTCTCACCAAGAAGGGAGCAAATCCCAAGTTGTGGTCGGAGGATGTCTCTAAGGCCTTTCTCTCGATTAAGTCACACTTCGCTATCGCTCCCATTCTACATCGCACAGATGTAGATAAGCCATTTAGCATGGAGGTGGATGCCTCATCTGTTGGTGCTGGAGCAGTCCTTTTCCAAAAGGATACTCAAGGTCGGAAGCATCCTTGCTTCTTCTTCTCCAAGACCTTCACACCGGCTGAGAGGAATTATTCTATCGGGGACAGGGAGTTGCTAGCCATGAAGTTGGCTTTCTCAGAGTGGAGACATCTCTTGGAGCGAGCTCGCTTTCCCTTCCAGGTATTCACTGACCACAAGAACTTGGTATATCTATAGACGGCCCAGTGGTGAATTCTTGCCTGGCTAGATGGTCCCTGTTCTAGTCCCGGTTTCACTTTACTCTCCACTTTCTCTCTGGGGAGAAAAACATTCGTGCCGACGCTCTCTCCAGCTCCGTAGTGTCATCTGAGGAGGAGGAGCCTCGGCTTATTGTCCCTTCTGAGAGCCTGAGAACTTCCTGAGAACTTTCACCTGTCTTTCACTAGGGGGACTTGTCAGGGAGTCACAAAAACACTGAACTTTAGGAAGGCAAAGTTTGACCAGCTTAGAAATGCCCTTAATCTGGTAGACTGGGACAATATCCTCAGAAATAAGAATACAGATAATAAATGGAAAATGTTTAAGAACATCCTAAATAGGCACTGTAAGCGGTTTATACCTTGTGGGAATAAAAGGACTAGAAATAGGAAAAACCCAATGTGGCTAAACAAAGAAGTAAGACAGGCAATTAACAGTAAAAAGAAAGCATTTGCACTACCAAAGCAGGATGGCACCATTGAAGCTCTAAAAAACTATAGGGAGAAAAATACTTTCTCTAAAAAACTAATTAAAGCTGCCAAAAAGGAAACAGAGCCAGCAATGAAAAAGAAAAAATAATCTCCAGCATGGATCTTCTAAAAAGTCAATTTATTGGAAACACTTTAAAATGCAAACATTTGCAAAAAAGAGATGGGGGTCCCAGGTGGTCAACGCCGATGCGTTTCGACCATCAGGTCTTAGCCATGTTGCCATGACTAAGACCTGATGGTCGAAACGCATTGGCGTTGACCACCTGGGACCCCCATCTCTTTTTTGCAAATGTTTGCATTTTAAAGTGTTTCCAATAAATTGACTTTTTAGAAGATCCATGCTGGAGATTATTTTTTCTTTTTCATTGCAGGCTCTGGACTACGCCCTTGACCAAGGCGGCTCCGTGCATGGACATCATTGCACTGTTGAGGGATTGGTGAGCTGACTTATTTTCTTCCCATTTTTTCCTTTTTCCCTATTTTTGTAAAAAGGAAACAGAGAAGCACATTGCTAAGGAGAGTAAAGCTAATCCCAAACTGTTCTTCAACTATATCAATAGTAAAAGAATAAAAATTGAAAATGTAGGCCCCTTAAAAAATAGTGAGGAAAGAATGGTTGTAGATGACGAGGAAAAAGCTAACATATTAACCCCTTTCTGCCATTAGACGTACTATTGCGTCCATGTGGGGTGGGCTTTACTTCCCAAGGACGCAATAGTACGTCATGTGCGATCGGCAGCGCTCACGGGGGGAGCGCCGCCGATCGCGGCCGGGTGTCAGCTGTTTATCGCAGCTGACATCCGGCACTATGTGCCAGGAGCGGTCACGGACCGCCCCCGGCACATTAACCCCCGGCACACCGCGATCAAAGATGATCGCGATGTGCCGGCGGTACAGGGAAGCACCGCGCAGGGAGGGGGCTCCCTGCGGGCTTCCCTGAGCCCCCCGCAGCAACGCGATGTGATCGCGTTGCTGCGAGGGTCTCACCTCCCTCCCTGCTCCCTCCAGCCCCGGATCCAAGATGGCCGCGGATCCGGGTCCTGCAGGGAGGGAGGTGGCTTCACAGAGCCTGCTCAGAGCAGGCACTGTGAAGCAGCCTGCACTCCTATCAGATCAGTGATCTGACAGAGTGCTGTGCAAACTGTCAGATCACTGATCTGTGATGTCCCCCCCTGGGACAAAGTAAAAAAGTAAAAAAAAAAATTTCAAATGTGTAAAAAAAAATAAAAAAAAATATTCCAAAATAATGAAAAAAAAAATAAAAATATTATTCCCATAAATACATTTCTTTATCTAAATAAAAAAAACAAAACAATAAAAGTACACATATTTAGTATCGCCGCGTCCGTAACGGCCCGACCTATAAAACTGGCCCACTAGTTAACCCCTTCAGTAAACACCGTAAGAAAAAAAAAAAAAAAACGAGGCAAAAAACAACGCTTGATAATCATACCGCCGAACAAAAAGTGGAATAACACGCGATCAAAAAGACAGATATAACTAACCATGGTACCGCTGAAAACGTCATCTTGTCCCGCAAAAAACGAGCCGCCATACAGCATCATCAGCAAAAAAATAAAAAAGTTATAGTCCTGAGAATAAAGCGATGCAAAAATAATTATTTTTTCTATAAAATAGTTTTTATCGTATAAAAGCGCCAAAACATAAAAAAATGATATAAATGAGGTGTCGCTGTAATCGTACTGACCCGAAGAATAAAACTGCTTCATCAATTTTACCAAACGCGGAACGGTATAAACGCCTCCCCCAAAAGAAATTCATGAATAGCTGGTTTTTGGTCATTCTGCCTCACAAAAATCGGAATAAAAAGCGATCAAAAAATGTCACGTGCCCGAAAATGTTACCAATAAAAACATCAACTCGTCCCGCAAAAACCAAGACCTCACATGACTCTGTGGACCAGAATATAGAAAAATTATAGCTCTCAAAATGTGGTAACGCAAAAAATATTTTTTGCAATAAAAAGCGTCTTTCAGTGTGTGACGGCTGCCAATCATAAAAATCCGCTAAAAAACCCGCTATAAAAGTAAATCAAACCCCCCTTCATCACCCCCTTAGTTAGGGAAAAATTAAAAAAATGTATTTATTTCCATTTTCCCATTAGGGCTAGGGTTAGAGTTAGGGCTAGGGTTAGGGCTAGGGTTAGGGCTAGGGTTAGGGCTAGGGTTAGGGCTAGGGTTAGGGCTAGGGTTAGGGCTAGGGTTAGGGTTAGGGCTAGGGTTAGGGCTAAGGTTAGGGCTAGGGTTAGGGCTAGGGTTAGGGTTAGGGCTAGGGTTAGGGCTAGGGTTAGGGTTAGGGCTAGGGTTAGGGCTAGGGTTAGGGCTAGGGCTACAGTTTGGGTTGGGGCTAAAGTTACAGTTAGGGTTTAGATTACATTTACGGTTGGGAATAGGGTTGGGATTAGGGTTAGGGGTGTGTCAGGGTTAGAGGTGTGGTTAGGGTTACTGTTGGGATTAGGGTTAGGGATGTGTTTGGATTAGGGTTTCAGTTATAATTGGGGGGTTTCCACTGTTTAGGCACATCAGGGGCTCTCCAAACGCGACATGGCGTCTGATCTCAATTCCAGCCAATTCTGCGTTGAAAAAGTAAAACAGTGCTTCTTCCCTTCCGAGCTCTCCCGTGTGCCCAAGCAGGGGTTTACCCCAACATATGGGGTATCAGCGTACTCAGGACAAATAGGACAACAACTTTTGGGGTCCAATTTCTCCTGCTACCCTTGGGAAAATACAAAACTCGGGGCTAAAACATATTTTTTGTGGGAAAAAAAAGATTTTTTATTTTCACGGCTCTGCGTTATAAACTGTAGTGAAACACTTGGGGGTTCAAAGTTCTCACAACACATCTAGATTAGTTCCCTGGGGGGTCTAGTTTCCAATATGGGGTCACTTGTGGGGGGTTTCTACTGTTTAGGTACATTAGGGGTTCTGCAAATGCAATGTGACGTCTGCAGACCATTCCATCTAAGTCTGCATTCCAAATGGCGCTCCTTCCCTTCCGAGCTCTGCCATGCGCTCAAACGTTGGTTTCCCCCAACATACGGGGTATCAGCGTACTCAGGACAAATTGGACAACAACTTTTGGGGTCGAATTTCTCCTCTTACCCTCGGGAAAATACAAAACTGGGGGCTAAAAAATAATTTTGGGGGGAAAGATTTTTTTTTTTAATTTTCACGGCTCTGCGTTACAAACTGTAGTGAAACACTTGGGGGTTCAAAGCTATCACAACACATCTAGATGAGTTCCTTAGGGGGTCTAGTTTCCAAAATGGTGTCACTTGTGGGAGGTTTCTACTGTTTAGGTACATTAGGGGCTCTGCAAATGCAATGTGACACCTGCAGACCATTCCATCTAAGTCCTCATTCCAAATGGAGCTCCTTCCCTTCCGAGCCCTCCCATGCGCCCAAACAGTGGTTCCCCCCCACATATGGGGTATCAGCGCACTCAGGACAAATTGGACAACAAATTGTGGGGTCGAATTTCTCCTTTTACCCTCGGAAAAATACAAAACTGGGGGCTAAAAAATAATTTTTGTGGGAAAAAATTTTTGTTTTATTTTTACGGCTCTCCATTATAAACTTCTGTGAAGCCCTTGGTGGGTCAAAGCGCTCAGCACACATCTAGATAAGTTCCTAAGGGGGTCTACTTTCCAAAATGGTGTCACTTGTGGGGGGTTTCTACTGTTTAGGTACATTAGGGGCTCTGCAAACGCAATGTGACACCTGCAGACCATTCCATCTAAGTCTGCATTCAAATGGCACTCCTTCCCTTCTGAGCCCTCCCATGTGCCCAAACAGTGGTTCCCCCCACATATGGTGTATCATCGCACTCAGGACAAATTGGGCAACAAATTTTGGGGTCCAATTTCTCCTGTTACCCTCAGGAAAATACAAAACTGGGGGCTAAAAAAATAATTTTTGTGGGAAAAAAATTTTGTTTTATTTTTACGGCTCTGCATTATAAACTTCTGTGAAGCACTTGGTGGGTCAAAGTGCTCACCACACCTCTAGATAAGTTCCTTAGGGGGTCTACTTTCCAAAATGGTGTCATTTGTGGGGGGTTTCAATGTTTAGGCACATCAGTGGCTCTTCAAACGCAACATGGCGTCCCATCTCAATTCCTGTCAATTTTGCTTTGAAAAGTCAAACGGCGCTCCTTCCCTTCCGAGCTCTCCCATCCACCCAAACAGTGGTTTACCCCCACATATGGGGTATCCGCGTACTCAGGACAAATTGTACAACAACTTTTGGGGTCCAATTTCTTCTCTTACCCTTGGGAAAATAAAAAATTGGGGGCAAAAAGATAATTTTTGTGAAAAAATGATTTTTTATTTTTACGGTTCTACATTATAAACTTCTGTGAAGCACTTGTTGGGTCAAAGTGCTCACCACACCTCTAGATAAGTTCCTTAGGGGGTCTACTTTCCAAAATGGTGTCACTTGTGGGGGGTTTCAATGTTTAGCCACATCAGGGGCTCTCCAAACGAAACATGGCGTCCCATCTCAATTCCAGTCAATTTTGCATTGAAAAGTCAAATGGCACTCCTTCGCTTCCGAGCTCTGCCATGCGCCCAAACAGTGGTTTACCCCCACATGTGGGGTATTGGCATACTCAGGACAAATTGTACAACAATGTTTGGGGTCCATTTTCTCCTGTTACCCTTGGTAAAATAAAACAAATTGGAGCTGAATTACATTTTTTGTGAAAAAAAGTTAAATGTTCATTTTTATTTAAACATTCAAAAAATTCCTGTGAAGCACCAGAAGGGTTAATAAACTTCTTGAATATGGTTTTGAGCACCTTGAGGGGTGTAGTTTTTAGAATGGTGTCACACTTGGGTATTTTCTATCATATAGACCCCTCAAAATGACTTCAAATGAGATGTGGTCCCTAAAATAAAATGGTGTTGTAGATATGAGAAATTGCTGGTCAACTTTTAACCCTTATAACTCCCTAACAAAAAAAAATTTTGGTTCCAAAATTGTGCTGATGTAAAGTAGACATGTGGGAAATGTTACTTATTAAGTATTTTGTGTGACATATCTCTGTGATTTAATTGCATAAAAATTCAAAGTTGGAAAATTGCGAAATTTTCATAATTTTCGCCAAATTTCCGTTTTTTTCACAAATAAACGCAGGTACTATCAAATAATTTTTACCATTGTCATGAAGTACAATATGTCACGAGAAAACAATGTCAGAATCACCAGGATCCATTGAAGCGTTCCAGAGTTATAACCTCATAAAGGGACAGTGGTCAGAATTGTAAAAATTGGCCCGGTCATTAACGTGCAAACCACCCTTGGGGGTAAAGGGGTTAAACACCTTCTTCTCCACGGTATTCACTGTGGAAAATTAAATGCTAGGTGAAATCCCAAGAAACAATGTAAACCCTATATTAAGGGTCACCAATCTAACCCAAGAAGAGGTGCGAAACCGGCTAAATAAGATTAAAATAGATAAATCTCCGGGTCCGGATGGCATACACCCACGAGTAGTAAGAGAACTAAGTAATGTAATAGATAAACCATTATTTCTTATTTTTAGTGACTCTATAGCGACAGGGTCTGTTCCGCAGGACTGGTGCATAGCAAATGTGGTGCCAATATTCAAAAAGGGCTCTAAAAGTGAACCTGTAAATTATAGGCCAGTAAGTCTAACCTCTATTGTTGGTAAAATATTTGAAGGGTCTCTGAGGGATGTTATTCTGGATTATCTCAATGAGAATAACTGTTTAACTCCATATCAGCATGGGTTTATGAGAAATCGCTCCTGTCAAACCAATCTAATCAGTTTTTATGAAGAGGTAAGCTATAGGCTGGACCACGGTGAGTCATTGGATGTGGTATATCTCGATTTTTCCAAAGCGTTTGATACCGTGCCGCACAAGAGGTTGGTACACAAAATGAGAATGCTTGGTCTGGGGGAAAATGTGTGTAAATGGGTTAGTAACTGGCTTAGTGATAGAAAGCAGAGGGTGGTTATAAATGGTATAGTCTCTAACTGGGTCGCTGTGACCAGTGGGGTACCGCAGGGGTCGGTATTGGGACCTGTTCTCTTCAACATATTCATTAATGATCTGGTAGAAGGTTTACACAGTAAAATATCGATATTTGCAGATGATACAAAACTATGTAAAGCAGTTAACACAAGAGAAGATAGTATTCTGCTACAGATGGATCTGGATAAGTTGGAAACTTGGGCTGAAAGGTGGCAGATGAGGTTTAACAATGATAAATGTAAGGTTATACACATGGGAAGAAGGAATCAATATCACCATTACACACTGAACGGGAAACCACTGGGTAAATCTGACAGGGAGAAGGACTTGGGGATCCTAGTTAATGATAAACTTACCTGGAGCAGCCAGTGCCAGGCAGCAGCTGCCAAGGCAAACAGGATCATGGGGTGCATTAAAAGAGGTCTGGATACACATGATGAGAGCATTATACTGCCTCTGTACAAATCCCTAGTTAGACCGCACATGGAGTACTGTGTCCAGTTTTGGGCACCGGTGCTCAGGAAGGATATAATGGAACTAGAGAGAGCACAAAGGAGGACAACAAAATTAATAAAGGGGAAGGGAGAACTACAATACCCAGATAGATTAGCGAAATTACGATTATTTAGTCTAGAAAAAAGACGACTGAGGGGCGATCTAATAACCATGTATAAGTATATAAGGGAACTATACAAATATCTTGCTGAGGATCTGTTTATACCAAGGAAGGTGACGGGCACAAGGGGGCATTCTTTGTGTCTGGAGGAGAGATGGTTTTTCCACCAACATAGAAGAGGATTCTTTACTGTTAGGGCAGTGAGAATCTGGAATTGCTTGCCTGAGGAGGTGGTGATGGCGAATTCAGTCGAGGGGTTTAAGAGAGGCCTGGATGTCTTCCTGGAGCAGAACAATATTGTATCATACAATTATTAGGTTCTGTAGAAGGACGTAGATCTGGGGATTTATTATGATGGAATATAGGCTGAACTGGATGGATAATCCAGAAAAACATCCCTCAGAAACCCTTCAAATATTTTACCAACAATAGAGGTTAGACTTACTGGCCTATAATTTCCAGGTTCACTTTTAGAGCCCTTTTTGAATATTGGCACCACATTTGCTATGCGCCAGTCCTGCGAACAGACCCCGTCGCTATAGAGTCCCTAAAAATAAGAAATAATGGTTTATCTATTACATTACTTAGTTCTTTTAGTACTCGTCGGTGTATGCCATCCGGACCTGGAGATTTATCTATTTTAATCTTATTTATCTGGTTTCGCACCTCTTCTTGGGTTAGATTGGGGACCCTTAATATCGGGTTTTCATTGTTTCTTGGGATTTCACCTAGCATTTCATTTTCCACCGTGAATACCGTGGAGAAGAAGGTGTTTAATATGTTAGCTTTTTCCTCGTCATCTACAACCATTCTTTCCTCACTAATTTTAAGGGGCCTACATTTTCAGTTTTTATTCTTTTACTATTGATATAGTTGAAGAACAGTTTGGGATTAGTTTTACTCTCCTTAGCAATGTGCTTCTCTGTTTCCTTTTTGGCAGCATTAATTAGTTTTTAAGATAAAGTATTTTTCTCCGTATAGTTTTTTAGAGCTTCAATGGTGCCATCCTGCTTTAGTAGTGCAAATGCTTTCTTTTTACTGTTAATTGCCTGTCTTACTTCTTTGTTTAGCCACATTGGGTTTTTCCTATTTCTAGTCCTTTTATTCCCACAAGGTATAAAAGATATTATAAAGAAGAATCATGTGTACATCGCAATTACAAATAAAAAGGGATTAACAGTGAAAATTGACTTACGATTCTTTCATATCATTCAATGGTATGCTATATGGTGGCTGGGGGAGGGGTACCTTCTCCACTTATTCTCAGGTCAGATTGCACAGCCTGTCGTAGCTGAATCCCCAGCAAAAGACACTGCAAGAATCCTGCTTTACACAGATATTCCCTGCCTAAAGCCCAGGTACTGCCCCTGTCGTGACATCACTTAGGGGCTAAAACCTCCCCTTTTCTTACAATATGAAAACTATTTTTTATGCATAATTTGCTATGTGAACCTCACATAAGTATGACACGATGCTCATGATGTTCCCCACATCAGGGGAGTTCTGTTAAGTGTAAATACAGAGCCATTACATGATCTGCTTAAGGAGAAATCTGCACTTTGCCCTCGTTGCACCTAGCTGCTCATGCTTTCAGTGGCCGATAGGTCTACCGATGGACATCCAGAATATGTACTGTAATTTGTATAGTTCCAGCCCAAATCGGTGCCGCGATATGTAACATTAATAGAACAAAGAAACTCATGTCTTACACCAGTTCCAACTAGTGCTAGATGGGAGGAGTGAGCAGCCTTTGCAGAAACTGCTATTTGCAGGGGGCAATAAAAAATTTTCACACACACACACACACACACACACACACACACAGGGAACCAGCAGAGAAAAGAGGGGGGGGGTCAGAATAGCCCGCAGCATGTGTCTTGCAAAGCTAGGCTGACTCAAACATGGCATATTCACATTATCATGACAATGTGTATCAGGATGTAGATGAGGGGACCATATACCAGGAGATATTAAGTACAAAATTTACATTTTTTGCTTCAGTTTTTATTTCCCTAATTTCCTCCTTTAAACTCTAGGTGAGTCTTATGGTCCGGTGCGTCTTATAGTCTGAAAAATATGGTATTTCATGTAATAAAATGCAATTTAATTATGCAAAAAATATTACAATGTTATTTCCTGTCTTTTGTTTTTAGATTCTGTCTCTTACAGTTGAAGTGTACCTACAAAAAAACAAATTACAGACCATTCTTTGTATCTGGAAAAACTTGAAAAATCGGTATAGTATCCAATAGTTATTTTCCCCATTGTAAATAATTTTCTCCAGGTCAGAGCTATTTTTGACAGTCAACAAAATACAATTTTTAAAGTAATTAATTCTTTACACTCCAGGTATGATAATGACTTCTCGCTGTGTGGGATTTTTTATGTTTAAAAGGGTTGTTTACTACTTGGACAATCCCTTCTCAAGCCTTATGTTTGATTCTGTAAAAATAAAAATAATTATTCAAACCTTCCATGCCGATGCTCTTCCAGCAGTGTCAGCACTTGTGTTCATAAAACTCATGTGAGTTTGTCACGTCATGTGAGCCCTGTGGCCAATCAGCGCTGATTTCACTGTCCCTGTTATGATCCGGTGACCTTGGAGCAGCATGAAAACTTTCACTGGAGTAGGTGGTCACTATACTGACCGCAAATCCTGATCTTAACACCGCAACTAGAAGTAGCCGTGGAGTGTACCTAACAATCCTAGACACCTCATCACAGCCGGAGGACTAAATACCCCTAAAGATGGAAATAAAAATACTATCTTGCCTAAGAGCAGAACCCCAAAGGATAGACAGCCCCCCACAAATATTGGCGGTGAGTCGGAGAGGAAAAAACATACACAGGCAGAAAAACAGGATTTAGCACAAGAGGCCACTCTAGCTAAAATAGGACAGGGTAGGACAGAGTTCTGTGCAGTCAGGATTAAAACCCTTCAAAAATATCCACAGCAGAATATACAAAAACTTCCTCCATCTAACTAAAGACGTAGGAGCGTATATCTGCAACTCCAGCGAATCCTACATTCAGAGCAGGAATACAATCAAAAACAAGCACACAGCCTGTGTGCCACAGAAAAAGAAACAGACACTTATCTTTGCTGAAATGGCAGCCAAGAAGGAGAAGCCAGGCAGGAATCCATCATATCCCAAAAATCATTGACAACTGGCAAGGACTCATGAGTCCTGCAAGCCTAAATACCCCAGTCAGAACTGCAATTAGCAGATACACCTGTCCAAGACTGCAGCCCAGGAACAACTGCATTACCATCTGCTACCACCAGAGGGAGCTCAAAAGCAGAATTCACAACATGTCCCCAACTTCAAATCAAACAATAGGAGGCTTCAAATCAAACAATAGGAGGAAGTAGAGAGCAGCCGCAGCTCTGGTTTCCTGTTTATGTTCAATAGTTCCGAAGGCGGGGACAGTGAAGCCGGTACTGATTGGGCGCAGTGCTTGTGTACTTTAACAACCTTATATGAATCCTGACACCGCTGAATTGGCACTGGCAAGGGAGCTGTGTAAGAGTATTTTTGTTTTAATGAGGCCAAATATAGGGAATGACAAGGTGTTGTCCTAGTAGTAAGACAACGGTTTTAAGAAGTTACAATTTTTGGTTAAATATTTCCAACATTCTGAACATGAAATAGGCTTCTCCCCTGTGCAACTTCTCTGATGTTTATTAAAGAAAAACAGAATTAGTTCTTACCGTTAATTCAGTTTCTAGGAACCTTCCACGACAGCCACTTCGGAGGTTGTCTTCCCTAATAGTAACATAGTAACATAGTTAGTAAGGCCGAAAAAAGACATTTGTCCATCCAGTTCAGCCTATATTCCATCATAATAAATCCCCAGATCTGCGTCCTTCTAAAGAACCTAATAATTGTATGATACAATATTGTTCTGCTCCAGGAAGAAATCCATGCCTCTCTTGAACCCCTCGACTGAGTTCGCCAATACCACCTCCTCAGGCAAGCAATTCCAGATTCTCACTGCCCTAACAGTAAAGAATCTGTTGTGAATTCTGTGGCAGAGCTTCCTCCTGTGGTCACAAGTGGTACTTCGGCTGATTCTCTCTGTGAGCTTCCGTTGGTGGAGGGAAGTGGTACTGCAGCTTCTGAGTTTCCTCCCTCAGGTGATGTGGTGAGGTCGTTAGGTGCTGCTCTACTTAACTCCACCTAGTGCTTTGATCCTGGCTTCCTGTTCCAGTATTGGACTTGTTTTCTTCCTGGATCGTTCCTGTGGCCTGCTGCTCTGCATAGCTAAGTTTTCCTTTGCTATTTTGTTTGCTTTTTTTCTGTCCAGCCTATCTATTTGTTTGCTGGAAGCTCTGGGACGCAGAGGGTGTACCTCCGTGCCGTTAGTTCGGTACGGAGGGTCTTTTTGCCCCCTTTGCGTGGTTTTTAGGGTTTTGTGTTGACCGCAAAGTCACCTTTCCTATCCTCGCTCTGTTCAGAAAGTCGGGCCTCACTTTGCTAAATCTATTTCATCTCTACGTTTGTCTTTTCATCTTAACTCACAGTCATTATATGTGGGGGGCTGCCTTTTCCTTTGGGGTATTTCTCTGAGGCAAGGTAGGCTTATTTTCTATCTTCAGGCTAGCTAGTTTCTCAGGCTGTGCCGAGTTGCATAGGGAGCATTAGGCGCAATCCACGGCTGAATCTAGTGTTGTTGGAGAGGATTAGGGATTGCGGTCAACAGAATTCCCACGTCTCAGAGCTCGTTCTATGTTTTTGGGTTATTGTCAGATCACTGTATGTGCTCTGACCTCTATGTCCACTGTGGTATTGAATTGCCTAATCATAACAAGAATCCTCTTCTATGTTGGTGGAAAAACCTTCTCTCCTCCAGACGCAAAGAATGCCCCCTTGTGCCCGTCACCTTCCTTGGTATAAACTAGGGTTGAGCGACTTTTACTTTTATAGGATCGGGTCGGGTTTCACGAAACCCGACTTTTTCAAAAGTCAGGTCGAGTGAAATCGGCCGATCCTATAAAAAAAGTCGGGGTCGGCCGAAACTCGAAACCCAATGCAGTGCATTGGGTTTCCAATGGTTCCCAGGGTCTGAAGGAGAGGAAACTCTCCTTCAGGCCCTGCGATCCATATTTAAGTGTAAAATAAAGAATTAAAATAAAAAATATCGCTATACTCACCCTCGGACGCGCCCTGGTACTAACCGGGAACCTTCCTTCCTTCGAATCAGCGCTTGCATGACCTTGCGGTGACGTCACGGCTTGTGATTGGTTGCGCGACCGCCCATGTGACCGCTCGCGCGACCAATCACAAGCCGCGACGTCACCGCAAGGTCATGCAAGCCCTGATTCGTAGGAAGGAAGGCTGCCGGAAAGAAGCAGGGCGCGTCCGAGGGTGAGTATATTCCTATTCCGTGGTCCAGCCTATAGCTTACCTCTTCATAAAAACTGATTAGATTGGTTTGACAGGAGCGATTTCTCATAAACCCATGCTGATATGGAGTTAAACAGTTATTCTCATTGAGATAATCCAGAATAACATCCTTCAGAAACCCTTCAAATATTTTACCAACAATAGAGGATAGACTTACTGGCCTATAATTTCCAGGTTCACTTTTAGAGCCCTTTTTGAATATTGGCACCACATTTGCTATGCGCCAGTCCTGCGGAACAGACCCAGTCGCTATAGAGTCCCTAAAAATAAGAAATAATGGGGACAGGAACACAGAGGTTACATACCCCTCTTTCCTGCACCGCCAGTGTTTTCCTGGACACAGTAGCATGTATAATTACCTCAAAAATGCAGGAATCATCCCATAAAATATTAGGTAGGGAGGGAAATTAGTGCTGTCGTGGAAGGTTCCTAGAAACCGAATTACTGGTAAGAACTAATTCTATTTTCTCTAGTCACCTTCCACGACAGCCACTTCGGAGTAGTACCAACAGCTAATTTCTCTAGGGAGTGATCACGGCCTGCAGAACACGTCTGCCAAATGTTAAATCCCTATTGAAATTTAGCCGGTAATGTCTGGTGAACGTATGGATGGACGACCAGGTGGCGGCTCTGCATATCTGCTCTGATGAAGCATTCCCCCTCTCTGCCCATGCCATGATGTTGCCATCGCTCGGTTAGAACGTGCTTTCAGAGAGGCAGGTGGATCCAGTCCCTGTGATGAATATGCCAAATAGACTGCTTGATCCAGTTTTTTGCCGCCTTCTTTCCTTTGTTTCGTCCTGAGAACTGGATGAATAAATTTTGATCAATTCACCAGGCTTCAGTCTGTTGTAAGTAAGATAGGACCACCCTGCGAACATCCAAGGTGTGGAAGGTCTGTTTTTTAGGGTTGGAGGGGTTCGGGCAGAATGAAGGTAGTACAATGTCCTGATCTCTGTGGAAATTCAAGACCACCTTAGGTAAAAAGGATTGGTCTAGTTTTAGTATAATGCTATCCGTAGTGAACATTAGATAAGGTTCCTGTATTGACAGGGCCTGTAATTCTCCAATACGTCTAGCCGTAGTGATTGCGACTAGAAAGACTGTTTTAAGAGTTAAGTTCTTTATGGTTATAGCATCCAGGGGTTCAAATGGATCCTGGGTTAGACCGTTAAGTACTGTATTGAGGTCCCAGGAAGGCACCTTACTACAGAGTGTAGGACGAATTCTGGATGCTGCTGTCATAAATCACTTAATCCAGCAGTGGTTGGCTAAATTTAAATCAAAAAAGCTACTAAGGGCCGATACTTGCACTTTGAGTGTGCTAGGGGTAAGGCCCATTTCCAAGCCCTTCTGTAAAAATTCTAAGATTCTCGCTACATTAGGATTGAAGGGGTCTGGAATTTCCGGGGAGCACCAGGACGTAAATTTTTTCCAGACCTTGTTATAGATGGCATTGGTTACCGCCTTTCTGCTTTTTTGGAGGGTCTGGATTACCTCATCCGAGAGTCCTTTGGCTTTTAAAATTGTGGCTTCAGTAGCCATGCTGCCAAGTTCAATCTGCTTAGGTCCGGATGTAGTAGGGGACCCTGATGTAAGAGATTGAGTTTTTGAGGTAGAAGGTAGGGACCTTCCATGGCCATATCTAATAGGGCACCATACCAACTCCTCCCGGGCCACAATGGAGCAATCAAGATTGTGGTAACTGTCTGTTCTGATCTTTTGTAGAGTTTTCACCAGCATGGGAATGGGTGGAAAGGCGTATGCAAGGTTGAACCTCCACTGTTGTGAGAAGGCATCTATCCCCAGCGCCTAGTCTCTGTGATGAAGGGAGAAAAATGTTTATACCTTCGCATTCTGCCTGTTGGCGAATAGATCCACCTCTGGAGTACCTCATTTTGAGGTTAGGGACTGAAACACTGTTTGGTCTAGGGACCACTCTCCTGGATGAATGTCTTTCCTGCTGAGGAAATCTGCCTGAGTGTTGTCCAACCCTCTCAGATGTACCGCTGTGATCGACAGAAGATTTTTCTCTGCCCAGAAAAATATTCTTGCAGCTACCTCTTTTAGAGAGGCATACTTTGTTCCCCCCTGATGTCGTAGATAGGCTACTGTTATCATATTGTCCGAGTAAATATGAACGTGGTGATCTTTGATAAGTGTAGATGACGCCTTTAGGGCTTTTTCCACAGCTTTTAGTTCTCTTAGATTTGAGGAGCTGCTGCTGATATTCGATGCCCATTGCCTCGGAAAGTGGAAATCCTCTACCACTGCACCCCAACCTCTTTTGCTGGCATCTGAATGGAGAGTCTTTAGGGGAAGCTGATCCCAGCTGACTCCTCTCTGGAGATTTTGGTAATCTAGCCACCATTTTAGAGCTGATTTCACATGGCCAGGGAGAAGAAACCTTTGATTCAATGGAGTCTGTCATCTCCTGGAATGTAGAAGCACGTACGTCTGCAGTGCTCGTGTGAGTCTGAGCCCAGGAAACTGCTTGGATACATGCCATCAGGGACCCTAGTACAAGTTATAGAGAAGAAGGCGCGCACTCAGTGTATGGTTAGATAGGTGCTGGCTGGATGTGGAAATGATCCAAACAAAGTCATATATTGAAGAAAACAGCCGCACTCAGGTTTGGATTTTTTAAATGCATAACAGGAGCAAAAAGTTTATTCAAGTCACCACAGTATTAAGGCTATTAGGAGAGGGACTCCGTGGTAGGTATAAAGTAGGTGAGTAGCTAACGTTTCGACCCCTTGGTGGGTCTTTGTCAAACCTCACTAGAAAACAAATATATACATGATTTGGGGCAAGGAAGAAAGTGAGCACTACACAAAAAATAGTCATGTCAAACAACAGACATGTACAACAAATGCACAAGAATATATAGTTTGCGGTGATGATACATATACAAAACTATATACAGGAATATGTACAAACATTATACAAAAATAAGCCCAATCAGACTAATTAGTAACGGCGTCACAGAGTACAGACAATCAAGTGCACCAAGTGTCACGAGAGGGCGAGTGGGGGGGGGGGGCTGGCAGAGGACTCACAAATAAAACATAATTGGGGAGCGTACACATAACTAACCTTGAAAGAGGATAAGGATAGCAGAACGGAGATGTAGTGTAGAAAATCTGGAGAAATTCCCAGTTTGGACTGTACAGGAAAGAACTGAGGTAAATAAACAGCAGTTGCAGTCTATATAGAGAGGGAAAGAGGAGGGGGGCATACCTATGGTAATGCATGTGGAGATCCGGAATGGCACGGAAGGGATATGTCCCTGGGAATGCTGTAAATCACAAGGGTGGAAGAGAGGAGAGAGTTGAGGCAGAAGTAAGCCTGCAGTGTGGTCGGATGTAAGATGGCCAAGAGCATACCTGCAGGAGCTGGAGCAGTGCCTGGTGGTGACGTGCGCGTACATTGGTGGTCAGAGGGTTAATTTAGGAGCAGTCATGGAAGTGGGGAACTGTGTGTGCGCGCGCGGTATCAGACAGAGGCTTGGAGCGCGTCCGCAATGAGAGGAGAAGGTGGCTGTATTGTAGTAACAGCAGGAGCCAGTGTGGGCGGGTGCATGTGCTGTATGCTGTCCAATGAGCGCTTGTGGAAAGTCTGGCTGGGCGGGCACTTGTGCTGAGAAGCTGACACAAAGGAACAGAAGTGTCAGCAGAAGCACATACAGTTACTGGGCACCTGGAGGGAGGGGAGGTGGGCTAGAGAAGAGATGTAAAGGAGTGGGAAAGGGGATAGGGGGGAGGATAGTGTGTGGCTGGAGAAGATGTGTGGAATAGATAAGTGGATAATGAGAAACAGAATTGTGAGTAGAAAATGAGGAAAAAAGTGAAAGAGATGGATTTAAAAAGGAAGAAGGTCTGAGAGTCGAAATAAAACAAGAAAAAATGAAACAAAAAATAAAAAATTAAAATAAAAGGAAAAGATTGAAAATAATATTGAGGGGTAGAAATAAAAATTATATATATATATTGTAGAGATTTCACTCACTCAGCTGCGACGGCTGACACTCAGGAGACGTGTTCCTTTAATGTTCACTGGGTTTATTGCTTCATAAACCATGTGGCAAAACAACAGAAAGCAAAATAGCCTTTGGTTCAGGCAAAGGAAAACAAGTGTCCAGTTCATCCGGCTCAGTCCTGAAGCCGTAACACACTCAGGAGGGTTTCACCTCCACACATATCTCCTGTGTAAAGCATTAGCCAGTCTTAAATAGAGCTAACCACACCTAGTAACCCATCACATGATTAGCCATGTGGTCTGACCTTACCACAGGTCCTGAAACACATATATTTACATGGTTATATGCAAGAAAGAAATAACCCCGGGCTACATTACAGCAACAAGGCACTTATGTGGCACATACCTCCCATCGACTACACACCCTTTAGCCATGCTACATACCTCCCCCCTCTGCCTAAAGCCGTGGGGCTTGGCACTTTCCCCCACTAAACAAGGGATTCTTGATACGGCATCCGCATTACCGTGCAGCTTTCCGGCCCTATGTTCCACATGGAAACTGAAGTCCTGCAGGGCTAAGAACCAACGGGTGACTCTAGCATCTCTCCCTTTCGTTTCCCTCATCCACCTAAGTGGGGCATGGTCAGATACCAGTCTAAATTTACGTCCCAGCAGATAGTACCGTAATGTGTCCACTGCCCATTTTATGGCCAAGCACTCCTTCTCAACGACTGAGTAGTTCTTTTCAGATGAGGACAGCTTCCTACTCAGATAGAGAACAGGATGCTCCTCCCCATGTAGTTCTTGGGAAAGGACTGCTCCCACCCCAACATCTGAGGCATCTGTCTGAAGAATAAACTCTTTCTTGAAGTTTGGGGCCATCAGAACGGGTTGCTTACACAAAGCGTTTTTCATTTCTTGGAAGGCTGACTCTGTTTCTTCGGACCACTTAACCATTACTGGTTTTGTCCCTTTTAGCAGGTCAGTCAGAGGCGCAGCCATCGTGGCGCAGTTTGGGATGAACCTCCTGTAATATCCCACGATTCCCAGGAAGGCTTTAACTTGCTTCTTGGAAACTGGTTTTGGCCATGTTTGAATTGTCTCCACTTTACTGATTTGGGGTTTTATCTCTCCATGACCCACTATGTATCCAAGGTACTTAGCTTCTTCTTTACCCAAGGCACACTTCTTCGGGTTTATAGCGTGCCCAAGCCTTTCGATGAGCTCATCATTACGGGGCATGGGATAAGCGTCGAACTAGGAGACCTCATTCAACTTCCGATAGTCGTTGCAAAACCTCCACTCTCCATCAGGTTTTGGGACCAGGACAATTGGGCTCGACCAACTGCTCTTGGATTCCTCAATGACTCCAAGCCTCAACATACGCTCCACTTCCTTGGAGATAACTTCTCGACGAGCCTCAGGAATACGATAAGGCTTCACATTCACCCGCACATGTGGCTCTGTTAGGACCTCGTGCTCTATGACCTTCGTGTATCCTGGCAATTCTGAAAACAGGTCCCTGTTTTTCTGGAGTAACTCCCGGCACAGCTGTTTCTGGGTCTTCGATAGCATCTCTGCTATAGTAACCGCTCCAACCTCACCTTCTGGGTTGATTAACAATGACGGAGTTACTGTCGGCTCTCTATCTTGCCATGGCTTGATGATGTTGACATGGTAAACTTGGAATGGTTTCCGTTTTCCTGGTTGGTGAATTTTATAATTTACCTCACCAAGTTTCTCGACAACCTCATATGGCCCTTGCCATTTGGCCAAGAACTTGCTTTACACCGTTGGAACTAACACAAGAACTCGGTCTCCCGGATTGAACTGCCTCACTCTTGCAGACCGGTTGTAGACCCTGGCTTGAGCTTCTTGTGCTTGGAGAAGGTGTTCTTTCACGATAGGCATCACCTTTGCAATCCTCTGCTGCATCAGGGCCACATGCTCAATGACGCTTCTGTGGGGCGTGACTTCGGCCTCCCAGCTTTCCTTGGCTATATCCAGGAGTCCTCGTGGATGTCGGCCATATAGAAGCTCAAACGGTGAGAACCCCGTGGAGGCCTGTGGAACTTCACGAATGGAAAACATCAGATAGGGTAAGAGACAATCCCAGTCTCTACCGTCTTTCTCTATAGCTTTTCTCAGCATGCTCTTTAGTGTCTTGTTAAACCTCTCAACAAGGCCATCTGACTGGGGATGGTACACCGAGGTCCTCAACTGGGAGATCTTCAGGGCTTTGCATAACTCCCTCATCACCTTGCTCATGAAAGGTGTACCCTGGTCAGTCAGGATCTCCTTTGGCAGACCTGTCCGGGAAAAGACATGGACCAACTCGCGGGCTATGCTCTTTGAGGAAGAATTTCTCAAGGGAATTGCCTCAGGATAGCGTGTGGCATAGTCCAGGATGACTAATATATACTGATGGCCCCGAGCTGATTTAACTAAGGGACCGACCAAGTCCATGGCAATTCTCTCGAACGGTACCTCAATAATGGGCAGTGGTACAAGGGGGTTCCGGAAATGAGGAGTGGGAGCAGTTAGCTGACATGTAGGGCAGGACCTGCAATACTTCACTATTTCCCGGTGACACCCAGGCCAATAGAACCTCTGCACAACCCGTTCCTGCATTTTTTCCACCCCTAGGTGTCCACCCAAGATGTGTGAATGGGCCATGTCCAACACCTTCCGTCTATACGGACCCGGCACTATCAACTGCTCTACCAACTCCTCCCTTATTTTCGTGACCCGGTACAACAACTCCCCCCTCAACAGAAAATGAGGAAATCTTGTGTTTGCCCCCGGCTCCTGTACCACCCCGTCAAGAACTGACATTATTAAAGGCTTCCCTCAGAGTGGGGTCCCTATGTTGGGCAGTCCCAAAATTTTCACCGGTAACCTCTAACTCCAGAATGTCAGATGTAGGGGATACTTCCTCCTCATCCCCAACCAGAACACAAAAAGGAAAGCTGTCTGCCTCTGGGTGTGGCGATACCCTTCCAGGATTCACTGGTTCCCTGCCAGGGAGCTCAGAACCTTTTCCCCACAAATCCCAAAACAAACAGAAATCCCGGCCAATAATTATAGGGTGCAACAAGTCCTGAACGACGCCGACTATGTGGGGCTCAGTGCCACATGCCGTTTCAATGTCCACCCTGGCCATAGGGTAGTCCTTTGCATCACCATGTATGCACCGCACTCCGACCTTCTTTCTCGGGAGCAGGTGGAGAGGAAAAGTGGCCCTCACCAGGGTCACTAGGCTCCCCGAGTCTAACAGTGCCGTTACTGCTTGACCGTTCACCTTTACGGGACACGCTTGAGGTCCCTCGTTGGGCGGAGAGTTCACACTGCAAGCTGGATACGCATAGTATGAACAACGGCGTCCCATGCTGCAGTCCATCTGCTCAGTGGTTTGGGAACAACGGGCAGCTATATGTCCTGGCTTGTGGCACCTCCAACAAATAATATCACCCGTTGGGACCTTGGGCACCACCTCCCCCGCCCTTTGTGACCTTGGACGCACCACCCCTTTTTGGGACTCAGCTGCCTTCTGGGACCCCCAGTACGGCATGGGCTGCCTCCCGAAGGAGCCTTCCAACCCTTGGTATCTCTCAACCAGTCCGATCAGCTCGTCGGCATTCTGGGGATCACCCTGGGCAACCCAAGACTGTATAGGCCTCGGGAGGGAATGGACAAACCGATCCATCATCACCCGTTCTACCATCTGTGCAGGCGTAGAGGACTCTGGCTGCAGCCATTTCTGGACCAGGTGCAACAGATCAAATATTTGGGAACGAGGTGGTTTGTCCCGGTGATAGCCCCAGGAGTGAACTCGCTGTGCCCTGACAGTCAGTGTCACCCCCAAACGTGCGAGAATCTCGGCTCTCAATTTGTGATACTCTTTGGCATCCTGCAAGGTCAAATCATAGTACGCCTTCTGGGGTTCTCCCGTCAGGTATGGCGCAAGTACCTCTGCCCACTGCTCTGGCGGAAGTTTTTCCCTCTCAGCGACCCTCTCAAACACCGTCAGGAAGGCCTCAACATCATCCCCGGGAGTCATTTTCTGCAATGCGCGTCTTACCGTTTTCCGGACGTGGGTGTCATCAGCCAAACCTGGGGTTGGGGCGCTCGCCTTGCCCTGGATGGCGGTTGCCAGAAGCTGCATCTGCGGCTGATGCTCCTGCTGGCTCTGTTGTAACTGCTGCCGTTGCTCCTGCTGGCTTTGCTGCATCTGCTGCCGTTGCTCCTGCTGGCTCTGTTGTATCTGCTGCAACAACAGCCTGTTGGTCTCTTGCTGCCTTTGCTCCTGCTGGCTCTGCCTTTTCTCCTGCTGTGACTGCATCTGGACCAATTGTTTCAGCAGGTCCTCCATTTTCTCGGGCAATGCTTGCTGGCTTGCAACAGCCTTGACCCAGGACATTCAAAATAAACTCACGTCTCCGCTGGGAACGCTGCCCGCATTCTCCACCAATTGTAGAGATTTCACTCACTCAGCTGCGACGGCTGACACTCAGGAGACGTGTTCCTTTAAAGTTCACTGGGTTTATTGCTTCATAAACCATGTAGCAAAACAACAGAAAGCAAAATAGCCTTTGGTTCAGGCAAAGGAAAACAAGTGTCCAGTTCATCCGGCTCAGTCCTGAAGCCGTAACACACTCAGGAGGGTTTCACCTCCACACATATCTCCTGTGTAAAGCATTAGCCAGTCTTAAATAGAGCTAACCACACCCAGTAACCCATCACATGATTAGCCATGTGGTCTGACCTTACCACAGGTCCTGAAACACATATATTTACATGGTTATGTGCAAGAAAGAAATAACCCCGGGCTACATTACAGCAACAAGGCACTTATGTGGCACATACCTCCCATCGACTACACACCCTTTAGCCATGCTAATATAAATATATATATATATATATATATACATATATATACATACATACACACATACATATACATACACACACACAAAGGAGATTTGAAAAAATACGCTGTATGCAGTTGAAAAATAAAACAAAATAAAGATAGAACTAAAAATAATTCAAAAATAAAAAATTCAAAAATATTGCGAAAAGAAAACCGATAGAGATCGGTGTAAAAATGAAAAAAAGTAAAGATAAAAATAAAAATGGAAACTGAAATAAGGAAAAATAAAAAGTAAAAAATAACTAAAAACTAGAAAAAAAATGTAAATAAAAAAGAAAAAAGAAAAATGGAAAAAAGGAGAAAAATGGATACTTACCCCCGGAGGGTATAATAGGTAGTGCAAGTCAGAGTGCCTGCAAGTACAGAGACAAATTAGTACATGCAAGACAAAGAAGGTGAGAACGTTGTACACAAGTCCGCCAATACAAGAATATGTGCATCATAGATTACATAATAGGCAATGTATTAAATATTCCTGCAATGAAAATGTTAGAAAAAGCATGTAAAAACAGGCAAATCACAGGGTAACAGGAGAGCAGGAGACACGGGTCCCCAGGAACCATCAGTGGAAAACCATGTCAAGTTCCCTGTTTAGGCCCTTCGGTGTAAGGGTCTGTAAAGTATAGATCCAAAATGATTCCCTTTCTTTTAGGCGTTTAACAAAGTTCCCACCACGTCTTGGTTTGTCAATCTGTTCAAGGACCTGGAATCGTAGTTGAGACACCGAATGGTTTGCAGATGCAAAATGATGAGGGAGAGGGAGCCAAGTTTTCTTACAACGTATCGTAGATTTGTGACTTTATATTCGGTCACGAATATGTTGAGTTGTTTCGCCAACATAAAGTAGGCCACAAGGGCATTTGATGACATAGATAACATTTAGAGTCACATGTAAAGAAGCCTTTAACTTGATACTGTTTGCCAGAGTATGGATGGGTGATCACGCTAGATTTAATAACGTTGGAGCAGCAAGCACAGCCCAAGCAGGGGAATGTGCTGCATCGTTCTGTGGCAAGGAAGGTTTGTCTTGATATTTTGGATGAACTGCTTATGTCGGCCTTGACTACTTTGTCCCTGATATTGTTGGGTCTACATTTACACATTAGTGGAGGTTTTTGGAAGGCTTCAATGTGAGGATAGGCCCGTGTTAGGAGTGGCCAATGCTTAAGGATCACATTGTATACTTTGGGCATGATAGGCTGGTGGGTGTGGACAAAGGGAACACGTTCCGGTTGAGGCTCAGGTATAATGTTGGGGGTGGATTGAGTGTCAGCATTTTTTCTCTGTCCAGTAGATTTTTGGGGTAATGTCTGGCTGTAAACTTGAGAGCCATTTCGTCTAGTCGTCTTGGTAGCAAATTGGGGTTGGATACTATATGTGCTACCTGCTTAAACTGGGAGCGGGGTAAGCTGCGTTTAGTGGAGGATGGGTGACAGCTATCAAAATGGAGAAAGCTATTGGAATCGGTGGGTTTAGGGAAAAGATCGGTAGCGAGGTGCCCATTGGGTTCTCTGGTGACAAGAGTGTCGAGAAATGCAATGTGAGTTTGACTGCAGGTTATTGTGAACTGAAGTTCAGGTCAGATAGAGTTAAGGTGTTCAGACCCAGGGCACCGCAATGGGTGCCAACATAGCGCCAGCGTATGCTAATATTTATATGGATGCCTTCGAACATGCCCAGGTCTATCAGAACACACTCTTCACACTGTACAACTCATGTTGGCTACGCTACATTGATGATATTTTCTGCCTATGGACAGGCCCTTATGATACTCGTTACCTTTACCGAACACCTTAACTCTATCTGACCTGAACTTCAGTTCACAATAACCTGCGGTCAAACTCACATTGCATTTCTCGACACTCTTGTCACCAGAGAACCCAATGGGCACCTCGCTACCGATCTTTTCCCTAAACCCACCGATTCCAATAGCCTTCTCCATTTTGATAGCTGTCACCCATCCTCCACTAAACGCAGCTTAACCCGCTCCCAGTTTAAGCGGGTAGCACGTATAGTATCCAACCTCAATTTGCTACCAAGACGACTAGACGAAATGGCTCTCAAGTTTACAACCAGACATTACCCCAAAAATCTACTGGACAGAGAAAAAATGCTGACACTCAATCCATCCCCCAACATTATACTGTATATAAATATATATATACATATATATACATATATATACATATATATATACACACTAGATTGTGGCCCTATTCTAACGCATCGGGTATTCTAGAATATGCATGTCTCCGTAGTATATGGACAATGATGATTCCAGAATTCGCGGCAGACTGTGCCCGTCGCTGGTTGGTCGAGGCAACCTTTATGACATCGTCATCATGGCAACCATTATGACATCTACGTCGATACTGTGCCCGTCGCTTTATCAGAAACGTGGGATTTCTACGTCCTTTATGACATCATCATCGCTGTGCCCGTCGCTGATTGGTCGAGGCCGCCAGGCATCGACCAATCAGAGACGCGGGATTTCCAGGACAAATAGACAGACAGACGGAAAAACCCTTAGACAATTATATATATAGATTTATTTTTTTTTCGGCCTTACTAACTATGTTACTATATATCTCTCTGAGGATCTGTTTATACCAAAGAAGGCGACGGGCACAAGGGGGCATTCTTTGCGTCTGGAGGAGAGAAGGTTTTTCCACCAACATAGGAGAGGATTCTTTACTGTTAGGGCAGTGAGAATCTGGAATTGCTTGCCTGAGGAGGTGGTGATGGCGAACTCAGTCGAGGGGTTCAAGAGAGGACTGGATGTCTTCCTGGAGCACAACAATATTATATCATACAATTATTACATTCTGTAGAAGGACGTAGATCTGGGGATTTATTATGATGGAATATAGACTGAACTGGATGGACAATGTCTTTTTTCGGCCTTACTAATATATATATATATATATATATATATATATATATATATATATATTATATTTTTTTTCTCCCCCTCATCATTATTTTCAATCTTTGCTTTTATTTTAATTTTTTTTTTGTTTCATTTTTTCTTGCTTTATTTCGACTCTCAGATCTTCTTCCTTTTAAATCCATCTCTCACTTTTTTCCTCATTTTCTACTCACAATTCTGTTTCTCATTATCCACTTATCTATTCCACACATCTTCTCCAGCCACACACTATCCTCCCCCCTATCCCCTTTCCCACTCCTTTACATCTCTTCTCTAGCCCACCTCCCCTCCCTCCAGGTGCCCAGTAACTGTATGTGCTTCTGCTGACACTTCTGTTCCTTTGTGTCAGCTTCTCAGCACAAGTGCCCGCCCAGCCAGACTTTCCACAAGCGCTCATTGGACAGCATACAGCACATGCACCCGCCCACACTGGCTCCTGCTGTTACTACAATACAGCCACCTTCTCCTCTCATTGCGGACGCGCTCCAAGCCTCTGTCTGATACCGCGCACGCACACACAGTTCCCCACTTCCGTGCCTGCTCCTACCTTAACCCTCTGACCACCAATGTACGCGCACGTCACCACCAGGCACTGCTCCAGCTCCTGCAGGTATGCTCTTGGCCATCTTACATCCGACCACACTGCAGGCTTACTTCTGCCTCAACTCTCTCCTCTCTTCCACCCTTGTGATTTACAGCATTCCCAGGGACATATCCCTTCCGTGCCATTCCGGATCTCCACATGCATTAACCATAAATATGCCCCCTGTCACGGGGAGACTAGGTGAGCGAGAGCTAAAACCCGGGCCCCTGCAATTTCCCTCAGACTAGGGAAATCCTGACTGACCCTCTACCAGGAGTTTACACTGATGGTGTGCATGTCCAGGGCCCGAACCTCACCCTGTCTCCTGAGCTCAGCCCTAGGCTGAAACCTCCGCCCACCACCCAGTGAAGAGGTAATACCACAATACCCACAGAAGGCACAGACAAGGATAAAGGAAAATATACACCACGCCGCAGACACTCAGGAATACACTATAAATGTGCAGGGCAAAATAAATACAATATAGGAAGGAGTAAATAAGACAGAGGAAAATACACCACCAGCAACGAATCTCCAACCACCAGCTCTCCACTCCAGACCGAGATAACAACGCACAAGACAGAAGCTATAATCGGCGACACCCAATGATGAGGAGAACTATTTAAAGGCAATGGCCCAGCTTTCAATCTGAGGATTAGGTAAATTAACCCTGGAACAGCTAGATAAAATCTAGCAGACGCCAATGAGCAAATAGTGGTCAAAAGCGGAATTTTGCTGTCTGTTGGATGACCTGGTCTGAACAGCGTCCAACATGACAGTACCCCGCCTTCTACGAGGGACCCCAGGGCCCTCACAGCTTATAGGACCCGGCTTGTCCAGATGACGGCGGTGAAACAACCTGACCAGCTGGTCCGCATGAACGTCCGAGGCTGGTACCCAGGACCTCTCCTCAGGCCCATAACCATGCCAGTGTACCAAGTATTGTAAAGTGCGAAGCACCTTGGAGACTTCAAACTCCAAATTACCATCCACCAAAACAGAAGGTGGCATAGGCGCCGCGTCCACAGAACCTACCACCTTCTTTAGACTAGACCTGTGGAACACGTTGTGTATCTTATACACCGTAGGGAGCTCCAATCGGTACGCTACTGGGTTAATGACAGCAGTGACCCTAAATGGACCAATAAACCGTGGACCCAATTTAAGGGACGGTATTTTGAGTCTTATGTTTTTTGTGGATAACCACACCCAGTCATCCACACTCAGGTCCAGACCTGGCACACGCCTACTGTCAGCCACACGTTTGTACCTAGCACCCACATTTAACAGGCGCTGTTTAACTCTCCTCCAGACTGATGACAAATTGTGTTCCTAACTGGTCCTCCTCCGGAACGCCGGAAGAGCCCCTCTGACTCAAGGTACAAAATTGAGGATGTAGCCCGTAAACACAAAAAAACGGAGACTCCCCAGATGACTCCTGGGGGTGATTATTGATGGCAAACTCAGCCAAAGGAAGAAAGGTAGACCACTCCTCCTGGTTATCAGAGACAAAGCAGCGTAAGTACTGTTCGAAATTTTGGTTCATACGCTCAGTCTGACCATTTGACTGAGAATGAAACGCTGAAGAATGAGAACATGATCCCCAGCCGTGAGCAAAATGCTCTCCAAAATTTTGCCACAAACTGAGACCCCCTATCAGACACTATGTCAGACGGAACCCCATGAAGTCTGACCACCTCCTGCACAAATACCTGAGCCAGAGTCATAGCATTAGGCAACAAAGGCAAAGACACAAAGTGCGACATTTTAGAAAACCGATCAACAATCACCAAGATGACAGTGTTCCCAGCTGATGAGGGCAAATCAGTGATGAAGTCCATGGAAATTTCCATCCACGCTTACTAGGTACCTCAAGAGGAAGTAGTGTACCAACAGGACAGGAGCGAGGCGTCTTAGCCCTAGCGCACGTGGTACAAGCTGACACGTATGAGACCACGTCCTGTCGGATCTTGGGCCACCCAAACCGACGTGACACCAACTCCAAGGTACCTCTAACCCCTGGGTGACCAGCCAGGACAGCATCATGATGCTCCGCCAAAACCTTTAGGCGGAGATGAAGCGGTACAAAAGATTTGTTGATGGGAAGCTCAGATGGTACCTCCTCCTGAGCCTCGGCAATCTCAGCCTCAACCTCGGTAGTGAGAGCCGAAACCACAACACCCTTTTGGAGGATGGGTACTGGATCCTCCCGAGGTTCTCCCCCCGGAAAACACCTGGACAGAGCATCCGCCTTAGTGTTTTTAGACCCCGGTCTGTAAGTGACCACAAAATTGAACCGTGTGAAAAACAATGCCCAGCGAGCCTGCCTGGGGGACAGACGCTTGGCTGACTACAAATACAGCAGATTCTTATGATCGGTAATAACAGTTACCTGATGTACCGACCCCTCCAAGAAGTGTCGCCATTCCTCAAAGGCCAACTTTATTGCCAACAACTCCCTGTTGCCGATATCGTAGTTACGTTCGGCGGACGACAGTTTCTTGGAGAAATAGGCGCACGGACGTAAACCACTCAAAGATGAGCCTTGAGATAGCACCGCCCCCACACCAACCTCAGACACATCGACTTCCACAACAAAGGGTTTAGATACAACTGGCTGCACCAGAATGGGGGCTGAAACAAAACTGTTCTTAAGAAATTCAAATGCGCGCACAGCAGCCTCAGGCCAAACGGAGAAATTGGTACCCTTTTTAGTCATGTCAGTCAGCAGTTTAGCAATGATGGAAAAATCCTTGATAAATTTCCTATAGTAGTTAGAAAACCCAAGGAACCGCTGAAGTGCTTTCAGGTTATCAGGATGTTCCCAATGCAGCACCGCCTGCACCTTAGCGGCGTCCATTTTAAAACCAGAAGCAGACACAATATAACCCAAGAAAGGCAACTCTTGAACAGAAAATACACATTTCTCAAGTTTAGCATACAGCTTATTCTCTCTGAGAAGCTGTAACACCTGCCTGACATGATCTAAATGAGCATCACGGTCGCAAGAATATATGAGAATGTCATCTAGGTACACAATAACGAATTTCCCCTAAACATGCGAGAACACATCATTGATGAAATGTTGGAACACTGCAGGTGCCTTAGGCAACCCAAACAGCATCACCAAATTTTCAACATGACCCTCAGGGGTGTTAAAAGCCGTCTTCCACTCATCACCTTGACGGACTCTTATGAGGTTGTACGCCCCCCTGAGGTCAAGCTTGGTAAACCACTTAGCACCTGCCACCTGATTGAACAAATCTGGTATCAGAGGTGTTGTGAATTCTGCTTTTGAGCTCCCTCTGGTGGTAGCAGATGGTAATGCAGTTGTTCCAGGGCTGCAGTCTTGGACAGGTGTATCTGCTAATTGCAGTTCTAACTGGGGTATTTAGGCTTGCAGGACTCATTAGTCCTTGCCAGTTGTCAATGTTTTTTGGGATATGATGGATCTCTGCCTGGCTTCTCCTGCTTGGTTGCCATTTCAGCAAAGATAAGTGTCTGTTTCTTTTTCTGTGGCACACCGGCTGTGTGCTTGTTTTTGATTGTATTCCTGCTCTGAATGTAGGATTCGCTGGAGTTGCAGATATACGCTCCTACGTCTTTAGTTAGATGGAGGAAGTTTTTGTATATTCTGCTGTGGATATTTTTTAAGGGTTTTAATACTGACTGCACAGAACTCTGTCCTATCCTGTTCTATTTTAGCTAGAGTGGCCTCTTGTGCTAAATCCTGTTTTTCTGCCTGTGTATGTTTTTTCCTCTCCGACTCACCGCCAATATTTGTGGGGGGCTGTCTATCCTTTGGGGTTCTGCTCTGAGGAAAGATAGTATTCCTATTTCCATCTTTAGGGGTATTTAGTCCTCGGGCTGTGACGAGGTGTCTATGATTGTTAGGTACACTCCACGGCTACTTCTAGTTGCGGTGTTAAGATCAGGATTTGCGGTCAGTATAGTGACCACCTACTCCAGTGAAAGTTTTCATGCTGCTCCAAGGTCACCGGATCATAACACAGAGGCATAGGGTATGGATCACGAACCGTAATCTGGTTCAACTCCCTGAAATCCAAACACGGGCGTAATCCGCCATCTTTTTTCTTCACGAAGAAGAACCCTGCTGCCACCGGCGAAGATGACGGCCTGATGTGCCCTTTGCTCAAGCTTTCAGCAATGTAATCTTTTAACGCTTGTCTCTCCAGACCGGAGATGTTAAACATCCTTGCGTTAGGCAATTTGGCCCCTGGTTTAAACCTGATAGAACAGTCATTAGGACGATGTGGCGGTAACTCTGAACAACCCTTCTCAGAGAACACATCCACAAAATCCAGAAGTGACTCCGGAACGCTTGAAGTCACCGCAGCCACACATGTGGCCAGGCAATTCTCCTGGCAGAACTCGCTCCACCGAATTATGTCCTGAGTTTTCCAGTCAATTACCGGGTTGTGCATAGACAACCAAGGAAAACCCAAAACCACCTGAGCATGAAGATTCCTGAGCACCTTACATGTAACCCGCTCGGAATGTAGAACTCCAATGTGGAGTTTCACCTCAGCCACAAATTCAGTAATCTCCCCCTGAGAGAGAGGAGAAGCATTGACTATGACCACGCGGATAGGATGAGAAAGTTTTTCAATCCTAAAACCTGCTGTGCGCGCAAACTCCTCATCAATGAGATTTGTGGCTGAACCACTATCCACAAAAACAGTAATTGGCAGCTCACAGCCAGCAATAACAACCTTAGCAGGGAGCATGCATTGAGAAACCACCATGGAGGATATACATAAGCTCAGATTGGTCTCCTCCACACCTTCTGAGCTTAGTAGTTTTCCGCCGTTGCGTTTTTCTTAGGCAGCAGAGGACAGATGTTAATAAAATGACCAGTTTTGCCACAAGAAACACAGGCTCAGGGGGTCGACATTTGACACCCCTGTGATTTGCATAGGTTCCGTGGGCTCACCTGCAGCAACCTCACGTGAACCTAAACCCTCTCCCATAGGCGGTGTCTCACGCTCCTCCTGACGCAAACGACGATCAATGCGGACAACCAGACTCATGGCGGAATCTAGAGAAGCAGGAGTCTCGTACATCAGAAGGGCTTTTTTAACCCTTCCAGAAACCCCATGTATAAACTGACTCCGCAATGCTGGATCATTGCATTGTGTATCGATCGCCCAGCGACGAAATTCAGAACAGTAATCCTCTGCAACTCGCTCCCCCTGGCGAATAGAGCGTATCTTAGATTCTGCTAGAGCCATTCTGTCAGGTTCATCGTAGATTTTTCCAAGAGAGGAAAAAAAACTCTCCACAGAGTCAAATGCAGCAGAATCAGATGGCAAAGAAAACGCCCATGCTTGGGGATCCCCACTCAACAATGACAACACCAGGCCCACACGCTGAGCCTCATTACCTGAAGATATCGGGCGCATACGGAAATATATTTTGCAAGCTTCACGAAAAGAAACAAATTTACTGCGTTCCACAGCAAATTTTTCAGGCAAAGGAAATTTAGGCTCAGCAACTCCTCCTGCCGCTCCAGCTTGCACATTAGACACTGCTAGTCCTTGTTGCTGTACTGCCCCCCTCAACTCAGTGACCTGAAGGGACAGCGCCTCCAACTGGCGGGTTATGGAAGTCATGGGATCCATGACAAAACAAAAAAAAAAAAAAGAAACCCTTTTTTTTGTTTGTTGTTGGGCCAATTATAATGTCACAGAGAGACTAGGTGAGTGAAGCGATGGCCGGGGGACCACCACGGTGCAGGAAGACTACTGTACACAAGATGAGGTGCAAACAACAAAGGATAGATTTATTGGGAGACAGGGAATGGAAGGGACAAGGAAGGTGCAAACAGGGGTTTACAATAGCAAAACATAATGCACACGAGTTATCTTGTCTGTAAAATAGCACAGTGCTTCAACAATTACAAACTCAGAATCTATCTCACAAGCAACTTTACACAATAAAACATATCGATGCTACTCTGCATATAACCTCCCTGGCCTTTACTACGCATACGCAGGCCACACGGCTACCGTGCTCTAACTACTGAAGCCTGCACTAGGCCCTAACAGGTGCACCATACAGGAACAAACTCAGGGTGATGTTGGGGACAAGTCCAGTCCCAGGGGGCCCCCGAAGTCCAAAACGGTGGTGCGCACAGATTCCTGTCAGCTCTGCAAAGCGTGGTCTTCTCCTTGCTTCTGGATCCTAGGAATGCTCCTGGAAAGTGTAAGTCCCCTTCTCAGTATCTTCGTGGCTTCACAAACCAGCACAGAACAGCCACCCTTTGTTGTAACTGGGAAAGTCTATTTAACAAACGCAGTTCGTCTCAAGCTGTGTAATCTTTCTTGCAGCCAATGACTCTTCCTTGCAGACAGAACAGCACAAAGTTCTCTCAGTTCCCTCTGAAACTTTCCCTCCACACGCTGCTTCAGCTCCACCCCTGCACACAGCACCGACCAGTTCATTTCAAACATAAGAGCAGGGGAGAAAAGCAGAAAATACCATCACACCAGACAAGAGGATGCAGCCTCTTAAAGTGACAGCGTGTTTCTTATTGTCCATAACAGCACCACCCTCTTACATGAGCGAGAGCTAAAACCCGGGCCCCTGCAATTTCCCTCAGACTAGGGAAATCCTGACTGACCCTCTACCAGGAGTTTACACTGATGGTGTGCATGTCCAGGGCCCGAACCTCACCCTGTCTCCTGAGCTCATCCCTAGGCTGATACCTCCGCCCACCACTCCAATACTCACAGAAGGCACAGACAAGGATAAAGGAAAATATACACCACGCCGCAGACACTCAGGAATGCACTATAAATGTGCAGGGCAAAATAAATACAATATAGGAAGGAGTAAATAAGACAGAGGAAAATACACCACCAGCAACGAATCTCCAACCACCAGCTCTCCACTCCAGACCGAGATAACAACGCACAAGACAGAAGCTATAATCGGCGACAACCAATGATGAGGAGAACTATTTAAAGGCAATGGGAATGGCCCAGCTTCCAATCCGAGGATTAGGTAAATTAACCCCGGAACAGCTAGATAAAATCTAGCAGACGCCAATGAGCAAATAGTGGTCAAAAGTGGAATTACCGCTGTCTGTCGGACGACCTGGTCTGAACAGCGTCCGACATGACACCCCCCTCCTCTTTCCCTCTCTATATAGACTGCAACTGCTGTTTATTTACCTCAGTTCTTTCCCGTACAGTCCAAACTGGGAATTTCTCCAGATTTTCTACACTGCATCTCCGTTCTGCTATCCTTATCCTCTTTCAAGATCAGTTATGTGTACGCTCCCCAATTATATCTTTTATTTGTGAGTCCTCTGCCAGCTCCCCCTCCCCCCGCTCGCCCTCTCGTGACACTTGGTGCACTTGATTGTCTGTACTCTGACGCCGATATTAATTAGTCTGATTGGGCTTATTTTTGTATAATGTTTGTACATATTCCTGTATATAGTTTTGTATATATTTTGTATATGTATCACCGCAAACTATATATTCTTGTGCATTTGTTGCACATGTCTGTTGTTTGACATGACTATTTTTGTGTAGTGCTCACTTTCTTCCTTGCCCCTAATCATATATATACGTATATATTTGTTTTCTAGTGAGGTTTGACAAAGACCCACCAAGGGGTCGAAACGTTACCTACTCACCTACCACGGAGTCCCTCTCCTAATAGCCTTAATACTGTGGTGACTTGAATAAACTTTTTGCTCCTGTTATGCATTTAAAAAAATCCAAACCTGAGTGCGGCTGTTTTCTTCAATAAGGGACCCTAGTACAGACATTGACTCAGGTTCGGTGCATGCTGGCCTCTGAATTTGGCTACCTTGCGGACAAGGTTGATCTGATGATCTCTGGGTAGAAACGATGTTCTTTCTTCCGAATCTAGTAGCACCCCTAGAAATTTCCTCCTTGTGGAGGGATGGATCTCTGACTTTTCCAGATTTGGAAACCCAGTGTTTGCAATATTTCCAGGGTCTTTAATACGTCTGTTTCCAGAAGGGGGGGGGGGGGGGGGAAGGAGCCATAATAAGGAAGTTGTCCAAATACGGGACGATGCATATTCCTTGTTGATGGATGAAGATTATTGCTTCCGCCATAATTTTTTGTGAAAACCCGTGGGGCCGATGAGATGCCAAAGGGGAGGACATTGAACCGGAAATGTTCGATCTGGTGCCCCTTGGAGACTGCAACTCTGAGGAATTTCCTGTGTTCTGGGTGGATTGGCACATGGTAATACGCATCCCTCAGATCCACAGTCGCCATCATCCAATTTTGACCGATGAGGGGGATTACTGATTTGATTGTCTCCATTTTGAATCTCCTGTACCGGACTGATTCGTTTAAGGGTTTCAAATTTCTAATAATCCTGTTCTTCCCCGACGGCTTGGTTATCAGAAAGAGGCGTTAATAATGACCACGCCCTTTCAGTTTCGGTACCTGCGAGATCACATTTGATTGCAGTAGTTTTTGTAGATCTTTTAACAAGGAGTTTTGGAGGTCTGGAGTTTGAAGGGAGGTTATCCTTAAGCATTGTGGGGGGTGGTCTCACAAATTCTATTTTTAGTCCTCGCGCTTGAGCACGCCGGCCGGCGTGCGCTTCATTGTGGAACGCACTGGGAGTGCCGCGCGTTCACCCAGAAGTAACTCCGCCATTTACGGCCAGAGCCACAGTCCGAGATGCGCGCCACCTCCAGCGCTGCAGCCAGGGAGGAGGAAACCTGGGGGGCTACAGGAGGCCTCCGGTACGCACGTCACCGCCCCGCATTACCCCCAAGGGGGGCACAGGAGGGGCGGGAAGGTCCCGAGTCCCACCGAAGAGAGGAGACGGGAGCAGCGTCTTGAGGGAGCGCCCGACCTCCAGCTGCCTGGCTTAGTTTAAGTATGTGGAGCGCCGATCACCGGCCACGGCAGCCCCTTCAGATTTCTTCATGCCCCATAGGGGACAGGAAAACACTGGCGGTGCAGGGAGGGGTATTTAACCTCTGTGTTCCTGTCCCCTATTAGGGTGGGGAAGACAACCTCCGAAGTGGCTCCGAAAAGGCGACTAGAGAAAATCTAAATATATCCTACATATCAGACCATGAAGAAAACAATAAGAAACACAAAAAAAAAAAAAAAAAAAAACAGTAAAAAAGTATTGGGTATCAAACAGCACAGGCAAACGGTGGGATACCCAGGAGAAAACTCCAAATATAGTAGCTATACTAGTTATTCCATAATGCAATACATCAAGTGTTAATGTGCCATGTGACCATGTACAAACATGCAAATATAGATAGATGACTAAATAATACATGGTCACATGGTACATTAACACTTGATGTATTGCATTATGGAATAACTAGTATAGCTACTATATTTGGAGTTTTCTCCTGGGTATCCCACCATTTGCCTGTTTATTAAAGAGTTGAATTCCATTTAAAACATTTCCCACATTAGGAACAGGAAAAAGGCTTCTTCCCTGTGTGACTTTTCTGGTGACTAACAAGATTTGATTTCTGGTTAAAATATTTCCCACATTCCGAACATGAAAAAGGCTTCTCCCCTGTGTGAATTCTTTGGTGTCTAGCAAGTAATGATTTCCGATTAAAACATTTCCCACATTCTGTACATGAAAAAGGCTTCTCCCCTGTGTGAGATCTCTGGTGCTTAACCAAATCTGATTTCTAGTTAAAATATTTCCCACATTCTGAACAGGAAAAAGGCTTCTCACCTATGTGAGATCTCTGGTGCTTAACCAAATCCGATTTCTGCCTAAAACAAAGGCTTCTCCCCTGTGTGGATTCTCTGGTGGCCATTAAGATGCGCTTTCAGTTTAAAACATTTCCCGCATTTGGAACATGAAAAAGGCTTCTCCCCTGTGTGAGATCTCTGATACCTAACAAAATTTGATTTGTGTATAAAATATTTACCACATTCTGAACATGAAAAAGGCTGCTCACATTTGTTTGATCTCTGGTGCTTAACCAAATCTGTCTTATGGTTAAAAACTACTCCTGCACTGAAATTAACTTTTTGGACACCATCATTAAGCTGCAGAACAATAAAATAGAGACATCCCTGTATCAGAAGCCAATCGACCGCCCAACATACCTTAAATGGGACAGTTTCCATCCAAAACACATAAAAAACTCTATTGTCTACAGCCAAGCCATCAGATACAATCGTATTTGTTCCAACTCCATGGATAGGGATGAACACCTTGGTCGCCTCAGAAAGATCTTTTTGAATCAGGGCTACCATCCAAGAACAATTGAAAATCAGATCACAAGAGCCACAAGAATATCAAGGAATCACCTGCTACATTACAAAACTAAAGAAGAAAATAACCGGGTACCTCTAGTAGTTACCTACAATCCAAATCTGGAGGTGCTAAGGGGAGCTGCACGGAAATTGCAACCTTTACTGCAAAAAGATGCCCACTTACAATCCATTTTTCCAGACCCCCCACTACTGTGTTTTAGGCAGCCCCCAAATCTAAGAAGCATCATTGTCAAGAGCTCCCTGTCCTCTCCAACAGCTGCAGGAACCTTTCCTTGCAACCAGAAAAAAATGAAAAACCTGTCCATTTATAATGACCACGGACAAGATAAAGATCCCCAATTCACATCAGGACTACAAGATCCTAGGTACTTTCAGCTGCGTCACTTCTAATGTGGTGTGCCTAATTATATGTACTAAATGTCCAACTGGGGGTCTGTATGTGGGGGAGACAGGGTAGAAGCTTAGAAAAAGAATGAACTCCCATCGCCATACAATAAGAGAAAAAAGAAAAAAAGAATGGATCTACCGGTGGCAATACATTTCTGTCTCCCAAATTATAACATTATGGACATGAAATTACTTGTATTGAAAGGAAACTTCAAATCGCAGAAAGACAGGAGAGTCTGGGAATATAAACTGATGACGACCTTTGACACTCTTAATGCAGGAATGAATGTGTCACATGGATTTATGTCTTTTTACATCAACTAAGGAACTTGCCCCTCAGACCATGAAGGGTCATTACAACAGAGACCCTAATCACAGGACAATAAAACAATCCTTATCTAAGAATTGGCCCAATATTTATGGACGTAACTGTTTATCACCCATGGTAATTCTGCTTCATGTCACCTGGCTTATCCATGTTTTTTTTTTTTTCCCCTCTTTTTTTTTTTTTTCCTATACTATGTTGTGCATAAATATGTGATTCTTCAGAATTTGTTTTAGTCTTTGCCTGATGAAGAGACCTGTGTAGTCTCGAAAGCTTGCAATTTGTTACCATCTTTTCAGTTAGCCATTAAAAGGTATCAACCACTGAGGACTCTCAATTCTAAATATTTTTCTATCTACTGGCTAACACGGTACCAAGATATATTTCTTTCCTGTAAAACATTTCTCACATTCTGAACAGGAAAAAGGCTTCTCCCCTGTGTGGATTCTCTGGTAGTTATCAAGACTCGCTTTCTGATTAAAACATTTCCCACATTCTGAACAGGAAAAAGGCTTCTCCCCTGTGTGGATTCTCTGGTGGCTATCAAGATGACCTTTCCGATTAAAACATTTCTCACATTCTGAACAGGAAAAAGGCTTCTCCCCTGTGTGGATTCTCTGGTGGCTATCAAGATGACCTTTCCGATTAAAACATTTCCCGCATTCGGAACATGAAAAAGGCTTCTCCCCTGTGTGAGATCTCTGATGCCTAACAAAATTTGATTTGTGTGTAAAATATTTACCACATTCTGAACATGAAAAAGGCTGCTCACATTTGTTTGATCTCTGGTGCTTAACCAAATCTGTCTTATGGTTAAAAGATTTCCCACATTCTGAACATGAAAAAGGCTTCTCCCCTGTGTGAGTTCTTTGGTGTATAACAAGATTCCACTTCTGGTTAAAACCTTTCCCACACTTGGAACAAGAAAATCTATTCTCTGTGTGAATTTTTTGATGCTTAAACGATTCTTTGAGGGTAAAACGATTTCCATATTCTAAAAGTAAAAATGGCTTTTTTACTTCAGGACCAATTTGTTTTTTAATGCTTATTTTGTGACTTTGATTTTCCTTAGTAGTCGGTAATGAATCAGAAGACAGGACCTGTTTCAAAAGATCAGACGATAGATCCTTGCTGTGAAGGGACGATGGTATATCTGGAGTAATGGCATTCACTTCAATTGTATCCTGTGGGATCTCAAGATTATCCGATTTAAAAACTGAGGATGTCAGCTGCCCCTCTGATCGCCTGGTGCAGTCATCTGTTAAAAATAAAACCAATTAGTTTTCATAAAAAAAAATCCTTGAATTTTGCATATTTTATCATTTGTACGTAAACTGTCCACAACATAACAAGTTATGTTGAATACGTAATTATTCACTAAGACAATGACAGCTCACAGTTTAATAGAAAACCTCATAGGATGAACCAGTGAAGCGTGGTGTTCAACTGTTTGTCCCTTCTGCCTCCAAAGTAAAAAGTCACCAAATAATGTTATGTTGAGGAAAATTATACCAATAAACCTTCTACTCATCTCACAAAAAAAACAAGTCCCCACTCAGGTCCATCATCTGTCAGTGAAAAACAAGTTTCTAAAATTACAAGTGGCTCAAAGGCTCTTGAAAAGCACCATGGCTTCCATACACCAATCCAGCAATATCCGCTCTCCCGAAGTCAAATCTTCCCTCGCTTCTGAGCCTTGCAGTGTGCCCAAAACAAATTTAGCATCCATGTATAAAGCACGTGTAAAGCGCCATGCAATAAATGGCGCTATAAAAATGAATAATGATAAATAATGTATTTGGCATTACTATAGTGATAAGAACCCACTTAAATTTACTATGTGTGTGTCTCCTGGAGCACAATCTGGGCACTGTGTTGGGTGATGAAATGGCATATTTGCAATTTTCACTCTCCAACAGCCAATGCGTGCTAATTTCTGGAAAGTGGCTCTAGGGTCAACATAGTCACTACTCCAATACATTAATCCCCCTGAGGGTTATAATTTCCAAAATAAAGTCAATTTATATGGATTTATACTGCTCTGGTTTTCTGCCATTTTCTCATATTAGGGCTTTTGCATATGGTATGTCCCATCTCCTCTGGGATCTGCTCCTGTGATGTCTGGTTCTGTTACCAGGCACGACCTTATTCATTCTACAGACGGCACTGGTAATGGAGGAGACATCAAAACCAGAAGCTCTGGGTGATGCAGGCTCTGCCCTGCCACTAAGATTAGGGTGGAAAACAAAATACCTTAGGACAGTATAAATATAAATCAACACCGGTGACTGCAGGCCTACATATCCCAGCCACCACAGGCATTAGCCATAGAACCACTCCACACAGGATTTTTAACAAAAAGAGAAACTGGAGTGACAAAATCCACCAGAAAATAATAAGATCTAAAAAGTTTGTATAAACAATTACATATATGGCACTGTAAAAAATGTGTATCATACCATAAAAACAGGACATCAGCTGTATTGAAGCAAAATCTCAGATGCAGCACCACATGCAGGCCGACCGGACACCAGGGTAAGAAACCAATATTAAATTGGAAAAAAGTGCTCGTGCAATAAGTATCATTTATACCTTAAGTGCCCATACCAGGAGAAGCCATAGAAACTTTTTTTCACAGAGTCATAGTGACCACTAGTGTCAAACTACACTATCAGAAACTTCCCATGGCATGCATAAATCATATCAGGCTAAGTGATTATTTCTTACCCATCTCTGTCAGGTCGGCCGCACGTGTACCCCTACGCACGTTTCGCGTGGGCTTCATCAGGGGGGCTGTGATGTTGTGAGTACGTCCTTATCTCCCTTTTTATATATCTACGGACTCCCCGTCCAGCTGTGAGAGATCTCTCTGATCGGCGCATGTCTTCCGCATACAGGACCTGGAAGTCGCGTCACATCGAAGGCGCCAAGATGGCGGTGCGGGTCACCGGGAATACCGGATGACGTCACTGACCCGCACACGTCATCAATCGGCGCCAAGACGACGCGCCGGCAATTCCCGTGCAGTCGACATGCGCACAAGAGGTTTCTCAGTGAGTATAACATGTGAACACTCCAGCGGATCAAGCCATATCCCTATTGCATCCTATCACTTAATGTGCAAATATCGCAGTGAGTAAATAACGAGGGGAAAGAAAATTAATCACTTATCCCCTCTATATCAAGAAAGTCTATAATGTACATAATGTGAACACAATAATACATATACGCAAAGTGCAAAATGTACAGTGACTAATACTGATAATTCAAGTGCAACAAAATCTCATAAAAAATATAATAAATAAGAAATGCTAAATAACCATGGTGATATAACAACAATAGTAATGAACATAGGATGCTAATATAATTATTGATCTTGTATTGTCCACTGCAGAAATCCATCCTAGGTGGTAATCCAGTTTGTTATCCCATCACGGGGAGCCCATAAAGGAGAAGTTCAGATATGCTTATTGACAACGAATGACTTACTAAAATAAAAAGGACAAAAACACACACAAATTAAAAATCCAGAATTATAAAAAGGAGGAAAAGCTTAATTGCTCATTCAAACCCGCCGGGGCCATTGTTCCCAGGACAGTGATCCAACGACATTCTACTGGGAGAGGGGTTTGTTTTGCGGCGGTGCACACGCCGTCCCCCAAGTAGCAGGGTGGTTCAGATACATAGACGACATCCTGTTTATCTGGCATGGTACGGTTGAGGAGCTTTATGATTTTATGGTGGGGTTGAATCGCAACGATTACAATATCAAACTCACGTATAACCATCATCAAGAAAAGATTTCCTTCTTGGACATCGAGCTTAGGGTGCAGAAGGATGGTCTGATCATGACAGATCTATATCGCAAAGAGACATCAGTCAATGCATTATTGCATGCATCATCTGCACACCTGGGCTCGACAATTAAAGCAATTCCAGTAGGGCAATTTTTACGGGCCAGAAGAATGTTCTTCGGATGAGCTATTTGAGGTGCAGGCTTCGGACCTTGGGCACAGATTTAGGGCCCGAGGCTACAGTGAGCGGAGAATAAGAAGAGGGTATTCAAGAGCAAAGAGGTCTGAGAGGGGGCAACTCCTCTGTCCACAAAGTAAGGAGAAATCAAGTAATGCAGGAGTAAGGTTTATTTCTACATTGAACCAACAGTGGGAAACCATGAGAACTATTCTCCAAAAACATTGGCTAGTATTAATGACAGTTTCTACTTTGGGTAGGGAATTGCCGGTGGAGCCTTTGATGACGGCTCGGAGAAGCCGCAATCTTAAGGATATGCTTGTGAAAAGCCATTATGTTACTAAACCACCTAATATGTTTGGTAATGACAAAAAGAGGAGAGGATTTTTCCCATGTCAAAATTGTCTTGCGTGTAGGAACCACGATCGAGCAACATCCTTTGTGTCAGTGGACGGCCATAAAAGTTTTAATATTAATGAGTATATTACTTGTACAACAACCCATGTAGTATACTACGCGAGATGTGGTTGTAACAAAGTATATATAGGGCTGACCTCACGTGAACTACGAGTACGAACACGAGAGCACGTGAGGGATATAAGGGCCGCCCAAGACATGGAGGATGTGGGAAACCTGAAGTCCTTGCCAAGACATTTTAAATTAAAACACAACTGTAATCCGGCTAGTCTTAGGATTTTTGGGATTGACAGAGTTCACATGGGCTGAGAGGCGGTGATGCGATACGACTTCTTACACAAAAAGAATGTCGTTGGATCACTGTCCTGGGAACAATAGCCCCGGCGGGTTTGAATGAACAATTAAGCTTTTCCTCCTTTTTATAATTCTGGATTTTTAATTTGTGTGTGTTTTTGTCCTTTTTATTTTAGTAAGTCATTCGTTGTCAATAAGCATATCTGAACTTCTCCTTTATGGGCTCCCCGTGATGGGATAAACTGGATTACCACCTAGGATGGATTTCTGCAGTGGACAATACAAGATCAATAATTATATTAGCATCCTATGTTCATTACCATTGTTGTTATATCACCATGGTTATTTAGTATTTCTTATTTATTATATTTTTTTATATGAGATTTTGTTGCACTTGAATTATCAGAATTATTAGTCACTGTATATTTTGCACTGTGCGTATATGTATTATTGTGTTCACATTATGTACATTATAGACTTTCTTGATATAGAGGGGATAAGTGATTAATTTTCTTTCCCCTCGTTACTTACTCACTGCGATATTTGCACATTAAGTGAAATGATGCAATAGGGATATGGCTTGATCCGCTGGAGTGTTCACATGTTATATTCACTGAGAAACCTCTTGTGCGCATGTCGACTGCACGGGAATTGCCGGCGCGTCGTCTTGGCACCGATTGATGACGTGTGCGGGTCAGTGACGTCATCCGGTATTCCCGGTGACCCGCACCGCCATCTTGGCGCCTTCGATGTGACGCGACTTCCGGGTCCTGTATGCGGAAGACATGCGCCGATCAGAGAGATCTCTCACAGCTGGACGGGGAGTCCGTAGATATATAAAAAGGGAGATAGGGACGTACTCACACCATCACAGCCCCCCTGACGAAGCCCACGCGAAACGCGCGTAGGGGTACACGTGCGGCCGACCTGACAGAGATGGGTAAGAAATAATCACTTAGCCTGATATGATTTATGCATGCCATGGGAAGTTTCCGATAGTGTAGTCTGACACTAGTGGTCACTATGACTATGTGAAAAAAAGTTTCTATGGCTTCTCCCGGTATGGGCAATTAAGGTATAAATTATACCTATTGCACGAGCACTTTTTTCCAATTTAATATTGGTTTCTTACCCTGGTGTCCGGTCGGCCTGCATGTGGTGCTGCATGTGAGTTTTTGCTTCAATACAGCTGATGTCCTGTTTTTATGGTATGATACACATTTTTTACAGTGCCATATATGTAATTGTTTATACAATAAACTTTTTGGATCTTATTATTTTCTGGTGGATTTTGTCACTCTACTATGATTAGGGTGCCTGGGATTTGTAGGACCATCCAGTCTGGCAGTATGGGTGTGTGTTGTCCAGCTCCCTGCTCCAGCCAGTTGGAAAGCACCACACCCTCCTAAAGCTGGAAGCATTTTGCTGGAAGCTGTCAGATACAGCCATCTCCTCTGGTCAATTCCTCTGTGCTCATCTCCTGGCTTGTTTATTTGTTTCCTATTGTGACCTCGGCCCGCTTACTGACTACTCTTGTGTCTTCTGATTTTGTATTTTCTTTGCTCTCCTGGCACTGACCCAGTTACCTAACTATTCTTGCTACATCTCGCATCATATAACAGAAGGTAACACCGTGGCCAAAGCCTAGGGGCCTCTGTCCAAGTATTGACCTATGTAGAAGGGTTAAATGATGAACAAGGCAATCCCTGGGATCTGTAAAATGGAATAGATAGCGCCAAGTCTGTTTATGGTTGCCATCTTTTGAGCTGCCAGGTGACCACGAACAGTGCTCCCAATGAATCGTGTCTGCAAACTATTTCTGCAAGATCTGCAGTCAAATAGCTAAATAGCTTCTTAACCCTGCCATGTGCCCAGACAGTAGTGTACAACTGTATATAGAGTATTGTCAGATTCAAGAGAAGTTGGAAAATAATTTGTAAGGTCCATTTGTTTCCCACTATCCTTTGTGAAGAATTCCAAAGTGATCACGACAAAGTGACACACATCAGGCTCGAAAAATTGGGTCTTGATTAGGAACAAAAAAGGACTGCGGGAAGTGGGTAAATCAAAGGATTTGAGTAGTAACTACTGTAGTAAAACACTGTGACTAAAGACAATAACTCATCAACTGAAATGATCAAACTCAGTCTTCATCAGTAATAAATGAGTAACTAGTGGAGAAACCTCTGTGGGGTAATTAGAGTATGGGGCTCAGTGGCTCTTTCAAGCGAAACTATTATAAGGGCCAATGGCAGATGTCAGATCAGTTTCAAGAAGAAATATTAGACATTCAAATACATTTTTTTATATCAGTTTAGAGCTGATGTCTCAAAGTTTGGATAGAGGAGAATGTTGAGGTCTAGAGGCAAAATGGTGAACACACGATTGTCATACGACCAGGCTATACAACTGATAAAGCAGCCACAGCCAGTGACTGAGAAGAATCTGTGACTTCTCTGCATTTAGTTGTTACTACTCACCTGGGTAGTCGTATGTTGGAATCTCCTCTTTACACCTCTCATCACCCCTCACATATGTCTCTGTACTATTAATATGGGTCAGATCTTCACCCTGAAACAAACATCTTAATAGTCAAAGACAGCTGAAGAGAAAAGATAGTCACGACTATGATCAGCTCTAATCCTGCCATCAGTTCCGCCAGCAGAGCATTACAGCCCTTACTGGTGAATAGGGCCTGGCGAGCAGAGGAGGCCCACAGCAGGCTGCTTCTCCTCTACAGGCCCCAGCAGCTCAACTGATCATGCATCGTCAGACGCACGGCAAGTTAAAATCTGTTGCCTTGCGGGAGATCACAAGCTGGCAGCTGATGTCAGTGGGCACATTGCCGGCGTATATTGATACTCTCATATGATGCACGCCTCAGATGTTTCAGGTGGGGGACACCGCTGGACCTCAGCCAGGTAAGGATAAACCTTTTTTTGTAAAGCTGCAGAATTACGCTGAATTATTATTACTATGGGGGTGCATTATACTGCTAGAGGGCTGCATTATTCAACTATATGACTATGGCTTGCATTATACAGATACAGATGTGGAGTTTTTTTTATATGAGTGGGCAGTGGGACTGTGGAAGGTTCGAGAGTTGGAGGCGGAGCTGGGGGGAGGGGGGGGCCCGAAAGTTTTGCCAGTATAGGACACCAAAATTCCTGGTCGCAGCCCTGCCTGCCATCTGCATCGTTCTCATTACACAAGTATAAAACATATAATACTGGTGAATAAAACAAGACTGAGCACAAGACATTCACAGCCATCTACTCATCATAGGGGGATCTCATGACACATTCTCTCCATCTACCGGATGATCCTGAGGAACATTGGGATCTTCTTGTTTACAGTCCTGAGGAAGAAGAGGATTGGGACACCTCTCTGGTGTGTTCCTCCTACTGGATAGATCTGGAGGAAACACATACAGGGACTGAATTCATTCTTTACATACAGATAATTATAGGCCATATGTATTTAGTCCTGTCTATTACCTGGTGATGTGAGGGGCTGGGGAACCTCCATCATGACTTCCTTGTACACATCTTTGTGTCCTGCTAAATACTCCCACTCCTCCATGGAGAAATAGACGGCGACATCCTGACACCTTATAGGAACCTGACACACAATGATACCGTTATCCCCCGAAACCTTCACAGTGTTACTGTATAATGTCCCAGCAGAGTCACCTCTCCAGTCAGCAGCTCAATCATCTTGTAGGTGATTTCTAGGATCTTCTGGTCATTGATGTCCTCATGTATCAGGTGAGGTGGAGGCCCCGTGACTGGGCTCAGGGGTCTTCCCAATCCCTCAGACACAGGGTCCTGACAGCGATCACCAGAGGTCTTCTTCACTACTGTGTAATCCTGGATATGGAGAGACACATTAATAAGTCTCACTACAGACATTTCCAGAGTCCTCACCTCTCCAGGTCTGTCCATCTGTTATTCCCATAGATAAGAATAATGTAATGTGACGTCATCAGAAGCTCTCACCTCTCCAGTAAGCCGGAAGAGGATCTCTAGGGTGAGGTGCAATATCCTCTCTGCCATCTTGTCCCTGTCCATATCCATCTTTGATGGGTACATCAGGAAAATTCTCTTATATAGAAGATCTTCACTGAGAGGATATGATATTGTAGAGACCTGAATGAGAAGAAGATGAGCCAATGTAACATCATGAAAATGCTGTCTAATAATACAATTACTGGAGATAAGGGAAACATACGATATTGATTATTTTACAGTATTTAGTTTTCTTCTTTACATCTACTAATAAAACCTATATACACTGCTCAAAAAAAAGGAAAACACAAATACCATATCCTAGATATCACAGAATGAAATATTTCAGTTGCAAATCTTTATTCATTATATAGTGGAATGTGTTGAGAACAATAAAACAAAATAATCAATGCAAATCAAAATAAATATCCCATGGAGGCCTGGATTTGGAATGATACTCAAAATCAAAGTGGAAAATCAAATTACAGGCTGATCCAACTTCAGTGGAAATGCCTCAAGACAAGGAAATTATGTTCAGTTGTGTGTTGCCTCCATATGTCTGTATGACCCCCCTACAATGCCTGGGCAAGCTAGTGATGAAGCGGCGGTTGGTCTCCTTAGGGATCTCCTCCCAGACCTGGACTAAAGCATCCGCCAACTCCTGGACAGTCTGTGGTGCAATGTGACATTGGTGGATCGTGTGAGACATGATGTCCCAGATGTATTCAAATCGGATTCAGGTCTGAGGAACGGATGGGCCAGTCCATAGCTTCAATGCCTTCATCTTGCAGGAACTGTTGACACTCCAGCCACATGAGGTCTAGAATTGTCCTGCATTAGGAGGAACCCAGGGCTAACCGCACCAGCATATGGTCTCACAAGGGGTCTGAGGATCTCATCTCGGTACCTAATGGCAGTCAGGCTACCTCTGGCGAGCACATGGAGGGCTATGTGGCACTCCAAAGAAATGCCACCCCACACCATTACTGACCCCCTGCCAAACCAGTCATGCTGAAGGATGTTGCAGGCAGCAGATCGCTCTCGACGGCATCTCTAGACTCCGTCACGTCTGTCACATGTGCTCAGTGTGAACCTGCTTTCATCTGTGAAGAGCACAGGACGCCAGTGGCGAATTTGCCAATCCTGGTGTTCTGTGGCAAACGCTAATCATCCTGCACGGTGTTGGGCTGTGAGCATAACCCATGAGAAAATCACAGCTAAAATAAGATTGTTTCTGTACAGAAAAATTGAACAAAAATTCACCGTGTAAAAACTGTACTTAAAAAAAGCCGGATTACTTACCGGTAATGCCCTTTTAATGAGCCACGACAGCACCCACAATGAGAGAGGGATCCGCCCATAGGAACAGGAAACCTACAGAGATAAAAGGGCGGTCCCCCTCTCCTCCTTAGTTGTTTTTCAGAGTACAAGAGGAACCGCCGTTGTTAAATTAGTATAAATATATCCACAATTTGTTTGTATGTTATCTATATTCACCCATGAGAATATCTTGTATTAACAACTATTAGGGTGGGAAGTGACAGGGTGCTGTCGTGGCTCATTAAAAGGGCATTACCGGTAAGTAATCCGGCTTTTTTCCCTTTGCCACGACAGCACCCACAATGAGAGATTTTCAGAGAACCTTCACCTGGGTGGGATCACCGTACTAAGGACGGCTCTCCCGAATGCCAAGTCAGATGTAGAAGACAGATCAAGTCTATAATGTCTATAGAAAGTAGAAGGCGACGACCAGGTTGCGGCCTTACATATGAGCTCAATGGAGATGTCTTTATTCTCCGCCCACGAGGATGATACGGCTCGAGCTGAATGCGCCTTTACTCCCTCTGGAGGATCTTTGCCCTTTGACAAGTATGCAAGATGGATAGCCTCTCTGATCCACTGGGACAAGGTAGCTTTTGTGACCCCGTGGCCTTTCCGGTGACCCTGAAAAGATACACAGAGCCCTACTCTGTCTGCAGGACTGGGTTCTCTCTATGTAGCTTAGGACTGCTCTTTTAACATCTAACATATGCAGTTTCTCTTCCTCTGGATTTAGTGGATTATCGAAAAAGGAAGGTAAGAAAATTTCCTGAGATCTATGGTATTTTGACGCTACTTTAGGGAGATATGATGGATCTGGTTTGAGAAGCACCCTGTCCTGATATGTCATTAAGAATGGAGGGTCTATGGAGAGGCCTTGGATGTCTCCTACTCGTCTGGCCGATGTTAAGGCTATCAATAAAGCTACCTTGTATGTGACATTTTTTAGAGGGATAGAATCAGGGCTCACAGGGAGGTCCAGTTAAGTCGTCTAGAACTAGATTCAAGTCCCAGGGTGGTAGACGTGGGACATGAACCAGAGTACATCATTCACATGCCCTAACAAATCTTGCTATCCATCTATTACCCGCTACGTTAGCACTATAGAGGGCTCCTAAGGCAGACACTTGAACTCTCAAGGTATTAACAGATAATCCCATCTCATGACCTTTTTGTAAAAATTCAAGGAAGGCTCTAATAGGAACCTTGTTAGAAAAGGGTTCCGTATGAAAGTTGAGAAATTTCCTCCATACTCTGCTATATATAAGAGTCGTGGATCTCTTCCTACTTAACAGTAAAGTATCAATCAGTTCTTGTGAGAACTCTCTTAATGTTAGTATTTGCCTCTCAAGTTCCACGCCGTGAGGTGGAGGCCCTTTACTTGTGGATGGTAGAATGGACCCTGAGACAGTAGGTCTGGTGTCATTGGCAGAATCCAGGGATCGCAGACTGACATCGCTTGAAGACAGGAGAACCAGGGCCTCTTTGGCCAAAAAGGTGCTATCAATATTACTCTTGCTTTCTCCTCCCTTATCTTTTTGATGACTAATGGGATTAGCATCATTGGCGGGAAAGCATATGCCAGATTGTAATTCCACGGATACTGGAGCGAGTCTATCATGTCTGGATTGTCTGCCACATTCAAGGAAGCGAATGCTCGTACCTGTCTGTTGTTCCTGGTTGCAAATAAATCTATCTGCGGAAGACCCCACATGTCCACTATGTTTTTGAATATTTGAGGGTTGAGGGTCCATTCTCCCTGACGTAGCGTGTGACGACTTAGAAAGTCAGCCCTTGAATTTTCTATACCTCTGATGTGGAGAGTTGTGAGTGATAGAAAATTGAGCTCTGCTAAGTCGAAGATGTTTGCCGCTGAAGACAGACTTTTTGATCGAGTTCCGCCTTGATGATTTAAATATGCGACGACCGTCGTGTTGTCTGACAGGATTTTGATATGAGATCCTCGGAGCTGGGGAAGGAAAAAATTTAAGGCATAATGGACTGTGTTCAATTCTTTCCAGTTGGAGGACTGCTGGATCTCTGATGAATTCCAGCGACCTTGAGCTACATACTTATCCAGATGGGCCCCCCACCCTTCTGGTCCTGCGTCAGTAGTGACTAATTTAGATGGTGTTATTGACCATGAGACTCCTCTGGACAAATGGGTTCTATTTAAACACCAGTGAAGTGACTCCAGCACATCTTTAGATAGAGTAATTTTCGTATTTAAATGACCATGGCAACGAGATTGCGCATGGAGTGTCTGGTGCTGTAGGGCTCTGGTATGGTATTGAGCCCATTGTACAGCAGGAATGCAGGAGGAAAGTGAGCCCAAGAGAGACATGGCATCTCTAAGGGACATTTGAGGTTTTGCCCTTGCCATAGAGATTTTTTAAATTGTTAATTTTTTGGATTCTGGTAAAAAGCATCTTTGACTTACAGAGTCCAAAACTAGTCCTAGGAAGGACTGACGGGTTTCCGGATGTAGTCTGGACTTTTTGAAGTTCACTATCCAACCCAAAGCCTGTAACTATGAAATAGTATTAGTCAATCGCTCTTTAAACTGAGGGGCTGAATCTCCAATTATTAAAAAATCATCTAGATAAGGTACAATTAGCATCTCCTGATGACGCAAATAAGCCATCACCTCGAGCATAACTTTTGTGAAAACCCGAGGAGCCATGGACAGGCCGAACGGCATGGCTGTAAGTTCAAAAACTGACGGATCCGGCCTTGTAGGACTACCGCCACTCTGAGGTACTGTTGATGCTCCGCTTAAATGGGAAGATGGTAGTACGCATCCTTCAAATCTAGACCTGCCATAAAGCACCTAGGAAACAAAAATTTAATCGTAGATCTTATTGATTCCATTTTAAACGTATGATTGTACAGAAAGGAATTTAGTCTTTTTAGATTAATTATAGTACGAAAAGTACCATCTGGTTTTGGAACCAGAAATAAAGGGGAATAAAATCCCCGCCCTTCCTGATTTTTTGGTACTTCTACGAGAACATTCTTAGCCAGAAGGCTTAGAATATCTAGTTGAAGCGCTTTTTGCTGTTCCGGCTCTTTCAGTGATGTGATAATGAAAGTATCCTGCGGGAATTTAAAGAATTCTAATTTTAATCCGGATTTTACTAGGCGGAGAATCCACTGATTTGAAGTTACACGTTTCCATTGATGGTAAAAAAACTTCAGTCTTCCACCCACCGGAATTTCATCATTGATGGTATCTGCCACGTTTAGATGTTTCGGGATTGCCGAATAAGGCACCTTTCGGTTTCTCCTTCGCTTCCCAACGCTCTCTTTGCGGCTCGTACGGCCTTCTCCTATTAAATGGCCGTCTCCTAAACGCTCTCCTATAAGAAGGAAGAAACTGTTTAGGGAATCCCTTCCTTCTTTCTCCTGCTTTTAAGGAGGTCATCAAGAACCTTCCCAAACAGGAACTCACCCTAGCACAGGATTGTACATAATCTTGATTTAGATTGGTTAAAGGGATGGAAAGGCAATGCACAAAGGACACGCCGGGCTGCATTGACAAGGCCCGCTGATCTTGCTGCCAGCCGCAAGGAGTCCACTGAAGCATCTGTTAAGAATGCTGTAGCGCTTTTAATTAAAGGAATTGCTTGCAAGATCTTTTCTCTTGCCACTTTACCCTTAATCTGCTGCTCCAGCTGGTCAATCCATACCAATAGTGACCTAGCTGTGCAAGTACCCGATATGGCGGGTTTAAAGGCCCTTGTATTTGTCTCCCATGACCTTTTAAGAAGAGCTTCAGTCTTGCGGTCCAATGGGTCGAGTAAGATTCCTGCATCTTCCACAGGGAGGGACGATTGTTTTAAAGGTGGATGCCACCGCCGCGTCCACTTTTGGCACCTTGGACCAGATCTCTAACTCTTCGTCACTGAAGGGGTAACGCCTTTTTGAAAAGGAGGGAAGGAACCCTTTCCCCTGCTTGTCCCATTCTTTTTTTACAAGATCTTTCACGGCGGAGACAACTGGGAAAGTTCGCCGTTTTTTTTGTGACCTAGGTCTGCGAACATAATTTCCTGGGCCGATTTGACCCCCTTAGTGTCTGGACAACCCATGGTATTCCTTACTGATTTTATAAGGTTATTTATGCTGTCCAGCGGAAAACATGCTCCGCTCTCATCCTCAGAAGAACCAGATGATGATTCCGAGGTGTTAGAGCAGAGGTTCCCAACTCCAGTCCTAAAGGCCCACCAACATGTCATGTTTTCAGGATTTCCTTAGTCTTGCCCAGGTAATAATTGCATCACCTGTGCAATGCAAAGGAAATCCTGAAAACATGACCTGTTGGTGGGCCTTGAGGACTGGAGTTGGGGACCTGTGTGTTAGAGGACCGGATTAACCCCTCTTCTGACACTGAACTAGAAGGAAGGGGACGGCTTTTACTCCAATGTTTTTTCTGGGATTTCGATCCTAGAGACTGGATCTCTTGTCTAATTATGGCCCTGATGTTAGTGGTGGTAACTGCAGCCTCATCATTTAGGGTTTGCTGTATGCAATCTTGACACAACCTCTTTGGATATGAATCCGGCAAGGGTTGTATACACAGGGCACATTCTTTATGTTTTGTTTTACTGGTCCTTTTAGCCTATGGGGAGAGGGTAGAGAAGGAAGGGATCAGCTTATAGGTAGAGGATTAAATACACTCACCCAGTGAAGCATTCATTGTACCGGTCTTGGAGAAGGGGACGCTGTGCGGCTTCTGAGTAGATCTGATTCTCTACTCCTTCTAACATGAGTGTCAGACTCCATAACAGGGCGACCACTCTTCTTTCCTGCTGTGGACTTTGAGGCTTTAGCGCTGCTGTCTTTTCCAGCGCTCACCTGCTCCACCGCTGGTGGATGCTCCTTATGCGTTGGGGACGACATTCCGAGCACAATCGCTCTGTGTCCCTGCTCCATTTTTAAAAGGGCGGTGATTTCCGCGCTCCAGGCCGCGAACCAGAAGTGCTTTCACTACTTCCGGTTCAAGGAGGGCAGAGCGCACTTACCCGGAGACGCTGCCGCCCTCTAGAAGCGCCGCTCCTGCGTCCTCCTCACCATAGGCCGGGCTTAGCACCCGGAACCTGCTGGGAACATAATCAGACGAGGGGGGAGGCTGGATACAGTGGCTCCCCCGACGCTGCTACTGACGCCGCAGCCCCTGCCGCTCACCAGGAGACCGAACAGGCGGGTGCATGGGTCAGGTATGATGGAGGTGCTCCAACCACCTCATGCTGTATGTTATCCAGGGATTTCCGATAGGAACAGGAAACCAACTGAGGAGGAGAGGGGGACCGCCCTTTTATCTCTGTAGGTTTCCTGTTCCTAGGGGCGGATCCCTCTCTCATTGTGGGTGCTGTCGTGGCGAAGGGTAAAAATTACCTTTAATTACGTCTTAACGCAGTAAGGTGATGTCATACCGGCCTCCTCTGACGCTGCGGCCGCTTCTCCTGTCAGTCTCGCTCTCTCCATTTCTCCTCGCCGCTCTCAGTGTCGCGCCGGTTCCCCGCGTCCTCTTCCTGCTGCTCGGGGATTTCGGTGTGGGGTGCGCGCTCCTCTTCCCTCCCGTCCTGTACCTGCTCCACACATGCGCCTTAGGACACGGGTGTGCACTTCTTCCTCCAATTAACCATTTCGGATCCTCTCTGCTCCTGTCTTCTCCAATCAGGTACTTCTTTGGGCTATATCAGGCCTCGCCTCCATAATGGAGGTGCCTGATTGTTGTGTGCAGTTTGTACCTTCGTTTGGCCCTGTCTGGTTCAGATCCTTTTCTGCTCCGGTCTGGTCTGTTTTCTCAGGCTCGTTCTCCTCCTGTCTTCCCTCCGTTTTTACAGAGCCGTCCCTCTTGGTGCCAGCTGTTGCGGTTTTGTTCCCCTCGGGCCTGCTTCCCAACTATCCCTGTATAGGGGTTGTCATCTCGGGTTCGCTCGCCCCTGGGTGTATCAGTACCGTGACCCAGAGGGTCCACTCTGTCCGGTTCTTTCATCCTTACGGTCACTATAGGACTGCGCTCAGATTACATCAGAGTGCAGTCAGATTGTCACAGTCTTCCGTCCTCACGGTCACTATAGGACTGCGCTCAGATTACATCAGAGTGCAGTCAGAGTGTCACAGGTGATAACAAGGACCACTACCACCATTTAAAATACCAGGAGGTGCCTGTATCTATCACTAAACTGAACTGTTCCTACCTACCAGCGGAGATTGGCACCCTACACCTGGGCAATGGCGCCCCCGGTCACTGTCGACTGTCCCTCCTACCCCTATCCAGCCCTGTGGGATGGGGAAAGGAATAGGAGAGATATTGAAATGAGAGTTTGTTTGGACAGTATACTACAATTATAGTGATTGAAGAAATTGCTAAGACCGGCACAATAGCAACATGGATCAAAATGCACCGTATCATGTAGCACACTATGAAGGGGTATCGTTTCCTTATGTGCTTGAACTCTAAACCCTGCTATTGTTCCGGTCACAGCAATTTCTTCAGCAGCTAAGTAGTCTCTTTATACTATGTATACTTTATTCACTCCTGATGAACCTTGAAAGGGGAAATGCGTTGAGTGTGTTTCAGAGCTCTTAGGTTTGTTTTTGTTTTTTGTTTTTTTTATAAGTTCTTGATTTGATGACATGTACCTGTTCTTTAACATGCAGCCGAGCCTTATCTGGTTTTGAATATTGTTGGGCTTATAGCTTAACCCCTTTCTGCCATCAGACGTACTGACCCGTCCATGTGACCTGGGACTTACTTCCCATGGACGGGATAGTACGTCATACCCGATCAGCAGCGCTCACAGGAGGAGCGCGGCCGTCCCAGCCGGGTGTCAGCTAATTATCACAGCTGACATACGGCACTGTGACCGCTCCTGACACTTTAACCCCCGAAACACTGCGATCAAACATGATCGCAGCGTTCCGGTGGCATAGGAAAGCATCACGCAGGGAGGGGGCTCCCTGCGTGCTTCTCTGAGACCCTCTCCTTCGTTCTCCTCCCTGCAGACCCCAGATCCAAGATGGCCACGGGGGTCCTTTCGGGTCCTGCAGGAGATGGCTTGTGAGCGCCTGCTGAGAGCAAGCGCCGGCAAGCCTCCTGCACTGCCTGTCAGATTGTAGAGCACTGTGTCAGATCAACTAATTGTCAGATCGGTGATCTGACCCTATAACATGATACCACACCCCGGGACAAAGTAAAAAAAAAAAAAGTTTATAAAAGAAAAAAAATTACACTGTAAAAATATTTTTTAAAAAAGGTCTTAAAAAGAAAAAAAATATATATATATTGTTCCAATAAATACATTTCTTTATGTAAATAAAAAAAAACAAAAAACAATAAAAGTACACATATTTAGTATCGCCGCGTTCGTAACGACCTATAAAACTGTCCCACTAGTTAACCCCTTCAGTGAACACCGTAAAAAAAAAAAAAAGGCAAAAAAAAAACGCTTTATCATCATATCGCCGAACAAAAAGTGGAATAACACGCAATAAAAAAACAAAAGGGGATATAAACAAACATGGTACCGCTGAAAATGTCATCTTGTCCTGCAGAAAATGAACCACCATACAGTGTCATTAGAGAAAAAAAAAAGTTATAGCCCTCAGAATAAAAGCGATGCAAAAATAATTATTTTTTATATAAAATAGTTTTTATTGTATAAAAGCGCCAAAACATCAAAAAAGATATAAATGAGGTATCGCTGTAATCGTACTGACCCGATCGTACTGCCCTGGGATCATGCAATATTTATGCAGGCTCTAAGATATTTAAATATGACATTGGCTATCTGTTGAGTTCCTACTCAGACAGTATAACTGTTTACCCTGTTTTGCCTCCAGTTTAGGAGCGCCCTATGTGGGCTGCGGGAATTGGCAATCAAGGCTGGTTCTGTAGTGCCAGTAGGCCAAGCACCGTCAGCTGGTTCTCGGTGCCATTGGCTCTTGCACACTTGGGCAATGCATCTGGGTTCCAGTACCGTCAGCTGGTTCTCGGCAGTGTCTTTGTCACGGGTACTCCCTCGTGCCCAGCCTGGCTCCAGCACCGTCAGCTGGTTCCGGGTAGTGTCAAGGTCACTTAGACGCCTATGCGTTGCCCCGTCGTGTTGCGGTCGGGTTAGCCAACTCCATGGTGCCTCCAGTTTAGGAGCTTCCTATGTGGGCTGCGGGAATTGGCAATCAAGGCTGGTTCTGTAGTGCCAGTAGGCCAAGCTCCCCCTGTAGGACTGTTGGTGTTCGGTAACTGCGGCAGCCTCGCGGCCTAGCTGTTATCTCCTCTCCTGTGGACCTTCTGGTCCACATCCTGGTTCCAGCACCGTCAGCTGGTTCCGGGCCGAGCCTTTGGCTTAGGTGCCTCCTTCTGGGTATCCGAGTTCCGCCAACGCCAGGCGGTCCTTGGTAGTGCTTTTAAGCGCGGGTACCTACAGCTTAGTAACCGGGTTCCAGCACCGTCAGCTGGTCCTCGGTGCCATTGGCTCTTGCACACTTGGGCAACGCATCCAGGTTCCAGTACCGTCAGCTGGTTCTCGGCAGTGTCTTTGTCACAGGTACTCCCTCGTGCCCAGCCTGGCTCCAGGACCGTCAGCTGGCTCCGGGTAGTGTCAAGGTCACTTAGACGCCTATGCGTTGCCCCGTAGTGTTGCGGTCGGGTTAGCCAACTCCATGGTGCCTCCAGTTTAGGAGCTTCCTATGTGGGCTGCGGGAATCGGCAATCAAGGCTGGTTCTGTAGTGCCAGTAGGCCAAGCTCCCCCTGTAAGACTGTTGGTGCTCGGTTACTGCGGCAGCCTCGCGGCCTAGCTGTTCTCTCCTCTCCTGTGGACCTTCTGGTCCACATCCTGGTTCCAGCACCGTCAGCTGGTTCCAGGCAGAGCCTTTGGCTTAGGTGCCTCCTTTTGGGTATCCGAGTTCCGCCAACGCCAGGCGGTCCTTGGTAGTGCTTTTAAGCGCGGGTATCTACAGCTTAGTAACCGGGTTCCAGCACCGTCAGCTGGTCCTCGGTCGTGCCATTGGCTCTTGCACACTTGGGCAACGCATCTGGGTTCCAGTACCGTCAGCTGGTTCTCGGCAGTGTCTTTGTCACGGGTACTCCCTCATGCCCAGCCTGGCTCCAGCACCGTCAGCTGGTTCCGGGTAGTGTCAAGGTCACTTAGACGCCTATGCGTTGCCCCGTCGTGTTGCGGTCGGGTTAGCCAACTCCATGGTGCCTCCAGTTGAGGAGCTTCCTATGTGGGCTGCGGGAATTGGCAATCAAGGCTGGTTCTGTAGTGCCAGTAGGCCAAGCTCCCCCTGTAGGACTGTTGGTGTTCGGTAACTGCGGCAGCCTCGCGGCCTAGCTGTTCTCTCCTCTCCTATGGACCTTCTGGTCCACATCCTGGTTCCAGCACCGTCAGCTGGTTCCGGGCAGAGCCTTTGGCTTAGGTGCCTCCTTCTGGGTATCCGAGTTCCGCCAACGCCAGGCGGTCCTTGGTAGTGCTTTTAAGCGCGGGTACCTACAGCTTTGTAACCGGGTTCCAACGCCGTCAGCTGGTCCTCGGTCGTGCCATTGGCTCTTGCACAGTTGGCCAACGCATCCAGGTTCCAGTACCGTCAGCTGGTTATCGGCAGTGTCTTTTGCTCTTGTACCTTCTGCTCCCCATCCTGGTTCCAGTACCGTCAGCTGGTTCCGGGCAGAGCCTTTGGCTTAGGTGCCTCCTTCTGGGTATCCGAGTTCCACCAACGTCAGGTGGTCCTTGGTAGTGCTTTCAGGCACGGGTCCTTCCTGCTTAGTAACCGGGTTCCAGTAACGTCAGCTGGTCCTCGGTAGTTCCATTGGCTCTTGGACCTTTGGCTACCCATCCGGGTTCCAGTACCGTCAGCTGGTTCTCGGCAGTGTCTTTTGCTCTTGTACCTTCTGCTCCCCATCCTGGTTCCAGTAACGTCAGCTGGTTCCGGGCAGAGCCTTTGGCTTAGGTGCCTCCTTCTGGGTATCAGAGTTCCGCCAACGTCAGGTGGTCCTTGGTAGTGCTTTTTAGCACGGGTACCTCCTGCTTAGCAACCGGGTTCCAGTAACGTCAACTGGTCCTCGGTTTTTCCATTGGCTCTTTGACCTTCGGGTAGCCATCCGAGTTCCAGTTCCATCAGCTGGTTCTCGGCATTTTCTCAGCCTTCTTGTACCTTCTGCTACATTTCCAAGTTCAAGACCCTAAAGATGACGACCCGGAAGACCACCCCTAAGATGACGACGACACCAGAGACGACAACCACTGAGATGACGACGACCCTGGAGATGACGACCCTGAAGACCACCCCGATGACGACGACGACGGTGGAGACGACGACGGCGGAGACGACGACCCTGGAGACGACATAGTAACATAGTAACATAGTAACATAGTTAGTAAGGCCGAAAAAAGACATTTGTCCATCCAGTTCAGCCTATATTCCATCATAATAAATACCCAGATCTACGTCCTTCTACAGAACCTAATAATTGTATGATACAATATTGTTCTGCTCCAGGAAGACATCCAGGCCTCTCTTGAACCCCTCGACTGAGTTCGCCATCACCACCTCCTCAGGCAAGCAATTCCAGATTCTCACTGCCCTAACAGTAAAGAATCCTCTTCTATGTTGGTGGAAAAACCTTCTCTCCTCCAGACGCAAAGAATGCCCCCTTGTGCCCGTCACCTTCCTTGGTATAAACAGATCCTCAGCGAGATATTTGTATTGTCCCCTTATATACTTATGCATGGTTATTAGATCGCCCCTCAGTCATCTTTTTTCTAGACTAAATAATCCTAATTTCGCTAATCTATCTGGGTATTGTAGTTCTCCCATCCCCTTTATTAATTTTGTTGCCCTCCTTTGTACTCTCTCTAGTTCCATTATATCCTTCCTGAGCACCAGTGCCCAAAACTGGACACAGTACTCCATGTGCGGTCTAACTAGGGATTTGTACAGAGGCAGTATAATGCTCTCATCATGTGTATCCAGACCTCTTTTAATGCACCCCATGATCCTGTTTGCCTTGGCAGCTGCTGCCTGGCACTGGCTGCTCCAGGTAAGTTTATCATTAACTAGGATCCCCAAGTCCTTCTCCCTGTCAGATTTACCCAGTGGTTTCCCGTTCAGTGTGTAATGGTGATATTGATTCCCTCTTCCCATGTGTATAACCTTACATTTATCATTGTTAAACCTCATCTGCCACCTTTCAGCCCAAGTTTCCAACTTATCCAGATCCATCTGTAGCAGAATACTATCTTCTCTTGTATTAACTGCTTTACATAGTTTTGTATCATCTGCAAATATCGATATTTTACTGTGTAAACCTTCTACCAGATCATTAATGAATATGTTGAAGAGAACAGGTCCCAATACCGACCCCTGCGGTACCCCACTGGTCACAGCGACCCAGTTAGAGACTATACCATTTATAACCACCCTCTGCTTTCTATCACTAAGCCAGTTACTAACCCATTTACACACATTTTCCCCCAGACCAAGCATTCTCATTTTGTGTACCAACCTCTTGTGCGGCACGGTATCAAACGCTTTGGAAAAATCGAGATATACCACGTCCAATGACTCACCGTGGTCCAGCCTATAGCTTACCTCTTCATAAAAACTGATTAGATTGGTTTGACAGGAGCGATTTCTCATAAACCCATGCTGATATGGAGTTAAACAGTTATTCTCATTGAGATAATCCAGAATAACATCCCTCAGAAACCCTTCAAATATTTTACCAACAATAGAGGTTAGACTTACTGGCCTATAATTTCCAGGTTCACTTTTAGAGCCCTTTTTGAATATTGGCACCACATTTGCTATGCGCCAGTCCTGCGGAACAGACCCTGTCGCTATAGAGTCCCTAAAAATAAGAAATAATGGTTTATCTATTACATTACTTAGTTCTCTTAGTACTCGTGGGTGTATGCCATCCGGACCCGGAGATTTATCTATTTTAATCTTATTTAGCCGGTTTCGCACCTCTTCTTGGGTTAGATTGGTGACCCTTAATATAGGGTTTTCATTGTTTCTTGGGATTTCACCTAGCATTTCATTTTCCACCGTGAATACCGTGGAGAAGAAGGTGTTTAATATGTTAGCTTTTTCCTCGTCATCTACAACCATTCTTTCCTCACTATTTTTTAAGGGGCCTACATTTTCAGTTTTTATTCTTTTACTATTGATATAGTTGAAGAACAGTTTGGGATTAGTTTTACTCTCCTTAGCAATGTGCTTCTCTGTTTCCTTTTTGGCAGCTTTAATTAGTTTTTTAGAGAAAGTATTTTTCTCCCTATAGTTTTTTAGAGCTTCAAACGACGACATGGAAGACCGAGAAGCAGAAGAACAAGAGGCTGCAGAACAAAGAGCAGAAGAACATTAAGCATAACACTTAATATCAGAGCAAAAGATATTATCTAAATTATATGCAGAAGAAGACTAAGCAGTGTATGGGGGTGAGTCCGTTCCTCCTCGTAGTGCCCCTGGATAAAGCCTGATGCTGCAGGCCAAACTGAACACGGACAAATGTAACTTTTGTGACAGGCAGAACGGAAGGTGTAATCTTCAAACTTTTATAGATAACAACTATGGGAATGCCTGTCACAAATGAGAATATGATGAAGAAGTAGAATAGGAAGAATAATAATAGTTGAAGAAAATGAATATGAAGAATGTAATAAAAAAAAAATGTAGAAGACGAAGAAGAAGATGAATAAGGTGAAGAAGAAGTTGATGTCAAAGATGCTGATGATGATGAAGATGAAAGTGTGGGAAAAGTAAAAAAAAGAAGGGGAAGGGCGTGGAATAGTGAAACATCAATATCTGACAAAATAAAAAAAAACTTTACATAGTCAATATCTTTGTACCTCCGAACGTCTTTAAAAAAAATTAAAATTCCTGCTATTCTATTTGATTGGGCTAAACCTCTATGCCTTTAATGTCTCCGCCACCTCCCCAAACACATCCTGCATTATTCTTAGTTGTTTTCCTTCATCTAGAATGAACCTACAAGTAAAGAAAGGGTTTATTTTAATTCCGATATTTTGGTCCCATTGACTTGTATTGGGATCGGGTATCGGTATCGGCGATATCCGATATTTTTTGAATATCGGCCGATCCAATCCGATACCGATATTTTCCGATATCGGAAGGTATCGCTCAACACTAGCTATGTGCCAAAGTTTGCAAAATCCTCTTAGCTGAAGCCGCAGGCTTGGTGGAACCTCCAGTGAAAGGTCAACAGTGCCCAATGTATTTGAGATCTGGCCCTAAAAATTTACAGATCTCTTTTCAAACATACATGTACATCCTTATAAATTTTCAGCAAAATCGGAGAAGGTCGAGTGGGGACCACTGGTCCACTTGACATGGAATGACCCTATTGTGACTTATTGGGCAAGTGAAGGACATATCCTATGGGCAACTATAGTCATTTTGCTATCAGGTCAGATTAATATTGAGGATCTGAGAGGCCAGTAGTTTCTTTTTAAAGGGCGTCTGTCACCCCAAAAATTGTATATGAGCTGCGGCCACTGGCATGAGGGGCTTATCTACAGCATTCTGTAATGCTGTAGATAAGCCCCCGATGTAACCTGAAAGATGAGAAATAAAGGTTATCCCGGTACCGGTCCGTTACGGGTCAGATGGGCGTCGCGGTCCGCTCCAGCTGTTTGCGGGGAGTTAGAAGTAACAGAAACACGCTATCAGGCCACGTTCACATGTTCAGTATGTTACCTCAGTATTTGTAAGCCAAAACCAGGAGAGTAACAATCAGAGGAAAAGTATAAAGAAACATGTCACCACTAGGGTTGAGCGACCTTGACCTTTTTAGAGTCGAGTCGTGTTTCGCGAAACCCGACTACCTTAGAAGTCGAGTGGAGTGGAATCGGCCGATTATCGCGAAAAGTCGGGTATCGCCCGAAACACGAAACCCAATGCAAGTCAATGGGGGAGCATAGTCGGCAGTGAGTGGAGGCCAGGAAAACACCTACACTGCCCATTTTAATGGCAAAAACATCCATTCTTGTTACAGAAGCTTGTCAATCGTAATTTACCTTATAATAATTGGAAGGCATTTGAAATTGGGGGTCATTTGGCTAAAGTTGTGGGGGGTAGGGCTGGTTCAAGTAATTAGTGGGCCCAGTAAATCTGGACCACGTCACGGCAGTGGAGCAGGGTGAGGTAAGTATTTCAACTTTGCAAGTGCTGTGATCCTGAGCAAGCAGGGGGGGCCCACTCGTTGGCATTGGCACTGGCACAGGGCCCCTCAAAGTACAGCGGTGTGTTTGCACGGCGGGGGCGCCTCCCACCGGCAGCAACACTTTTGCGTACTATGAGAGGCCCTGTGCCAGTGATGTCGCCAACTAGTATTCCTCCCCCCAACTGATGAAGGAACCTGCACTTTCATCTGCACCTTCCTCTTTGTCCCCGTGTAAGGTGGTATGGTATGCGGGAAGAGGAACCTGACTTTCAGCAGGGTCACAATCTTGTTGTGTAGCGTGCACGGGGAATTTTGCGTTATTGGTCAATGTACCAGCAGACTCATCTATCACTGGCTGGGCAATGGGCAGGATGAGGAGGAAACACAGATATAGGCCCAAAGAATAAAGTGGGCTAAATGCAGTTCAAAATTGGTAACACAGGACTAACCAGGGGGCATTGCAGTGGAGGACAACTGGAATGAGAGGCTGACACAGAGAGTAGGCCCAAATCAGTAAGTAGTCGAAATGCAATTCAAAATTGGCAACCGTAGTAAACAGGCGGCACAGCTTTGTTCAGTGGAGGAGAACAGCAAGGAGTGGCAGACACCGATAGTAGGCCCCAACCCAACTAGTAGGCCAAATGCAGTCTAACATTAACAACTACTTAACGGGAGCCTGAAAATGGAATTTCAGGACAGGAAACCAGGAGAACAGCAAGGAGTGGCAGACACCGATAGTAGGCCCCAAACCAACTAGTACGCCAAATGCAGTTGTTCCATTTAACTACAATTTAATGAGAGCCTGAAGATCGAAGCTCAGGAAAGGCAACCTGGAGAACACCTTGGAGTGGAACACACCATCTCTCTACACCCCATACCCAATTTGTAGGCCTAATGCAGTGTAGTTTCCAACAACTACTAAACGAGAGCATGAAGATCGAAGCTCAGGAAAGGCAACCTGGGGAACACCTTGGAGTGTAACACACCATCTCTCTACACCCCATACCCAATTTGTAGGCCTAATGCAGCGTAGTTTCCAACAACTACTAAACGAGAGCATGAAGATCGAAGCAATGGAGAGGAAACCTGGGGAACACCTTGGAGTGTAACACACCATCTCTCTACACCCCATACCCAATTTGTAGGCCTAATGCAGCGTAGTTTCAAACAACTACTAAACGAGAGCATGAAGATCGAAGCTCAGGAAAGGCAACCTGGGGAACACCTTGGAGTGTAACACACCATCTCTCTACACCCCATACCCAATTTGTAGGCCTAATGCAGCGTAGTTTCCAACAACTACTAAACGAGAGCATGAAGATCGAAGCTCAGGAAAGGCAACCTGGGGAACACCTTGGAGTGTAACACACCATCTCTCTACACCCCATACCCAATTTGTAGGCCTAATGCAGCGTAGTTTCCAACAACTACTAAACGAGAGCATGAAGATCGAAGCTCAGGAAAGGCAACCAGGAGAACACCTTGGAGTGTAACACACCATCTCTCTACACCCCATACCCAATTTGTAGGCCTAATGCAGTGTAGTTTCCAACAACTACTAAACGAGAGCATGAAGATCGAAGCTCAGGAAAGGCAACCTGGGGAACACCTTGGAGTGTAACACACCATTTCTCTACACCCCATACCCAGTTTGTAGGCCTAATGCAGCGTAGTTTCCAACAACTACTAAACGAGAGCATGAAGATCGAAGCTCAGGAAAGGCAACCAGGAGAACACCTTGGAGTCTAACACACCATCTCTCTACACCCCATACCCAATTTGTAGGCCTAATGCAGCGTAGTTTCAAACAACTACTAAACGAGAGCATGAAGATCGATGCAATGGAGAGGAAACCTGGGGAACACCTTGGAGTGTAACACACCATCTCTCTACACCCCAAACCCAATTTGTAGGCCTAATGCAGCGTAGTTTCAAACAACTACTAAACGAGAGCATGAAGATCAAAGCTCAGGAAAGGCAACCTGGGGAACACCTTGGAGTGTAACACACCATCTCTCTACACCCCATATCCAATTTGTAGGCCTAATGCAGCGTAGTTTCCAACAACTACTAAACGAGAGCATGAAGATCGAAGCTCAGGAAAGGCAACCTGGGGAACACCTTGGAGTGTAACACACCATCTCTCTACACCCCATACCCAATTTGTAGGCCTAATGCAGCGTAGTTTCCAACAACTACTAAACGAGAGCATGAAGATCGAAGCTCAGGAAAGGCAACCTGGAGAACACCTTGGAGTGGAACACACCATCTCTCTACACCCCATACCCAATTTGTAGGCCTAATGCAGTGTAGTTTCCAACAACTACTAAACGAGAGCATGAAGATCGAAGCTCAGGAAAGGCAACCTGGGGAACACCTTGGAGTGTAACACACCATCTCTCTACACCCCATACCCAATTTGTAGGCCTAATGCAGTGTAGTTTCCAACAACTACTAAACGAGAGCATGAAGATCGAAGCAATGGAGAGGAAACCTGGGGAACACCTTGGAGTGTAACACACCATCTCTCTACACCCCATACCCAATTTGTAGGCCTAATGCAGCGTAGTTTCCGACAACTACTAAACGAGTGCATGAAGATCGAAGCTCAGGAAAGGCAACCTGGGGAACACCTTGGAGTGTAACACACCATCTCTCTACACCCCATACCCAATTTGTAGGCCTAATGCAGCGTAGTTTCAAACAACTACTAAACGAAAGCATGAAGATCGAAGCTCAGGAAAGGCAACCAGGAGAACACCTTGGAGTGGAACACACCATTTCTCTACACCCCATACCCAATTTGTAGGCCTAATGCAGCGTAGTTTCCAACAACTACTAAACGAGAGCATGAAGATCGAAGCTCAGGAAAGGCAACCAGGAGAACACCTTGGAGTGTAACACACCATTTCTCTACACCCCATACCCAATTTGTAGGCCTAATGCAGTGTAGTTTCCAACAACTGCTAAACGAGAGCATGAAGATCGAAGCTCAGGAAAGGCAACCAGGAGAACACCTTGGAGTGTAACACACCATCTCTCTACACCCCATACCCAATTTGTAGGCCTAATGCAGTGTAGTTTCCAACAACTACTAAACGAGAGCATGAAGATCGAAGCAATGGAGAGGAAACCTGGGGAACACCTTGGAGTGTAACACACCATCTCTCTACACCCCATACCCAATTTGTAGGCCTAATGCAGTGTAGTTTCCAACAACTACTAAACGAGAGCATGAAGATCGAAGCTCAGGAAAGGCAACCAGGAGAACACCTTGGAGTGGAACACACCATCTCTCTACACCCCATACCCAATTTGTAGGCCTAATGCAGTGTAGTTTCCAACAACTACTAATCGAGAGCATGAAGATCGAAGCTCAGGAAAGGCAACCTGGGGAACACCTTGGAGTGTAACACACCATCTCTCTACACCCCATACCCAATTTGTAGGCCTAATGCAGCGTAGTTTCCAACAACTACTAAACGAGAGCATGAAGATCGAAGCTCAGGAAAGGCAACCAGGAGAACACCTTGGAGTGTAACACACCATCTCTCTACACCACATACCCAATTTGTAGGCCTAATGCAGCGTAGTTTCAAACAACTACTAAACGAGAGCATGAAGATCGAAGCAATGGAGAGGAAACCTGGTGCACACCTTGGGTAGGCAGACACCGTTAGTAGGCCCTACCAAAGTTGTACCCCCAATGCAGTTTTAAAATTCCTAGAGGCTGAAAACAAGACTATTGACGCTCTGCTTTTTTCAAAGGAACACAGCTGAATTGAGTGGCGCAGACAGACACAGGTAGTAGGACTCAAACCAAAAATGTGGCTCACTGCAGCTTAAAAAAGTTACAGGGGTACACAAGCAGCAGTGCTCTGGGCAGTGGAGGACAATTTCAATAGTGGACCGCAGACAGACCTTGTACGCCTACTATTACAAAAAGGATGCTCTATGCAATTAAAAATAGGTTCCAGGGGTCCACGGGCAGCAGTGGTGTGGTCAGTGGACGAGTATTGGAAGGAGGGACCGCAGACAGGCGTAGTAGGCCTAACATAACAAAATTAGGCTGTAGACACTGTAAAATTGGTTCCAGGGGTACACGGGCAGCAGTGGTGTGGTCAGCGGAGGAAAATTGGAATTAGGGACTGCAGACAGACTTTGTAGGCTGTCCCCTGTGGACCATGCATCCAACACATTAACGCAGTGCGCAGTAATGGACACGTAACTTTTTGTGGACATGCCTACTGGTCCATGCGTCTCTTGTCAGGTGCACCTTTCTACTGTTTGAGTGCCTGAGTGCTATGACAATTCAGACTTATTCATGCCGGTGGAGGGCTGGGATGGCTTTTCTCGCAAAAGAAATGTCGACTGGGTAGCTTGAACCGTTGCACAGCGTAGTTCATCTGGCCTTTCTAAATATAAAACAAAGAAAAAAAGGAGGCTACATGCACTTTCAGCTGGGTTCCAGGGGTACACGGCCAGCATTGGTCTGGTCAGTGGAGAACTATTGGAAGGAAGGACCGCAGACACGCTTCGAAGGCCTAACATAATAACACATGGCTGTAGGCAATTTTAAATTGGTTCAAGGGGAACACGGGCAGCAGTGGTGTGGTCAGTGGAGGCCTAGTGGAAGGAGTGACCGCAGACAGGCATCGAAGGCCTAAAATAATAACACATGGCTGTAGGCAATTTTAAATTGGTTCCAGGGGAACACGGGCAGCAGTGGCCTGGTCAGTGTAGTAGTAGTAGAAAGAACGGACCGCAGACAGGCATCGAAGGCCTAAAATAAAACAATTGGGCTGGCTGTAGGCAATTTTAAATTGGTTCCAGGGGTACACGGGCAGCAGTGGTGTGGTCAGTGGAGGCCTAGTGGAAGGAGTGACCGCAGACAGGCATCGAAGGCCTAAAATAATAACACATGGCTGTAGGCAATTTTAAATTGGTTCCAGGGGAACACGGGCAGCAGTGGCCTGGTCAGTGTAGTAGTAGTAGAAAGAACGGACCGCAGACAGGCATCGAAGGCCTAAAATAAAAAAATTGGGCTGGCTGTAGGCAATTTTAAATTGGTTCCAGGGGAACACGGGCAGCAGTGGCCTGGTCAGTGTAGTAGTAGTAGAAAGAACGGACCGCAGACAGGCATCGAAGGCCTAAAATAAAAAAATTGGGCTGGCTGTAGGCAATTTTAAATTGGTTCCAGGGGTACACGGGCAGCAGTGGTGTGGTCAGTGGAGGCCTAGTGGAAGGAGTGACCGCAGACAGGCTTCGAAGGCCTAACATAAAAAAATAGGGCTGTTGGCAATTTAAAATTGGTTCCAGGGGTACACGGGCAGCAGTACAATGGTCAGTGGAGGCCTAGTGGAAGGAGGGACCGCAGACAGGCTTCGAAGGCCTAACATAAAAAAATAGGGCTGTTGGCAATTTTAAATTGGTTCTAGGGGTACACGAGCAGCAGTACAATGGTCAGTGGAGGCCTAGTGGAAGGAGGGACCGCAGACAGGCTTCGAAGGCCTAATATAAAAAAATAGGGCTGTTGGCAATTTTAAATTGGTTCCAGGGGTACACGGGCAGCAGTACAATGGTCAGTGGAGGCCTAGTGGAAGGAGGGACCGCAGACAGGCTTCGAAGGCCTAACATAAAAAAATAGGGCTGTTGGCAATTTTAAATTGGTTCCAGGGGTACACGGGCAGCAGTACAATGGTCAGTGGAGGCCTAGTGGAAGGAGGGACCGCAGACAGGCTTCGAAGGCCTAACATAAAAAAAATAGGGCTGTTGGCAATTTAAAATTGGTTCCAGGGGTACACGGGCAGCAGTACAATGGTCAGTGGAGGCCTAGTGGAAGGAGGGACCGCAGACAGGCTTCGAAGGCCTAACATAAAAAAATAGGGCTGTTGGCAATTTTAAATTGGTTCCAGGGGTACACGGGCAGCAGTGCAATGGTCAGTGGAGGCCTAGTGGAAGGAGGGACCGCAGACAGTCTTCGAAGGCCTAACATAAAAAAATAGGGCTGTTGGCAATTTTAAATTGGTTCCAGGGGTACACGGGCAGCAGTACAATGGTCAGTGGAGGCCTAGTGGAAGGAGGGACCGCAGACAGGCTTTGAAGGCCTAACATAAAAAAATAGGGCTGTTGGCAATTTAAAATTGGTTCCAGGGGTACACGGGCAGCAGTACAATGGTCAGTGGAGGCCTAGTGGAAGGAGGGACCGCAGACAGGCTTCGAAGGCCTAACATAAAAAAATAGGGCTGTTGGCAATTTTAAATTGGTTCCAGGGGTACACGGGCAGCAGTACAATGGTCAGTGGAGGCCTAGTGGAAGGAGGGACCGCAGACAGGCTTCGAAGGCCTAACATAAAAAAATAGGGCTGTTGGCAATTTTAAATTGGTTCCAGGGGTACACGGGCAGCAGTACAATGGTCAGTGGAGGCCTAGTGGAAGGAGGGACCGCAGACAGGCTTCGAAAGCCTAACATAAAAAAATAGGGCTGTTGGCAATTTTAAATTGGTTCCAGGGGTACACGGGCAGCAGTACAATGGTCAGTGGAGGCCTAGTGGAAGGAGGAACCGCAGACAGGCTTTGAAGGCCTAACATAAAAAAATAGGGCTGTTGGCAATTTTAAATTGGTTCCAGGGGTACACGGGCAACAGTACAATGGTCAGTGGAGGCCTAGTGGAAGGAGGGACCGCAGACAGGCTTCGAAGGCCTAACATAAAAAAATAGGGCTGTTGGCAATTTTAAATTGGTTCCAGGGGTACACGGGCAGCAGTACAATGGTCAGTGGAGGCCTAGTGGAAGGAGGGACCGCAGACAGGCTTCGAAAGCCTAACATAAAAAAATAGGGCTGTTGGCAATTTTAAATTGGTTCCAGGGGTACACGGGCAGCAATACAATGGTCAGTGGAGGCCTAGTGGAAGGAGGGACCGCAGACAGGCTTCGAAGGCCTAACATAAAAAAATAGGGCTGTTGGCAATTTTAAATTGGTTCCAGGGGTACACGGGCAGCAGTACAATGGTCAGTGGAGGCCTAGTGGAAGGAGGGACCACAGACAGGCTTCGAAGGCCTAACATAAAAAAATAGGGCTGTTGGCAATTTTAAATTGGTTCCAGGGGTACACGGGCAGCAGTGGTGTGGTCAGTGGAGGCCTAGTGGAAGGAGGGACCGCAGACAGGCTTCGAAGGCCTAACATAAAAAAATTGGGCTGTTGGCAATTTAAAATTGGTTCCAGGGGTACAAGGGCAGCAGTACAATGGTCAGTGGAGGCCTAGTGGAAGAAGGGACCGCAAACAGGCTTCGAAGGCCTAACATAAGAAAAATGTCAATACAATGGTATTGTCAGTGCCCGGCATTGAAGGATGTCAGCGCATAGACTAAACATTGGTGGAGCTGTGAGAGATAATTTTGCAAGTGGTAGAGCACTGTTTGAGCTGGGGGGGGAACTGTCTTGTGGCCGGCGGTACAGGCCCAGGGCTCCTCATATTACAACGGTGTGTCTGACGTTGGGTGCGCACCACCACCGCCAGACACTTTATTGTACTATGAGGGACCCAGTGGCAGTGCCGTTGACCAAAAGCGGGCACACCCACCTCTTCAGACAAACAGTACTCTCACGGGTGCTGGCGCCAAGTGGCGATACCACGGCCCCGTGGGGGGAGTTTGGCCATTTAGTGAGGTGTACACATAAACATGTCGTATGCTGGACAATCAGGTGCAGAAAATTACGAGATTGGAAAAGTCATTCAGAATAGTCCACAGGCAAGACCTTTTCATAGGAAAGCTAGGTGTCAGCCGGGCAAGGTGGGGCAAAAGATTTCGAAATCCAGTTGTGGTTCATTTTAATGAAGGTTAGATCATCTACATTTTGGGTAGCCAGACGAGTCCTTTTTTCTGTTAGTATTGAACCTGCAGCACTGAATACTCTTTCTGATAGGACACTAGCTGCCGGGCAAGCAAGCTCATGCAATGCATATTCTGCCAATTCTGGCCAGGTGTCTAATTTGGATGCCCAGTAATCAAATGGGAATGACGGTTGAGGGAGAACGTCGATAAGGGATGAAAAATAGTTTGTAACCATACTGGACAAATGTTGTCTCCTGTCACTTTGAATTGATGCTGCAGTACCTGTCCTGTCTGCGGTCATAGCAAAATCACTACACAACCTGGTCAGAAAACCCCTCTGTCCAACGCCACTTCTGATTTCTGCCCCTCTAACACCTCTGGTCTGCTGGCCCCTGCAGCTCGTGTGAGAACGATCACGGGCGCTGTGTGCAGGGAATGCCAGAAGCAAACGGTCAACAAGAGTTGATTGTTTGGTTGCTAATATTAGTTCCAAGTTCTCATGTGGCATTATATTTTGCAATTTGCCTTTATAGCGAGGATCAAGGAGGCAGGCCAACCAGTAATCGTCATCATTCATCATTTTAGTTATGTGTGTGTCCCTTTTGAGGATACGTAAGGCATAATCCGCCATGTGGGCCAAAGTTCCAGTTCTCAAATCTGCGGTTGTGCTTGGTTGAGGGGCAGTTTCAGGCAAATCCACGTCACTTGTGTCCCTCAAAAAACCAGAACCCGGCCTTGCCGCGCCACCAATTTCCAGTGGCCCCGGAAAAGCTTCCTCATTAAAAATATAATCATCCCCATCATCCTCCTCGTCCTCCTCCTCCTCTTCGCCCGCTACCTCGTCCTGTACACTGCCCTGGCCAGACAATGGCTGACTGTCATCAAGGCTTTCCTCTTCCTCAGCTGCAGACGCCTGATCCTTTATGTGCGTCAAACTTTGCATCAGCAGACGCATTAGGGGGATGCTCATGCTTATTATGGCGTTGTCTGCACTAACCAGCCGTGTGCATTCCTCAAAACACTGAAGGACTTGACACATGTCTTGAATCTTCGACCACTGCACACCTGACAACTCCATGTCTGCCATCCTACTGCCTGCCCGTGTATGTGTATCCTCCCACAAAAACATAACAGCCCGCTTCTGTTCGCACAGTCTCTGAAGCATGTGCAGTGTTGAGTTCCACCTTGTTGCAACGTCTATGATTAGGCGATGCTGGGGAAGGTTCAAAGAACGCTGATAGGTCTGCATACGGCTGGAGTGTACGGGCGAACGGCGGATATGTGAGCAAAGTCCACGCACTTTGAGGAGCAGGTCGGATAACCCCGGATAACTTTTCAGGAAGCACTGCACCACCAGGTTTAAGGTGTGAGCCAGGCAAGGAATGTGTTTCAGTTGGGAAAGGGAGATGGCAGCCATGAAATTCCTTCCGTTATCACTCACTACCTTGCCTGCCTCAAGATCTACAGTGCCCAGCCACGACTGCATTTCTTTCTGCAAGAACTCGGACAGAACTTCCGCGGTGTGTCTGTGGTCGCCCAAACACTTCATAGCCAATACAGCCTGCTGACGTTTGCCAGTAGCTGCCCCATAATGGGAGACCTGGTGCGCAACAGTGGCAGCTGCGGATGGAGTGGTTGTGCGACTGCGGTCTGTGGACGAGCTCTCGCTTCTGCAGGAGGATGAAGAGGAGGAGGAGGGGGTGCGAACGGCTACAGCCAACTGTTTCCTAGACCGTGGGCTAGGCAGAACTGTCCCAAACTTGCTGTCCCCTGTGGACCCTGCATCCACAACATTCACCCAGTGTGCCGTGATGGACACGTAACGTCCCTGGCCATGCCTACTGGTCCATGCATCTGTTGTCAGGTGCACCTTTGTGCTCACTGATTGCCTGAGTGCATGAACGATGCGCTCTTTAACATGCTGGTGGAGGGCTGGGATGGCTTTTCTGGAAAAAAGTGTCGACTGGGTAGCTCGTAGCGTGGTACAGCGTAGTCCATCAGGGCTTTGAAAGCTTTGCTTTCAACTAACCGGTAGGGCATCATCTCTAACGAGATTAGTCTAGCTATGTGTGCATTCAAACCCTGTGTACGCGGATGCGAGGCTAAGTACTTCCTTTTTCTAACCATAGTCTCATGTAGGGTGAGCTGGACTGGAGATCGTGGAACTAGCGGGGGTGCCGGTGGACATGACAGACTGAGAGACGGTGGGAGATGGTATTGTTTGTTGTGAATTCTGTGGCTGAATTCACTCCTGTGGTCACAAGTGGTACTGCAGCTTCTGAGCTTCCTCCCTCAGGTGTTCTGGTGAGCTCGTTAGCTGTTTCGTTATTTAACTCCACCTGATTCTGTTTTCCTTGCTCCTTGCCAATGTTCCAGTGTTGGATCTGAGCTTCTGGATCTTTCCTGTGGCCTGCTGCTCTGCTTAGATAAGTGCATCTTTGCTTTTTGTTGCTATATTTTCTGTCCAGCTTTCCTATTTGTTTTGCTGGAAGCTCTGAGACGCAAAGGGTGTACCGCCGTGCCGTTAGTTCGGCACGGTGGGTCTTTTTGCCCCCTTTGCGTGGTTTTTGCTTTAGGGTTTTATGTAAACTGCAAAGTGCTCTTTGCTATCCTCGCTCTATCTAGAATATCGGGCCTCACTTTGCTGAATCTATTTCATCCCTACGTTTTGTCTTTTCATCTTACTCACAGTCATTATATGTGGGGGGCTGCCTTTTCCTTTGGGGTATTTCTCTGAGGCAAGCCAGGCTTGTTTTTCTATCTTCAGGCTAGTCAGCTTCTCAGGCTGTGCCGAGTTGCATAGGTAGCGTCAGGCGCAATCCACAGCCACCTTTAGTTGTGTTTAGGATAGGTTCAGGTATTGCGGTCTACAGAGATTCCACGTCTCAGAGCTCGTTCTATTGTTTATGGGTAATTGTCAGATCACTGTATGTGCTCTGATCGCTGGTACACTGTGTCACTGGTCAATGCCCATCCTACCACAAAAGGCTCGCCAGAACCTTGAAACAAACTGGGAACCTCTGTCAGAAACAATATTCTCAGGAATGCCATGCAACCGAACCACATGCTGAAAGAACAAAGGTACCAAATCAGAGGAGGAAGGCAATTTAGCCAAGGGCACCAGATGGACCATTTTAGAAAAGCGATCACAGACCACCCAAATAACTGACATCTTTTGAGAAACGGGAAGGTCAGAAATGAAATCCATCGAAATATGTGTCCAAGGCCTCTTTGGGACCGGCAAGGGCAAAAGCAACCCACTGGCACGAGAACAGGAGGGCTTAGCCCTAGCACAAATCCCACAGGACTGCACAAAAGTACGTACATCCCGTGACAGAGATGGCCACCAGAAGGATCTAGCCACTAACTCTCTGGTACCAAAGATTCCAGGATGACCAGCCAACACCGAACAATGAAGTTCAGAGATAAGTTTATTAGTCCACCTATCAGGGACGAACAGTTTCTCCGCTGGACAACGATCAGGTTTATTCGCCTGAAATTTTTGCAGCACCCGCCACAAATCAGGGGAGATGGCAGACACAATGACTCCTTCCTTGAGGATACCCGCTGGCTCAGATAAACCCGGAGAGTCGGGCACAAAACTCCTAGACAGAGCATCCGCCTTCACATTTTTAGAGCCCGGAAGGTACGAAATCACAAAGTCGAAGCGGGCAAAAAATAACGACCAACGGGCCTGTCTAGGATTCAAGCGCTTGGCAGACTCGAGATAAGTCAAGTTCTTATGATCAGTCAATACCACCACGCGATGCTTAGCTCCTTCAAGCCAATGACGCCACTCCTCGAATGCCCACTTCATGGCCAGCAACTCTCGGTTGCCCACATCATAATTAAGCTCAGCGGCCGAAAACTTCCTGGAAAAGAAAGCACATGGTTTCATCACTGAGCAATCAGAACCTCTCTGTGACAAAACCGCCCCTGCTCCAATCTCAGAAGCATCAACCTCGACCTGGAACGGAAGAGAAACATCTGGCTGACACAACACAGGGGCAGAACAAAAACGACGCTTCAACTCTTGAAAAGCTTCCACAGCAGCAGAAGACCAATTAACCAAATCAGCACCCTTCTTGGTCAAATCGGTCAATGGTTTGGCAATGCTAGAAAAATTACAGATGAAGCGACGATAAAAATTAGCAAAGCCCAGGAACTTTTGCAGACTTTTCAGAGATGTCGGCTGAATCCAATCCTGGATGGCTTGGACCTTAACTGGATCCATCTCGATAGTAGAAGGGGTAAAGATGAACCCCAAAAATGAAACTTTCTGCACACCGAAGAGACACTTTGATCCCTTCACAAACAAAGAGTTAGCACGCAGGACCTGAAAAACCATTCTGACCTGCTTCACATGAGACTCCCAATCATCTGAGAAGATCAAAATGTCATCCAAGTAAACAATCAGGAATTTATCCAGGTACTCACGGAAGATGTCATGCATAAAGGATTGAAACACTGATGGAGCATTGGCAAGTCCGAACGGCATCACTAGATACTCAAAATGACCCTCGGGCGTATTGAATGCAGTTTTCCATTCATCTCCTTGCCTGATTCTCACCAGATTATACGCACCACGAAGATCTATCTTAGTGAACCAACTAGCCCCCTTAATCCGAGCAAACAAGTCAGATAACAATGGCAAGGGATACAGAAATTTAACAGTGATCTTATTAAGAAGGCGGTAATCAATACACGGTCTCAGTCAACCATCCTTCTTGGCTACAAAGAAGAACCCTGCTCCCAGTGGTGATGACGATGGGCGAATATGTCCCTTCTCCAGGGATTCCTTCACATAACTGCGCATAGCGGCGTGTTCGGGCACGGATAAATTAAATAATCGACCTTTAGGGAACTTACTACCAGGAATCAAATTGATAGCACAATCACAGTCCCTATGCGGAGGTAGGGCATCGGACTTGGGCTCTTCAAATACATCCTGATAATCAGACAAGAACTCTGGGACCTCAGAAGGGGTGGATGACGAAATCGACAAAAATGGAACATCACCATGTACCCCCTGACAACCCCAGCCGGACACCGACATGGAATTCCAATCCAATACTGGATTATGGGTTTGTAGCCATGGCAACCCCAACACGACCACATCATGCAGATTATGCAACACCAGAAAGCGAATAACTTCCTGATGTGCAGGAGCCATACACATGGTCAGCTGGGCCCAGTACTGAGGTTTATTCTTGGCCAAAGGTGTAGCATCAATTCCTCTCAATGGAATAGGACACTGCAAGGGCTCCAAGAAAAACCCACAACGTTTAGCATAATCCAAATCCATCAGATTCAGGGCAGCGCCTGAATCCACAAACGCCATGACAGAAAACGACGACAAAGAGCATATCAAGGTAATGGACAGAAGGAATTTGGACTGTACAGTACCAATGACGGCAGACCTAGCGGACCGCTTAGTGCGCTTAGGACAATTAGAAATAGCATGAGTGGAATCACCACAGTAGAAACATAGCCCATTCAGACGTCTGTATTCCTGCCGTTCAACTCTGGTCATAGTCCTATCGCACTGCATAGGCTCAGGTTTAACCTCAGGCAATACCGCCAAATGGTGCACAGATTTATGCTCGCGCAAGCGTCGACCGATCTGAATGGCCAAAGACAAAGACTCATTCAAACCAGCAGGCATAGGAAATCCCACCATGACATCCTTAAGAGCCTCAGAGAGACCCTTTCTGAACAAAGCTGCCAGCGCAGATTCATTCCACTGAGTGAGTACTGACCATTTCCTAAATTTCTGACAATATACTTCTATATCATCCTGACCCTGGCACAAAGCCAGCAAATTTTTCTCAGCCTGATCCACTGAATTAGGCTCATCGTACAGTAATCCGAGTGCCAGGAAAAACGCATCGACACTACTCAATGCAGGGTCTCCTGGCGCAAGAGAAAATGCCCAGTCTTGAGGGTCGCCGCGCAAAAAAGAAATAATAATCAAAACCTGTTGACTAGGATTACCAGAAGAATGAGGTTTCAAGGCCAGAAATAGCTTACAATTATTTTTGAAACTTAGAAACTTCGTTCTATCTCCAAAAAACAAATCAGGAATAGGAATTCTTGGTTCTAGCATATATTTCTGATCAATAGTATCTTGAATCTTTTGTACATTTATAACGAGATTATCCATTGAAGAGCACAGACCCTGAATATCCATGTCCACACCTGTGTCCAGAAACACCCAAATGTCTAGGGGAAAAAAAAAAAGTGAACACAGAGCAGAGGGAAAAAAAAAAAAAAAAAAAAATGAAGTCAGAACTTTTTCTTTCCCTCTATTGAGAATAATAAGTTGGCTCCTAGTACTGTTATGTCTGCTAATGAAAGGTGTTATGAAGGCAATCCAGAGACACAGTGTGCCTAGCGATCAGAGCGCACACAGTGATCTGACAAATACCCAAAAACAAAGAAACGAGCTCTGAGACGTGGAAACTCTGTAGACCACACACCTGATCCTATCCTAAACACAACTAAAAGTGGCTGTGGATTGCGCCTAACAACTACCTAGGCAACTCGGCACAACCTAAGAAACTAGCTAGCCTGAAGACAGAAAAATAGGCCTGACTTGCCCCCAGAGAAATACCCCAAAGGAAAAGGCAGCCCCCCACATATAATGACTGTGAGCAAGATGAAAAGACAAAACGTAGGGATGAAATAGATTCAGCAAAGTGGGGCCCGATAATCTTAGACAGAGCGAGGACAGTAAAGCGAACTTTGCAGTCTACAAAAAACCCTAAAGCAAAAACCACGCAAAGGGGCAAAAAGACCCACCGTGCCGGACTAACGGCACGGCGGTACACCCTTTGCGTCTCAGAGCTTCCAGCAAAACAAAAGACAAGCTGGACAGAAAAAAAACAACAAAATAGCAAAAAAGCACTTAGCTATACAGAGCAGCAGGACACAGGAACAATCAGGAGAAGCTCAGATCCAACACTGGAACATTGACTAGGAGCAAGGATAGCAGCATCAGGTGGAGTTAAGTAACAAAGCAGCTAATGAGCTCACCAGAACACCTGAGGAAGGAAGCCCAGAAGCTGCAGAAGCCCAGAAGTTCACAGGAGTGAATTCAGCCACAGAATTCACAACACCCTACACTGCCGGAAGGGATGTTGCGTTGATGACTAGCTTCATTGGCCGAGGGTGCTACAACCTTAAGGGACGTTTGGTAGTTAGTCCAAGCTTGCAAATGCATGGTGGTTAAATGTCTATGCATGCAGCTTGTATTGAGACTTTTCAGATTCTGCCCTCTGCTTAAGGTAGTTGAACATTTTTGACAGATGACTTTGCGCTGATCAATTGGATGTTGTTTAAAAAAATGCCAGACTGCACTCTTTCTAGCATCGGATACCTTTTCAGGCATTGCAGACTGAGCTTTAACCGGATGGCCACGCTGTCCTCCAACAGGTTTTGGCTTTGCCACGCATTTTGGGCAAGATACGGGCCCGGCAGATGGAACCTGTTGCAATGTTGATGCCTGCTGCGGCCCCTCCTCCTCCGCTTCAGAACTGCTGCCGCCTGCACCCTGTTCCCCCAATGGCTGCCAATCGGGGTCAAGAACTGGGTCATCTATTACCTCTTCTTGTAGCTCGTGTGCAACTTCGTCTGTGTCACCGTGTCGGTCGGTGGTATAGCGTTCGTGATGGGGCAACATAGTCTCATCAGGGTCTGATTCTTGATCATTACCCTGCGAGGGCAATGTTGTGGTCTGAGTGAAAGGACCAGCATAGTAGTCTGGCTGTGGCTGTGCATCAGTGCACTCCATGTCAGATTCAACTTGTAATGGGCATGGACTGTTAACTGCTTCACTTTCTAAGCCAGGGACGGTATGTGTAAAGAGCTCCATGGAGTAACCCGTTGTGTCGCCTGCTGCATTCTTCTCTGTTGTTGTTTTTGCTGAAGAGGACAAGGAAGCGACTTGTCCCTGACCGTGAACATCCACTAACGACGCGCTGCTTTTACATTTACCAGTTTCACGAGAGGAGGCAAAAGAGCTAGAGGCTGAGTCAGCAAGATAAGCCAAAACTTGCTCTTGCTGCTCCGGCTTTAAAAGCGGTTTTCCTACTCCCAGAAAAGGGAGCGTTCGAGGCCTTGTGTAGCCAGACGACGAACCTGGCTCCACAGCTCCAGACTTAGGTGCAATATTTTTTTTCCCACGACCACCTGATGCTCCACCACTACCACTACCCTCATTACCAGCTGACAATGAACGCCCCCGGCCACGACCTCTTCCACCAGACTTCCTCATTGTTTTAAAAACGTAACCAAACTAACGGTATTTGTTGCTGTCACACAACTTACACGGTGAGCTATAACTTCAGTATGATTTAGCTACCCCTTTACAGGTGGGTGAGACCACAACGAAAATCAGGCACACTGTTACACACTCTGTTGTTGGTGGCAACAAATGAGAGAGATGCCACACACGCAGGACTGTCACTGAAGCACAAATGTAAATATTAATCTCCCACTGATTTGATTTTTTTTTTTTTCAGGGAGACTTTAGGAAAAAAAAATAATAGAATAAAATGATTTTTTCAGGAAGAATTTAGAAACCAAATAAAATAAAATTATTTTTTCAGGGAGAATTTAGAAAACAAATAAAACAAAAAATAGGCTTTCTATGGCCCACTGAGTGAGAGATGACGCACACAGGAGTCAGGAGTGGCACACAAGCCCAGAGGCCAATATTGTTCTCCCACTGATTGATGTAGTGATTTTTTCAGGTAGATTTTGGAACCCAAATCAAGCAAAAAAATAAATAGGCTTTCTATGGCCCACAATTGGAGAGAGAGAGAGAGAGATGGCACACCCAGGAGTCAAGACTGGCACACAAGCAGAAAGGGCAATATTAATCTCCCACTGATTTGATTTTTTTTTTTTTTTCAGGGAGACTTTAGAAAAAAAAAATAATAAAAAAAAAAGATTTTTTCAGGAAGAATTTAGAAACCAAATAAAATAAAATGATTTTTTCAGGGAGAATTTAGAAAACAAATAAAACAAAAAATAGGCTTTCTATGGCCCACTGAGTGAGAGATGACGCACACAGGAGTCAGGAGTGGCACACAAGCCCAGAGGCCAATATTGTTCTCCCACTGATTGATGTAGTGATTTTTTCAGGTAGATTTTGGAACCCAAATCAAGCAAAAAAATAAATAGGCTTTCTATGGCCCACAATTGGAGAGAGAGAGAGATGGCACACCCAGGAGTCAAGACTGGCACACAAGCAGAAAGGGCAATATTAATCTCCCACTGATTTGATTTTTTTTTTTTTTTTCAGGGAGACTTAAGAAAAAAAATAATAAAAAAAAATGATTTTTTCAGGAAGAATTTAGAAACCAAATAAAATAAAATGATTTTTTCAGGGAGAATTTAGAAAACAAATAAAACAAAAAATTGGCTTTCTATGGCCCACTGAGTGAGAGATGACGCACACAGGAGTCAGGAGTGGCACACAAGCCCAGAGGCCAATATTTATCTCCCACTGATTGATTTAGTGATTTTTTCAGGTAGATTTTGGAACCCAAATCAAGCAAAAAAATAAATAGGCTTTCTATGGCCCACAATTGGAGAGAGAGAGAGAGATGGCACACCCAGGAGTCAAGACTGGCACACAAGCAGAAAGGGCAATATTAATCTCCCACTGATTTGATTTTTTTTTTTTCAGGGAGACTTTAGAAAAAAAAATAATAAAAAAAAATGATTTTTTCAGGAAGAATTTAGAAACCAAATAAAATAAAATGATTTTTTCAGGGAGAATTTAGAAAACAAATAAAACAAAAAATAGGCTTTCTATGGCACACTGAGTGAGAGATGACGCACACAGGAGTCAGGAGTGGCACACAAGCCCAGAGGCCAATATTGTTCTCCCACTGATTGATGTAGTGATTTTTTCAGGTAGATTTTGGAACCCAAATCAAGCAAAAAAATAAATAGGCTTTCTATGGCCCACAATTGGAGAGAGAGAGAGAGAGAGATGGCACACCCAGGAGTCAAGACTGGCACACAAGCAGAAAGGGCAATATTAATCTCCCACTGATATGATTTTTTTTTTTTCAGGGAGACTTTAGAAAAAAAAATAATTAAAAAAAATGATTTTTTCAGGAAGAATTTAGAAACCAAATAAAATAAAATGATTTTTTCAGGGAGAATTTAGAAAACAAATAAAACAAAAAATAGGCTTTCTATGGCCCACTGAGTGAGAGATGACGCACACAGGAGTCAGGAGTGGCACACAAGCCCAGAGGCCAATATTGTTCTCCCACTGATTGATGTAGTGATTTTTTCAGGTAGATTTTGGAACCCAAATCAAGCAAAAAAATAAATAGGCTTTCTATGGCCCACAATTGGAGAGAGAGAGAGAGATGGCACACGCAGGAGTCAAGACTGGCACACAAGCAGAAAGGGCAATATTAATCTCCCACTGATTTGATTTTTTTTTTTTTTTCAGGGAGACTTTAGAAAAAAAAATAATAAAAAAAAAAGATTTTTTCAGGAAGAATTTAGAAACCAAATAAAATAAAATGATTTTTTCAGGGAGAATTTAGAAAACAAATAAAACAAAAAATTGGCTTTCTATGGCCCACTGAGTGAGAGACGACGCACACAGGAGTCAGGAGTGGCACACAAGCCCAGAGGCCAATATTTATCTCCCACTGATTGATTTAGTGATTTTTTCAGGTAGATTTTGGAACCCAAATCAAGCAAAAAAATAAATAGGCTTTCTATGGCCCACAATTGGAGAGAGAGAGAGATTTCACACCCAGTAGTCAAGACTGGCACACAAGCAGAAAGGGCAATATTAATCTCCCACTGATTTGATTTTTTTTTTTTTTCAGGGAGACTTTAGAAAAAAAAAATAATTAAAAAAAATGATTTTTTCAGGAAGAATTTAGAAGCCAAATAAAATAAAATGATTTTTTCAGGGAGAATTTAGAAAACAAATAAAACAAAAAATAGGCTTTCTATGGCCCACTGAGTGAGAGATGACGCACACAGGAGTCAGGAGTGGCACACAAGCCCAGAGGCCAATATTGTTCTCCCACTGATTGATGTAGTGATTTTTTCAGGTAGATTTTGGAACCCAAATCAAGCAAAAAAATAAATAGGCTTTCTATGGCCCACAATTGGAGAGAGAGAGAGAGAGAGATGGCACACCCAGGAGTCAAGACTGGCACACAAGCAGAAAGGGCAATATTAATCTCCCACTGATATGATTTTTTTTTTTTCAGGGAGACTTTAGAAAAAAAAATAATTAAAAAAAATGATTTTTTCAGGAAGAATTTAGAAACCAAATAAAATAAAATGATTTTTTCAGGGAGAATTTAGAAAACAAATAAAACAAAAAATAGGCTTTCTATGGCCCACTGAGTGAGAGATGACGCACACAGGAGTCAGGAGTGGCACACAAGCCCAGAGGCCAATATTGTTCTCCCACTGATTGATGTAGTGATTTTTTCAGGTAGATTTTGGAACCCAAATCAAGCAAAAAAATAAATAGGCTTTCTATGGCCCACAATTGGAGAGAGAGAGAGAGAGAGAGATGGCACACGCAGGAGTCAAGACTGGCACACAAGCAGAAAGGGCAATATTAATCTCCCACTGATTTGATTTTTTTTTTTTTTTCAGGGAGACTTTAGAAAAAAAAATAATAAAAAAAAAAGATTTTTTCAGGAAGAATTTAGAAACCAAATAAAATAAAATGATTTTTTCAGGGAGAATTTAGAAAACAAATAAAACAAAAAATTGGCTTTCTATGGCCCACTGAGTGAGAGACGACGCACACAGGAGTCAGGAGTGGCACACAAGCCCAGAGGCCAATATTTATCTCCCACTGATTGATTTAGTGATTTTTTCAGGTAGATTTTGGAACCCAAATCAAGCAAAAAAATAAATAGGCTTTCTATGGCCCACAATTGGAGAGAGAGAGAGATTTCACACCCAGTAGTCAAGACTGGCACACAAGCAGAAAGGGCAATATTAATCTCCCACTGATTTGATTTTTTTTTTTTTTCAGGGAGACTTTAGAAAAAAAAAATAATTAAAAAAAATGATTTTTTCAGGAAGAATTTAGAAGCCAAATAAAATAAAATGATTTTTTCAGGGAGAATTTAGAAAACAAATAAAACAAAAAATAGGCTTTCTATGGCCCACTGAGTGAGAGATGACGCACACAGGAGTCAGGAGTGGCACACAAGCCCAGAGGCCAATATTGTTCTCCCACTGATTGATGTAGTGATTTTTTCAGGTAGATTTTGGAACCCAAATCAAGCAAAAAAATAAATAGGCTTTCTATGGCCCACAATTGGAGAGAGAGAGAGATGGCACACCCAGGAGTCAAGATTGGCACACAAGCAGAAAGGGCAATATTAATCTCCCACTGATTTGATTTTTTTTTTTTTCAGGGAGACTTTAGAAAAAAAAATAATAAAAAAAAATGATTTTTTCAGGAAGAATTTAGAAACCAAATAAAATAAAATGATTTTTTCAGGGAGAATTTAGAAAACAAATAAAACAAAAAATAGGCTTTCTATGGCCCACTGAGTGAGAGATGACGCACACAGGAGTCAGGAGTGGCACACAAGCCCAGAGGCCAATATTTATCTCCCACTGATTGATTTAGTGATTTTTTCAGGTAGATTTTGGAACCCAAATCAAGCAAAAAAATAAATAGGCTTTCTATGGCCCACAATTGGAGAGAGAGAGAGAGAGATGGCACACCCAGGAGTCAAGACTGGCACACAAGCAGAAAGGGCAATATTAATCTCCCACTGATTTGATTTTTTTTTTTTTCAGGGAGACTTTAGAAAAAAAAATAATAAAAAAAAATGATTTTTTCAGGAAGAATTTAGAAACCAAATAAAATAAAATGATTTTTTCAGGGAGAATTTAGAAAACAAATAAAACAAAAAATAGGCTTTCTATGGCCCACTGAGTGAGAGATGACGCACACAGGAGTCAGGAGTGGCACACAAGCCCAGAGGCCAATATTGTTCTCCCAATGATTGATGTAGTGATTTTTTCAGGTAGATTTTGGAACCCAAATCAAGCTAAAAAAATAATAGGCTTTCTATGGCCCACAATTGGAGAGAGAGAGAGAGATGGCACACCCAGGAGTCAAGACTGGCACACAAGCAGAAAGGGCAATGTTAATCTCCCACTGATTTGATTTTTTTTTTTTTTCAGGGAGACTTTAGAAAAAAAAAATAATAAAAAAGAATGATTTTTTCAGGAAGAATTTAGAAACCAAATAAAATAAAATGATTTTTTGTCAGGGAGAATTTAGAACACAAATAAAACAAAAAATAGGCTTTCTATGGCCCACTGAGTGAGAGATGACGCACACAGGAGTCAGGAGTGGCACACAAGCCCAGAGGCCAATATTTATCTCCCACTGATTGATTTAGTGATTTTTTCAGGTAAATTTTGGAACCCAAATCAAGCAAAAAAATAAATAGGCTTTCTATGGCCCACTACTTGTGAGAGAGATGGCACGCTCAGGACTGGCACACAAGCCCAGAGGCCAATATTAATCTCCCACTTTTTTTTTTTTTCCAGGGAAAATTTATAAACCCAATAAAAAAAATAATAAATAGGCTTTCTATGGCCCACTATCTGAGAGAGAGATGGCATGCTTAGGACTGGCACACAAGCCCAAAGGCCAATATTAATCTCCCTTTTTTTTTTACAGGGAGAATTTATAAAACAAAAAAAAAAAAAATAAATAGGCTTTCTATGGCCCACTATTTGTGAGAGAGATGGCACGCTCAGGACTGGCACACAAGCCCAGAGGCCAATATTAATCTCCCACTTTTTTTTTTTTTTCCAGGGAAAATTTATAAACCCAATAAAAAAAATAATAAATAGGCTTTCTATGGCCCACTATCTGAGAGAGAGAGATGGCACGCTTAGGACTGGCACACAAGCCCAAAGGCCAATATTAATCTCCCTTTTTTTTCAGGGAGAATTTATGAAACCAAAAAAAAAAAAAAATAGGCTTTCTATGGCCCACTATTTGTGAGAGAGATGGCACGCTTAGGACTGGCACACAAGCCCAAAGGCCAATATTAATCTCCCACTGATTGATTTATTGATTTTTTCAGGTAGAATTTAGAACCCAAATAAAGCAAAACAAAAAATAGGCTTTCTATGGCCCACTGAGTGAGAGATGATGCACACAGGAGTCAGGAGTGGCACACAAGCCCTGAGGCCAATATTTTTCTCCCACTGATTGATGTAGTGATTTTTTCAGGTAGATTTTAGAACCCAAATCAAGCAAAAAAATAAATAGGCTTTCTATGGCCCACTGAGTGAGAGATGGCACACACAGGAGTCAGGAGTGGCACACAAGCCCTGAGGCCAATATTTTTCTCCCACTGATTGATGTAGTGATTTTTTCAGGTACATTTTATAACCCAAATCAAGCAAAAAAATAAATAGGCTTTCTATGGCCCACTGAGTGAGAGATGGCACACACAGGGATGGCACTCTAGCAGAAATGCCAATCTTAATCTCCCACAAAAAAAAAAAAAAAAAAAAAAACAGGGACTGTCCTACAAATACTATCTCCCTGCAGTACTCTCAGCCAGGTATGGCAGGCAGCAATAAGGAGTGGACTGATGCAGAAATTAAATAAAAAGTGTTGACAAACAAACAAGATAGCTGTGCAGAAAGGAAGGAACAAGAGGATTTGTGCTTTGAAAAAAGCAGTTGGTTTGCACAGCGGCGTACACACAGCAATGCAGCTATCAGGGAACCTTCTAGGGCAGCCCAATGAGCTACAGCGCTGAGGAAAAAAAAAAAAATGTAGCTTCCACTGTCCCTGCACACTGAAGGTGGTGTTGGGCAGTGGAAATCGCTACAGCACAAGCGGTTTGGTGGTTAATGGACCCTGCCTAACGCTATCCCTGCTTCTGACGAAGCGGCAGCAACCTCTCCTTAAGCTCAGATCAGCAGCAGTAAGATGGCGGTCGGCGGGAACGCCCCTTTATAGCCCCTGTGACGCCGCTGACAGCAAGCCAATCACTGCAATGCCCTTCTCTAAGATGGTGGGGACCAGGACCTATGTCATCACGCTGCCCACACTCTGCGTTTACCTTCATTGGCTGAGAAATGGCGCTTTTCGCGTCATTGAAACGCGACTTTGGCGCGAAAGTCGCTTACCGCATGGCCGACCCCGCACAGGGGTCGGATCGGGTTTCATGAAACCCGACTTTGCCAAAAGTCGGCGACTTTTGAAAATGAACGACCCGTTTCGCTCAACCCTAGTCACCACTTCTGGATCTCTCACCCACTTCCGATTTGGCTTACAAATACTGAGGTAAAATTCTGACCAAATCTTGAACATGTGAATGTGGCTTTAGGCTGGTTTCACTGATATTTCCGGTACTGGAAAAAATGGCACTGGAGATATTTGTGTCCGTGTGTGTAATACGTGTGACAACTGTGTGCCGCATCTGTACAATACGGACGCCTGCCAGGGAAGAAGCGCTACAGTAAGCACTGTTCCCCGGCCAAGGGCACACTTAAAATGAAGCAAGTTGATCACTTCACTTCAGGCGGCATTTAGTCCCTGAAGAAGTGTAAAGATCGATGTTTCAAATATATTCCTATTTAAAAGTGTATGTATTTTCCATGTGCGTCAGGTTAGGCTAGTAAAGAGTAAACCAGATTTATTTGTACTGATTTTATTACGGAGGGGGGGTTCCATTTTTCCATTCGCCTCAGGCAGCAGAGAGGCTAGGTTCACCCCTGCCTACAATTGTGACAGTTTGGTGCTAAGGTGACTGGAATCGAGTTTTTCAAAGAGAAAGAGTGAACGGAGCTTCATAGGGAGAAACATAACAGAGCGAAGCAACAGAGTCCTTGTAATTTACAACATTGCATCGTAGTGGATTTTTTGAGGACCTCATTTTAGCAACTCCATTCTAGCGGATTCACCCTTGAGCCGTCTAGGTCGGAGTGGATTTTTTGAGGACCTCATTTTAGCAACTCCATTCTAGCTGATTCACCATTGAGCAGTCTAGATCGGAGTGGATTTTTTGAGAAGAGTTTGTATGTTCTCTCCGTGTTTGCGTGGGTTGCCTCCGGGCACTCCGGTTTCCTCCCACATTCCAAAGACATACTGTTAGGGATTCTAGATTGTGAGCCCCATCGGGGACAGTGATGATAATGTGCGCAAAACTGTAAAGCGCTGCGGAATATGTTAGCGCTATATAAAAATAAAGATTATTATTATTATTAGAACCTCCTTTTAGCAACTCCATTCTAGCTGATTTACTAATTATTTATTACTTGATGGTGGCCCGATTCTAACGCATCGAGTATTCTAGAATATGTATGTAGTTTATTTATGAAGATTTTACAATGAATACACAGGATTCGGCTGGCCGGGCATGACCAATTAGCGAAGCGTGGTTTAAATCCCACGCCAATTTGCGGCCAGACTGCGCCTTTCGCTGATTGTTCGAGGCCGGCGGCGTAGTATATAGCACAGCCACATAGTATATAACAGCCCACGTAGCTGTTGTGAATTCCGCTCTTGGACTCCCTCCGGTGGTTGTAAGTGGCACTTTTGTGAGTTCTGCTCTTGGGCTCCCTCTTGTGGCTCCTTGGATTTAGCTGTCAGCAGCTGCTTCCACTGATTGTCTTTTCTGCTCGGATATTTATGCCTGGCTCTTTCCTTCAGCCAGTGCCACTTGTAAATGGTTCCTGGTTGGATTCACATCTCTTTGGATTTCCCTGTTATCCTGACCAGTTCAGCAAAGCTAAGTCCTTGCTTGCTCTTTTCTGTCCACAGATTGTGGACTTATCCGTTCTGTGCTTTCATTGTTTGTCCAGCTTATCAGTATGGATTAATTCTGTGTTGCTGGAAGCTCTGAGAAACAGATTTACCCTCCACACCTTTAGTCAGGTGTGGAGTTTTTTGTAAACTCTGTGTCACGATATGGTATGAAATATCATAGTTAGTTTTTTTTGCTAGCCTGCGTGGGCTAAGCCCCCCTTCTTGGAGTAACAGTTTGCAGCTGCAAATTCCTGGCTTTCCTTCTCAGAGAGTGTGGGGGTTAGAAGTTTTATGGCCGAACGGAATTTACGACCGGCATTTCCTGTGTAAGCTCTTGTTCAGCTATAAGGGAAGTAGAAACTTCAAGGATCCATGAAAGATTCTTTGTTTAGTTTTTGTTAGATATTAGGCAAACGATTTAAGCTAGAAATACGAAAATATATATTCTTATTTCCACTCGGTGTATCTATCCATCCCTTGAAACTCGGGCTTCTAACTCCATCTGGTAAAGAAGTAGGGATTTCTCTGTAAATATGTATCCCAGATAGGACATATTTGATCTCATTAGAATGCTCACGTTAATCCGAGATGAATGATAGGTTCGGTATGACTCTGTCATGTTTTGTAGCAAAGTTATAGCAAGTAGATAAATTTAAGATTGATGTACTCAGAATGTAGAGAGAGGAGGGTCTGGATAAGCCAGCCCTTCTGTGATGTCAAAGCCTTAAGGTATTAAGTTGTGGCAGACATCCCCAGCTCAGCCCTTCTGCTTGATTCTTCTTCCTGACTTCTTGTCTTCTCCTGGAGGAGCTCAGCACGTCCAAATGAGCTGGGACATATGGAAACTCCACTAGCCTGGTTGCCTGCAATGCTTTTAACATGTGAGTGTTATCTTTTCTCTTTTATTCCCTTTATGTTATAATTACCCATGTAGATATTTGCAATTGTCTCATTTATAACATCTTTATAAACTATTTTTGATAAAGCACTGCCTAATTTTTAATGGGATATACTATTATATGTTAGTTCATCTCCATGCTCTAAAAGCCGTACCCTGTCTCTTGAAGAGAATTACGCTACTGTGTTGGGTTAGCTTCGGACCCGTTTAATTGAAGCTGGTGGCAGCGAAAGTGTGCAGACTGTTGAGCGATGCTGAAGTGACTGCGGCATTGATAATTATTGTTCCTGCCTGAGTGGGAGTAGTTATCGCGTCGCTGCAGCGTGCTCAACAGCCAGTACATAGCAGGCAGCCTTTCTGGCGACTAATTACCCAGGGTGCAGTACCTAATCTGACCTGAGAGTAATGGGGGTGCCAGAGAGCTGCAAGTTTTAAGTGGAACTGTAAGTGGGATATACATAAATCCCTGCAGTTTGTGGTATATTGAAAGCAGTGGGATACCTAGAATAAGCCCCTGCTGTAAACTAAGAGGTCAATAGCCTTGTGTGTGTTTTCTCATCACATGATCCAGCAGTGGAGGGATAACTAAGATAAGCCCCCCTGCACATGTGATAGCCGTCTGTTGGCCTAAAGTCACCCCAACCCGTGACGTAGGGGTGACGGTCACGGTGTGAATCCTGACCCATTGGTGACAGCGGTCAGGGGAATCGTGACAATTGGTGGCAAGGCGGTGGGATATCTTAGAGCATTAGTGATTTGGTTTGAGTAATCTTTCCTCTCACTAAAAACTTGCAGAAAGTTCTTGCGAGGACTCTGCGCAAATAAGTTTGGAGAACAAACTCAGTGCTTTTTAGTTGTGAGACAATTGCGTACTGGTAATTATCCCTTCCCTTTCTCTTCGTTTTTCTACCCTATCTTTTATTTGGCAACCATGGCTGCGAAAGGGGAAGCCTGGTACAACCAGGAGAAGAAGGACTTTCTTGCTGGGATATGCACGTGCCATGGCCTGAACCCCCAGGGCAAGACCAAGGCTCAAATGGTCGCTGAACTGGTGCAATTTGAAGCAGACCAAGCCAGGCCACAGAGCCCAGAGGCCGCAGAAGCCAGCACAAGTGAACATGGTGCTGCAGCAGAGGTCCAACCACTGAATACGGGCCCCACTGGCAACCAGGGGGGTGCAGACCTCCTCCTGCAGCTGGCTCTGCAACAATGCGCCGCAGATGACCTAGAGGGACGTCGCCAGCTGATTCAGCAATACCATGAGCGAGCCGAGCGAGAGGCCCAGGCCAAGCGAGCTGAGCGGCAAACAGAGCAGGAGTACCAGCTGCAGTTAGCCCAACTGCAAATGCAGGGGTCGTCCCAGTCCAGCCGTGAGCCCAGCAGCGCTCAGATACCTAAGCCCCGGCCCGATCACTTCCCTGTTATGGAGAAGGATGGAGACTTGGACACTTTTCTGCGGGCCTTTGAGAAAGCCTGCAGACAGTACCGGCTGCCTACAGATGAATGGGCACGATACCTGACACCAGGGCTGAGAGGCAAAGCTCTGGAGGCGTTTGCTGCCCTCCCTCAAGAACAAGATGGAGACTATGAGGCCATCAAGCAGGCCCTGATAGCAAAGTACCAGCTTACTCCCGAGGTGTACCGTAGAAAGTTCCGGACCCTCCAACGTGGCCCACACGACAGTTACAGTGATGTGGTGCATGGACTGGGGACCCACTTTGACCAGTGGACCCAAGGACTGTCAGTGACCACCTTTGCACAGCTGCGAGACCTGATGATCAAAGACCAGTTCTTTCATCTTTGCCCAGCTGAGGTGCGACAGTTCGTGATGGACAGAGAACCCAAAGACGTGACGAAAGCAGCGCAGATTGCCGATGCCTATGAGGCCAACCGTAGATCGGAAGCGCGGAAGCCAATCACCACCAGCTGGAGAGGGGGTAAGCCTGCACCTAACGCCAGTATCCCTGCCAGCCAACACACCAGAGGTCCTGTCCTCGTGGCCAACAACACCAGACCTACCACCGAACCTCGCAAGTGTTTCACCTGCAATCAGACTGGTCATATCAGTCTCTCCTGCCCAACAAAGCAGAAGAACACCCCAGCCAAGGCCCCAGGCCTAATGCAGCAGTTCTTTTGGTGGGTGGTGTGGTTGGGAGGGTGTGTGACAACGTACAGCACGTCACTGTGGGAGGCCATGTTGCTACAGGCCTCAAGGACACCGGGGCTGAACGAACCCTCATCCGACCCGAACTGGCGGCCCCTGAAGAAATCATTCCGGGGCAAACCCTAACTGTCACTGGGATTGGGGGCATCAGCTGTCCCTTACCAATGGCCCGGGTTTATATTGATTGGGGTGCTGGGAGCGGGGTGAAGGAAGTGGGGCTGTCTGATAATTTGCCCACTGATGTTTTGTTGGGGACTGATTTGGGGAGGTTGGTTGCCCACTACGTCACTGATACCCCTCCCCAATCTACTAATAAGGGTACCGTTAACCCTGATGATGATGATGATGGGAGATCGCATGTGTTACCTGACCATGCTTTATCTTGTAATGATGCATCTATTAACCATTTTTTTCCTAGGATTGATGGTGAAAATGTTGTACCGGTGCCAGCTAAACCTGATAATGATTTTTCTGTGAAGGTTAATGTGTCCATAGGTACAGGCGTGCCCAGCCACATCGCTCTGCGGAGTGAGACGGCTGAGGAACCCCTAACAGGGGCAAGTGTCGGTGCTACAGGAAATGGGGAGATGCATGGTAACCGTGAGGAAGGTGATGCCATGGAAGTGACCAGTGCCACCGAGGAAGGTAACTGGCCCATAAGTAGCACTGCCCCTGGAGTGTTGGGGGTGGATGGTGAGGTAGAGCCCATAGCAGCACCGGCTGATGGGACTGCAGAAACCCCCGGGGAGACAGCCTACATAGCTGCTGTCACCCGCAGTCAGAGTGCCCGGAACGCAGATAACTGTCTGCCTTCCGGACCCTCCTCAGTCATTACTGTGACTGAACCAAAGGTGGACCCAGAGCAGGTCCAAGAGGGTTCCCGTGGGGAAGGGACCCTGACGTCACTTCTAGCTTCCCCTAGCCAGGAGTTTTAGGCCGCTCTGCACACAGATGCGAGCCTAGAGAGTTTGAGGCAACTTGCCGGGATGCTCTTCTCCGAGACTGATAAGGAGAAGGTGTTCTGGGAACAAGGAAGGTTGTACCGGGAGACAGTACCCGGAGAATCACAAAGGGAGTGGTTGAGGGAAAGACAGCTGGTCGTCCCACAGCAATTCTGGGGTGAGTTGTTGCGGATTGCCCATGAGATCCCGCTAGCTGGACACTTGGGGATCAGCAAAACTAAGGCCCGGCTGTCTCAACACTTCTATTGGCCTAAGATGGGGACAGATGTGTCAAACTACTGCCGCTCCTGTGTCACCTGTCAAAGGGTGGGGAAAGCGGGGCCTGCTCTTAAGGCTCCCCTGATCCCTTTGCCAGTGATAGAGGAGCCTTTCCAGAGGATCGCGGTGGACATTGTGGGCCTGCTGGCCGTCCCCAGCAGCTCTGGAAAGCAATACATCCTTACTGTGGTAGACTACGCTACCCGGTACCCAGAGGCAGTAGCTCTGTCCTCAACTAGGGCAGATAAGGTAGCAGATGCCCTGTTGGCCATCTTTTCACGTGTAGGATTTCCCAGGGAAATGCTTACTGATCAAGGGACCCAATTTATGTCTCGCCTAATGGAGGCTCTCTGTATGAGAATGCAGGTGAAGCACCTGGTATCGAGTGCGTATCACCCACAGACCAATGGCTTGTGTGAACGCTTCAATGGTACCCTCAAACAGATGCTACGCATGCTGGTTGAGACTCAAGGGCGCGACTGGGAGCGGTACCTCCCACACCTGCTGTTCGCTTACCGAGAGGTTCCGCAGGCCTCGACGGGGTTCTCCCCCTTCGAGCTCCTGTACGGCAGGCGAGTCCGGGGACCCCTTGGGTTGGTAAGAGAATCCTGGGAAGAGGAGCCGAACCCTTCTGAAGTGTCCATAGTGGAGTATGTCATGCGCTTCCGTGACAAGATGCAGACCTTGACGCAGTTGGTGCATGACAACATGACGCAGGCTCAGGCTGATCAGAAGCACTGGTACGACCATAACGCCCGGGAGCGGACCTACCACGTGGGTCAAAAGGTGTGGGTGCTGGTCCCCGTACCAACGGATAAGCTTCAGGCAGCCTGGGAGGGCCCGTACGTCGTCCACCAACAGCTCAACCCGGTCACCTACGTGGTCACGCTTGACCACGCTCGAGGTAGGCGAAAGGCCTTTCACGTCAACATGATGAAGGCTCATCACGAACGTGAACCTTTCGTCCTACCGGTCTGCAGCTTGTCCGAAGACGGTGAGGAAGACACCCTCCTGGACTTGCTGGCCCAAGCCAAGGCCAATGGGTCCATCGAGGATGTGGAGGTAAGCGCCTCGTTAACTGAACCCCAGCGGGTGCAGTTGCAAACCACACTGGAACCCTTCCGGGTCGTGTTCTCCAACCGACCTGGGAGGACTGAGTTAGCAGTCCACGAGGTGGACACCGGGAATCACGCCCCACTACGGCGAACACCCTATCGAATCTCTGACCATGTGCAGCAGATTATGCGCCAAGAGATCGATGAGATGTTACAGCTGGGGGTGATTCGACGGTCAAAGAGTGCGTGGGCCTCACCTGTAGTTCTCGTGCCAAAGAAGGACCGGACCACCCGGTTCTGCGTGGACTACAGGGGGCTCAACGCCATTACAGCCTCTGACGCGCACCCCATGCAGCGCATCGAGGAGCTGCTTGAGAAGTTAGCTGGCGCAAAATACCTGACAATAATGGATTTGAGTAGAGGATACTGGCAGATTCCCCTGAGCCCCGAGGCGCAGGAGAAGTCCGCCTTTATCACACCCTTTGGACTATACGAGTCCACGGTCATGCCCTTCGGCATGAAGAATGCCCCTGCCACTTTCCAGCGGATGGTCACCCTCCTGCTTCAGGGACTGGAGACGTACGCCGTGGCGTACTTGGATGACATTGCCATCTTCAGTCCCTCCTGGGAGGAACACCTGCAGCATCTCGAGGAGGTGCTCAGGCGAATTCACCAAGCAGGACTGACTATCAAGCCGGGAAAGTGTCAGATGGGCATGAGGGAGGATCACTACCTGGGGCACCGGGTAGGCGGAGGCACCATGGAGCCAGAGCATGGCAATGGTGATGGGTTGGCCCACCAGGGTGAACCTGCTGAGGTGCGCATGGAGGAGAACCATCAGGTCCTGCCTCCCTAGCGCACACCAAAAGGGGGAGGTGTCACGATATGGTATGAAATATCATAGTTAGTTTTTTTTGCTAGCCTGCGTGGGCTAAGCCCCCCTTCTTGGAGTAACAGTTTGTAGCTGCAAATTCCTGGCTTTCCTTCTCAGAGAGTGTGGGGGTTAGAAGTTTTATGGCCGAACGGAATTTACGACCGGCATTTCCTGTGTAAGCTCTTGTTCAGCTATAAGGGAAGTAGAAACTTCAAGGATCCATGAAAGATTCTTTGTTTAGTTTTTGTTAGATATTAGGCAAACGATTTAAGCTAGAAATACGAAAATATATATTCTTATTTCCACTCGGTGTATCTATCCATCCCTTGAAACTCGGGCTTCTAACTCCATCTGGTAAAGAAGTAGGGATTTCTCTGTAAATATGTATCCCAGATAGGACATATTTGATCTCATTAGAATGCTCACGTTAATCCGAGATGAATGATAGGTTTGGTATGACTCTGTCATGTTTTGTAGCAAAGTTATAGCAAGTAGATAAATTTAAGATTGAAGTACTCAGAATGTAGAGAGAGGAGGGTCTGGATAAGCCAGCCCTTCTGTGATGTCAAAGCCTTAAGGTATTAAGTTGTGGCACACATCCCCAGCTCAGCCCTTCTGCTTGATTCTTCTTCCTGACTTCTTGTCTTCTCCTGGAGGAGCTCAGCACGTCCAAATGAGCTGGGACATATGGAAACTCCACTAGCCTGGTTACCTGCAATGCTTTTAACATGTGAGTGTTATCTTTTCTCTTTTATTCCCTTTATGTTATAATAAACCCATGTACATATTTGCAATTGTCTCATTTATAACATCTTTATAAACTATTTTTGATAAAGCACTGCCTAATTTTTAATGGGATATACTATTATATGTTAGTTCATCTCCATGCTCTAAAAGCCGTACCCTGTCTCTTGAAGAGAATTACGCTACTGTGTTGGGTTAGCTTCGGACCCGTTTAATCGAAGCTGGTGGCAGCGAAAGTGTGCAGACTGTTGAGCGATGCTGAAGTGACTGCGGCATTGATAATTATTGTTCCTGACTGAGTGGGAGTAGTTATCGCGTCACTGCAGCTTGCTCAATAGCCAGTACATAGCAGGCAGCCTTTCTGGCGACTAATTACCCAGGGTGCAGTACCTAATCTGACCTGAGAGTAATGGGGGTGCCAGAGAGCTGCAAGTTTTAAGTGGAACTGTAAGTGGGATATACATAAATCCCTGCAGTTTGTGGTATATTGAAAGCAGTGGGATACCTAGAATAAGCCCCTGCTGTAAACTAAGAGGTCAATAGCCTTGTGTGTGTTTTCTCATCACATGGTCCAGCAGTGGAGGGATAACTAAGATAAGCCCCCCTGCACATGTGATAGCCATCTGTTGGCCTAAAGTCACCCCAACCCGTGACGTAGGGGTGGCGGTCACGGTGTGAATCCTGACCCATTGGTGACAGCGGTCAGGGGAATCGTGACACTCTGTGTGGACTTTTTGTAGTGTTTTATACTGACCGCACAGTATTCCATCCTGTCCTTTCTATCTAGCTAGACTGGCCTCCTGTTCTCATCCTGGTTTCATTCTGTTTATGTCTTTTCCCTCTCCTCCTCCAGTCATTACATGTGGGGGGCTAATCTATCCTTTGGGGATTTTCTCTGAGGCAAGATAGCTTTCCTGTTTCTATCTTTAGGGGTATTTAGTTCTTAGGCTGTGACGAGGTGCCTAGGGAGAGTTAGGAGCATCCGATGGCTACTTCTAGTGTTGTGTTGAGCTTAGGGACTGCGGTCAGTACAGATACCACTTCCTTCTGAGCTCGTTCCATGTTACTCCTAAACCACCAGATCATAACAGTACAAGTGGCCAAAAATGAATTAAATGCATCCCAAAAGAAGGAAAAAATTCTGAGCCATTTTTTTTTCTGTGCTCTCTTTTGTCTTTTTTTTCCTCTTGACCTTTGTGTGGTGCAGGATTTGTGCTCTGGCATGGATGTTCAGGGTTTGTTTTCTCGTGTGGATCAACTTGCTGCAATAGTACAGAGTATCCAAGATTATGTTGTCCAGACTCTGGCTTTGGAGCCTAAAATTCCTACCCCTGATTTGTTTTTTGGAGACAGATCCAAGTTTTTGAACTTTAAAAATAACTGCAAATTGTTTTTTGCTTTGAAACCCCGTTCTTCTGGTGATCCCATTCAGCAAGTAAAAATCATCATATCCTTGCTGCGTGGTGACCCTCAGGACTGGGCATTCTCCCTTGAATCAGGGGATCCGGCATTGCTGAATGTAGACGCATTTTTTCAAGCGCTCGGATTATTGTATGATGTACTTAATTCTGTGGATCATGCAGAGAAAACCCTGTTGGACTTGTGTCAGGGTCAGGAAGCGGTAGAATTATACTGCCAGAAATGTAGGAAATGGTCTGTGCTCACTAAATGGAATGAGGATGCTCTGGCTGCTATTTTCAGAAAAGGTCTTTCTGACGCCCTTAAAGATGTTATGGTGAGCTTCCCTACGCCCACTGGTTTGAGCGAATCTATGTCTCTAGCCATTCAGATTGATCGGCGTTTGCGCGAGCATAAAGCTGTGCACCATATGGCAGTGTCCTCTGAGCAGAGTCCTGAACCTATGCAATGTGATAGGATTTTGACTAAAACAGGACGGCAGGAATTCAGACGTCAGAATAGGCTGTGTTATTACTGTGGTGATTCTGCTCATGTTATTTCTGATTGCCCTAAACGTACCCGGAGGGTCGCTAGGTCTGTTACCATTAGTACTGTACAGCCTAAATTTATTTTATCTGTGACCCTGATTTGCTCATTGTCGTCCTTTTCTGTCATGGCATTTGTGGATTCAGGCGCTGCCCTGAACTTAATGGACTTAGACTTCGCCAGGCGCTGTAGTTTTTCCTTGCAGCCTTTACAGAGTCCTATTCCTTTGAGGGGCATTGGTGCTACTCCATTGGCCAAGGATAAACCTCAGTACTGGATGCAGATAACCATGTACATGGCTCCTGCACATCAGGAAAATTGCCGTTTTCTGGTGTTGCATAACTTGCATGATGTTGTTGTACTGGGTTTTCCATGGTTACAGGAACATAATCCGGTGCTGGATTAGAAAACTATGTCTGTGACTAGTTGGGGTTGTCAAGGGGTACATAGTGACGTTCCTTTGATGTCAATTTCCTCTTCCCCCTCTTCTGAGGTCCCTGAGTTTTTGTCAGATTTCCTGGATGTATTTGATGAGCCCAAGTCCAGTTCCCTTCCTCCGAACAGGGACTGTAATTGTGCTATTAACTTGATTCCAGGTTGTAAGTTCCCTAAGGGCCGACTTTTCAATCTGTCTGTGCCAGAGCATGCCGCCATGCGGAGCTATGTTAAGGAATTTTGGAGAAAGGGCATATTCGGCCATCTTCATCACCATTGGGAGCGTGTTTCTTTTTTGTTGCTAAGAAGGATAGCTCCTTGAGACCCTGTATAGATTATCGTCTTCTTAATAAGATCACGGTCAAATTCCAATACCCCTTGCCTTTGCTTACTGATTTGTTTGCTCAGATTAAGGGGGCTAGTTGGTTTACTAAGATTGACCTCCGAGGGGCATATAATCTTGTTTGTATTAAACAGGGTGATGAATGGAAAACTGCATTTAATACGCTTGAAGGCCATTTTGAATACCTTGTGATGCCATTTGGGCTCTCTAATGCTCCATCTGTGTTCCAGTCTTTCATGCATGATATTTTCCGCAATTATCTTGATAAATTCATGGTCGTATATTTGGATGATATTTTGATTTTTTCCGATGATTGGGAGTCTCATGTGAAGCAGGTCAGGATGGTGTTCCAGATCCTTCGTGATAATGCTTTGTTTGTGAAGGGGTCTAAGTGCCTATTCGGAGTTCAGAAGGTCTCATTTTTGGGTTTTATTTTTTTCTCCCTCGTCTATAGAAATGGATCCTGTTAAGGTCCAAGCTATTCATGACTGGATCCAACCCACATCTGTGAAGGGCCTTCAAAAATTTTTGGGCTTTGCTAATTTCTATCGCCGTTTCATTGCCAACTTTTCCAGTGTGGTTAAGCCCCTTACTGATTTGACGAAGAAAGGCGCTGATGTGACGAATTGGTCCTCTGAGGCTGTTGAGGCCTTTCAGGAGCTTAAACGCCGATTTACTTCTGCCCCTGTGTTGCGTCAGCCAGATGTTTCTCTTCCTTTTCAGGTTGAGGTCGACGCTTCTGAGATTGGGGCAGGAGCCGTTTTGTCTCAGAGGGAATCTGATGGCTCTTTGATGAAACCGTGTGCTTTTTTTTCCAGAAAGTTTTCGCCTGCGGAACGCAATTATGATATCGGCAATCGGAAGTTGTTGGCTTTGAAGTGGGCGTTTGAGGAGTGGCGACATTGGCTTGAGGGAGCTAAACACCGCGTTGTGGTCCTGACTGATCATAAGAATCTGATTTACCTCGAGTCGGCCAAGCGGCTGAATCCTAGACAGACTCGATGGTCCCTGTTTTTCTCCCGTTTTGATTTTGTGGTCTCGTATCTTCCGGGATCTAAGAATGTTAAGGCTGATGCCCTCTCTATGAGTTTTTCACCTGATTCTTCTGGATTCCTTGAGCCGGTTGGCATTCTTAAGGAAGGGGTGATTCTTTCTGCCATCTCCCCTGATTTGCGGCGGGTGCTTCAGGAATTTCAGGCTGATAGGCCTGACCGTTGTCCTGTGGGGAAGCTGTTTGTTCCTGATGGATGGACAAGTAAGGTGATTTCTGAGGTTCATTGTTCAGTGTTGGCTGGTCATCCTGAGATTTTTGGTACCAGAGATTTGGTTGCTAGGTCCTTTTGGTGGCCTTCCTTGTCGCGCGATGTCCGTGCTTTTGTGCAGTCCTGTGGGACTTGCGCCTGAGTCAAGCCTTGTTGTTCCAGCGCTAGTGGGTTGCTTTTGCCTTTGCCGGTCCCTGAGAGGCCCTGGACGCATATTTCCATGGATTTTATTTCGGATCTTCCTGTTTCCCAGAAGATGTCTGTTATCTGGGTTGTTTGTGACCGGTTCTCTAAAATGGTCCATCTGGTACCTTTGCCTAAGTTGCCTTCCTCCTCAGATCTGGTTCCATTGTTTTTTCAGCATGTGGTTTGTTTGCATGGCATTCCGGAGAATATTGTGTCTGACAGAGGTTCTCAGTTTGTCTCTAGATTTTGGCGGGCCTTTTCTGCTAGGATGGGCATTGATTTGTCTTTTTCTTCGGCGTTTCATCCTCAGACTAATGGCCAAACTAAGCGAACTAATCAGACCTTGGAGACCTATTTGAGATGCTTTGTGTCTGCTGATCAGGATGATTGGGTGTCTTTCTTGCCGTTGGCCGAGTTTGCCCTTAATAATCGGGCTAGTTCGGCTACTTTGGTTTCACCTTTCTTTTGTAATTTTGGTTATCATCCTCGTTTTTCCTCTGGGCAGGTTGAGCCTTCTGATTGTCCTGGTGTTGATTCTGTGTTGGACAGGCTGCAGCAGATTTGGACTCATGTGGCGGACAATTTGACGTTGTCTCAGGAAAGGGCTCAACGTTTTGCTAACCGCCGTCGGTGTGTTGGTCCCCGGCTTCATGTGGGGGACTTGGTTTGGTTGTCTTCTCGTCATGTTCCTATGAAGGTTTCTTCCCCTAAGTTTAAGCCTCGGTTTATTGGTCCTTATAAAATTTCTGAAATTATTAATACGGTGTCTTTTCGTTTGGCTCTTCCAGCCTCTTTTGCCATTCATAATGTTTTCCATAGATCTTTGTTGCGGAGATATGTGGTGCCCGTTGTTCCCTCGGTTGACCCTCCTGCCCCGGTGTTGGTTGAGGGAGAGTTGGAATATGAGGTTGAGAAGATTTTGGATTCTCGTTTTTCGAGGCGGAGGCTTCAGTATCTTGTCAAGTGGAAGGGTTATGGCCAGGAGGATAATTCTTGGGTTGTTGCCTCCGATGCCCATGCCACCGATTTGGTTCGTGCTTTTCACTTGGCTCGTCCTGATCGGCCTGGGGGCTCTGGTGAGGGTTCGGTGACCCCTCCTCAAGGGGGGGTACTGTTGTGAATTCCGCTCTTAAGCTCCCTCCGGTGGTTGTAAGGGGCACTTTTGTGAGTTCTGCTCTTGGGCTCCCTCTTGTGGTTTCAAGTGGTATGGCTGCTCCTTGAATTTAGCTGTCAGCAGCTGCTTCCACTGATTGTCTTTTCTGCTCAGCTATTTATGCCTGGCTCTTTCCTTCAGCCAGTGCCACTTGTAAATGGTTCCTGGTTGGATTCACATCTCTTTGAATTTCCCTGTTATCCTGACCAGTTCAGCAAAGCTAAGTCCTTGCTTGCTCTTTTCTGTCCACAGATTGTGGATTTATCCGTTCTGTGCTTTCAATGTTTGTCCAGCTTATCAGTATGGATTAATTCTGTGTTGCTGGAAGCTCTGGGAAACAGATTTACCCTCCACACCTTTAGTCAGGTGTGGTGATTTTTGTAAACTCTGTGTGGACTTTTTGTAGTGTTTTATACTGACCGCACAGTATTCCATCCTGTCCTTTCTATCTAGCTAGACTGGCCTCCTGTGCTCATCCTGGTTTAATTCTGTGTATGTCTTTTCCCTCTCCTCTCACAGTCATTACATGTGGGGGGCTAATCTATCCTTTGGGGATTTTCTCTGAGGCAAGATAGCTTTCCTGTTTCTATATTTAGGGGTAGTTAGTTCTTAGGCTGTGACGAGGTGCCTAGGGAGAGTTAGGAGCATCCCACGGCTACTTCTAGTGTTGTGTTGAGCTTAGGGACTGCAGTCAGTACAGATACCACTTCCTTCTGAGCTTGTTCCATGTTACTCCTAAACCACCAGATCATAACACATAGCATATAACAGCTCACGTAGCATACAACACAGCCCACGTAGTATATAGCACAGCCACGTAGTATATAGCACAGCCTACGTAGTATATAACAGCCCACGGAGTATATAACATAGCCACGTAGTATATAGCACAGCCCACAGAATATATAACAACCCACATAGCATATAACACAGCAACGTAGAATAAAACAGCCCATGTAGCATATAACACAGCTCACGTAGTATATAACAGCCCACGCAGTATATAACACAGCCCACATAGTGTATAACACAGCCCACGTAGTATATAGCACAGCCACGTAGTATATAACACAGCCCACGTAGTATATAGCACAGCCACATAACATATTGCACAGCCATGTAGTATATTGCACAGCCCACTGTTGTGAATTCCGCTCTTGGGCTCCCTCCGGTGGTTGTAAGTGGCACTTTTGTGAGTTTGGCTCTTGGGCTCCCTCCTGTGGTTTCAAGTGGTATGGCTGCTCCTTGGAGTTAGCTGTCATCAGCTGCCTCCACTTATCTTCTCTTCTGCTCGGCTATTTAGGCCTGGCTCTTTCTTCAGCCAGTGCCACTTGTAAATGGTTCTTGGTTGGATTCACATCTCTTTGGATTTCTCTGTTATCCTGACCAGTTCAGCAAAGCTAAGTTTTTGCTTGCACTTTTCTGTTCTCAGATTGTGGACTTATTCGTTCAGTGCTTTCTATGTTTGTCCAGCGTTATCAGTATGAATTGATTCTGTCTTGCTGGAAGCTCTGGGAAGCAGATTTGCCCTCCACACCTTTAGTCAGGTGTGGAGATTTTTTTTGTAAACACTGCGTGGATTTTTGTAGTGTTTTATACTGACCGCACAGTATTCCATCCTGTCCTATCTATCAAGCTAGACTGGCCTCCTGTACTCATCCTGGTTTCATTCTGTGTATGTCTTTTTCCTCTCCACTCACAGTCATTATTTGTGGGGGGCTAATCTATCCTTTGGGGATTTTCTCTGAGGCAAGATAGTTTTCCTGCTTCTGTCTTTAGGGGTAGTTAGCTCTTAGGCTGTGACGAAATGCCTAGGGAGAGTAAGGAGCATTCCACGGCTACTTCTAGTGTTGTGTTGAGCTTAGGGACTGCGGTCAGTACAGTTACCACTTCCTTCAGAGCTCGTTCCATGTTGCTCCTAGACCACCGCATCATAACAGTACAAGTGGCCAAAAATGAATTAAATGCATCTCAAAAGAAGGAAAAAGAAAGTTCTGAACCATTTTTTTTCTGTGCTCTGGTTTGTCTTTTTTTTCCTCTTGATATCTGGGTGGTTCAGGATATATGCTTTGGCATGGATGTTCAGGGTTTGTTTTCTCGTGTGGATCAGCTTGCTGCAAGAGTACAGAGTATCCAGGACTATGTTGTCCAGACTCCGGCTTTAGAGCCTAGAATTCCTACTCCTGATTTGTTTTTTGGGGACAGATCCAAGTTTTTGAACTTTAAAAATAACTGCAGATTGTTTTTTGCTTTGAAACCCCGTTCTTCTGGTGATCCCATTTAGCAAGTAAAAATCATCATATCCTTGCTGCGTGGTGACCCTCAAGACTGGGCTTTTTCTCTTGAAACAGGGGATCCGGCATTATTGAATGTTGATGCATTTTTTCAAACGCTCGGATTATTGTATGACGAACCTAATTCTGTGGATCATGCAGAAAAAACCCTGTTGGCCTTGTGTCAAGGTCAGGAAGCGGCAGAGTTATACTGCCAGAAATTTAGAAAATGGTCTGTGCTCACTAAATGGAATGAAGAGGCTCTGGCTGCTATTTTCAGAAAAGGTCTTACTGAAGCCCTTAAAGATGTTATCGTGGGCTTTCCTACGCCTGCCAGTTTGAGCGAATCTATGTCTCTAGCCATTCAGATCGATCGGCGTCTGCGCGAGCGCAAAGCTGTGCACCATATGGCAGTATCCTCTGAGCAGAGTCCAGAACCTATGCAATGTGATAGGATTTTGACTAGAACAGAACGGCAGGAATTCAGACGTCAGAATAGGCTGTGTTTTTACTGTGGTGATTCTGCTCATGTTATCTCTGATTGCCCTAAGTGTACTAAGAGAGTTGCTAGGTCTGTTACCATTAGTACTATACAGCCTAAATTTCTCTTATCTGTGACCCTGATTTGCTCATTGTCGTCCTTTTCTGTCATGGCATTTGTGGATTCAGGCGCTGCCCTGAACTTAATAGACTTAGAATTCGCCAGGCGCTGTGGTTTTTCCTTGCAGCCTTTGCAGAGCCCTATTCCTTTGAGGGGTATTGATGCTACACCCTTGGCCAAGGATAAACCTCAGTACTGGACACAGATGACTATGTACATGCCTCCAGCACATCAGGAAAATTGCCGTTTTCTGGTGTTGCATAACCTGCATGATGTTGTTGTACTGGGTTTTCCATGGTTACAGGAACATAATCCGGTGCTGGATTGGAAAACTATGTCGGTGACTAGTTGGTATTGTCAAGGGGTACATAGTGACGTTCCTGTGATGTCAATTTCATCTTCCCCCTCTTCTGAGGTCCCTGAGTTTTTGGCGGATTTCCAGGATGTGTTTGATGAGCCCAAGTCCAGTTCCCTTCCTCTGCACAGGGACTGTGATTGTGCTATTAACTTGATTCCTGGTTGCAAGTTCCCTAAGGGCCGACTTTTCAATCTGTCTGTGCCAGAGCATGCCGCCATGCGGAGTTATGTCAAGGAGTCTTTGGAAAAGGGGCATATTCGGCCCTCTTCGTCACCATTGGGAGCGGGTTTCTTTTTTGTTGCTAAGAAGGATGGCTCCTTGAGATCCTGTATTGATTATCGTCTTCTTAATAAGATCACGGTCAAATTCCAATACCCCTTGCCTTTGCTTACTGATTTGTTTGCTCAGATTAAGGGGGCTAGTTGGTTTACTAAGATTGACCTCCGAGGGGCATATAATCTTGTTTGTATTAAACAGGGTGACGAATGGAAAACTGCATTTAATACGCCTGAAGGCCATTTTGAATACCTTGTGATGCCATTTGGGCTCTCTAATGCTCCATCTGTGTTCCAGTCTTTCATGCATGATATTTTCCGCAATTATCTTGATAAATTCATGGTCGTATATTTGGATGATATTTTGATTTTTTCCGATGATTGGGAGTCTCATGTGAAGCAGGTCAGGATGGTGTTCCAGATCCTTCGTGATAATGCTTTGTTTGTGAAGGGGTCTAAGTGCCTATTCGGAGTTCAGAAGGTCTCTTTTTTGGGTTTTATTTTTTCTCCCTCGTCTATAGAAATGGATCCTGTTAAGGTCCAAGCTATTCATGACTGGATCCAACCCACATCTGTGAAGGGCCTTCAAAAATTTTTGGGCTTTGCTAATTTCTATCGCCGTTTCATTGCCAACTTTTCCAGTGTGGTTAAGCCCCTTACTGATTTGACGAAGAAAGGCGCTGATGTGACAAATTGGTCCTCTGAGGCTGTTGAGGCCTTTCAGGAGCTTAAACGCCAATTTACTTCTGCCCCTGTGTTGCGTCAGCCGGATGTTTCTCTTCCTTTTCAGGTTGAGGTCGACGCTTCTGAGATTGGGGCAGGGGCCGTTTTGTCTCAGAGGGAGTCTGATGGTTCTTTGATGAAACCGTGTGCTTTTTTTTCCAGAAAGTTTTCGCCTGCGGAACGCAATTATGATGTCGGCAATCGGGAGTTGTTGGCTTTGAAGTGGGCGTTTGAGGAGTGGCGACATTGGCTTGAGGGAGCTAAACACCGCGTTGTGGTCCTGACTGAGCATAAGAATCTGATTTACATAGTTACATAGTTACATAGTTATTAAGGTTGAAGGAAGACTATATGTCCATCTAGTTCAACCCATAGCCTAACCTAACATGCCCTAACATGTTGATCCAGAGGAAGGCAAAAAAAACCCATGTGGCAAAGAGTAAGCTCCACATTGGGGAAAAAAATTCCTTCCCGACTCCACATACGGCAATCAGACTAGTTCCCTGGATCAACGCCCTATCAAGGAATCTAGTGTATATACCCTGTAACATTATACTTTTCCAGAAAGGTATCCAGTCCCCTCTTAAATTTAAGTAATGAATCACTCATTACAACATCATACGGCAGAGAGTTCCATAGTCTCACTGCTCTTACAGTAAAGAATCCGCGCCTGTTATTATGCTTAAACCTTTTTTCCTCCAACCGCAGAGGATGCCCCCTTGTCCCTGTTTCAGGTCTATGATTAAAAAGATCATCAGAAAGGTCTTTGTACTGTCCCCTCATATATTTATACATTAAAATAAGATCACCCCTTAGTCTTCGTTTTTCCAAACTAAATAGCCCCAAGTGTAATAACCTATCTTGGTATTGCAGACCCCCCAGTCCTCTAATAACCTTGGTCGCTCTTCTCTGCACCCGCTCCAGTTCAGCTATGTCTTTCTTATACACCGGAGACCAGAACTGTGCACAGTATTCTAAGTGTGGTCGAACTAGTGACTTGTATAGAGGTAAAATTATGTTCTCCTCATGAGCATCTATGCCTCTTTTAATGCATCCCATTATTTTATTTGCCTTTGTAGCCGCTACCTGACACTGGCCACTGAATTTAAGTTTGTCATCCACCCATACACCCAGGTCTTTTTCATTGACGGTTTTGCCCAGAGTTTTAGAATTAAGCACATAATTATACATCTTATTACTTCTACCCAAGTGCATGACCTTACATTTATCCCCATTAAAGCTCATTTGCCATTTATCAGCCCAAGCTTCTAGTTTACATAAATCATCCTGTAATATAAAATTGTCCTCCTCTGTATTGATTACCCTGCAGAGTTTAGTGTCATCTGCAAATATTGAAATTCTACTCTGAATGCCCCCTACAAGGTCATTAATAAATATGTTAAAAAGAAGAGGGCCCAATACTGACCCCTGTGGTACCCCACTGCTAACCGCTACCCAGTTCGAGTGTGCTCCATTAATAACCACCCTTTGTTTCCTATCCCTGAGCCAGCTCTCAACCCACTTGCACATACTTTCCCCTATCCCCATTATTCTCATTTTATGTATCAACCTTTTGTGTGGCACCGTATCAAAAGCTTTTGAAAAGTCCATATACACTACATCCACTGGTTTCCCTTGGTCCAATCCGGAACTTACCTCTTCATAGAAACTGATCAAATTAGTCTGACATGAACGGTCCCTAGTAAACCCGTGCTGATACTGGGTCATGAGGTTATTCCTCTTCAGATACTCCAGTATAGCATCCCTTAGAATGCCCTCCAGGATTTTACCCACAGTAGAGGTTAAGCTTACTGGCCTATAATTTCCGAGTTCAGTTTTTGTTCCCTTTTTGAATATTGGCACCACATTTGCTATACGCCAGTCCTGTGGCACAGACCCTGTTATTATGGAGTCTTTAAAGATTAAAAATAATGGTCTATCAATGACTGTACTTAATTCCTGCAGTACTCGAGGGTGTATCCCATCCGGGCCCGGAGATTTGTCAATTTTAGTGATTTTTAGACGCCGCCGCACTTCCTGCTGGGTTAAGCAGGTGACATTTAATTGGGAATTTTTATCACTAGACATTTTGTCTGCCATGGGATTTTCTTGTGTAAATACTGATGAAAAAAAGTCATTTAGCATATTGGCTTTTTCCTCATCCTCATCCACCATCTCACCCAGACTATTTTTAAGGGGGCCAACACTATCATTTTTTAGTTTCTTACTATTTATGTAGTTAAAGAATATTTTAGGATTATTTTTACTCTCTCTGGCAATGAGTCTCTCTGTCTCAATCTTTGCTGCCTTGATTTGCTTTTTACAGAATTTATTTAATTTTCTGTATTTATTTAATGCCTCCTCACTACCTACTTCCTTTAATTCTCTAAATGCTTTCTTTTTGTCACTTATTGCACCCCTTACAGCTCTATTTAGCCATATTGGTTTCCTCCTATTTCTAGTATGTTTATTCCCATACGGTATATACTGTGCACAGGTCCTATCCAGGATGCTAATAAACGTCTCCCATTTTCTTTGTGTATTTTTGTGTCTCAGGATATCGTCCCAGTTAATTGCACCAAGATCCTCTCTCATCCGTTGGAAATTTGCCCTCCTGAAGTTTAGTGTCCTTGTAACCCCTCTACTACACATCTTTTTAAAGGATACATGAAAACTTATTATTTTGTGATCACTATTTCCCAAGTGACCCCCAACCCTTATATTTGATATGCGGTCAGGCCTGTTGGTTAATATTAGGTCTAGTAGTGCCCCCCTTCTTGTTGGGTGCTGAACCAGTTGTGAAAGGTAATTGTCTCTCATAATTGTCAAAAACCGATTACCTTTGCTGGAACTGCAGGTTTCTGTTCCCCAATCTATTTCAGGGTAGTTGAAGTCCCCCATAATAATGACTTCTCCTTGAGTCGCAGCTTCATCTATTTGCTTTACGAGGATATTCTCCATTGCTTCCATTATTTTTGGAGATTTATAACAAACCCCTATCAGTAATTTATTATTTTTTCCCCCTCCCCTTATCTCCACCCACAGGGATTCTACATTTTCATTAAATTCACCTATATTATCGCGCAGGATGGGTTTTAAGGATGATTTTACATATAGACACACCCCTCCCCCTCGCTTATCTTTACGGTCATTTCTGAACAGGCTATAGCCCTGCAAGTTAACAGCCCAGTCATGGCTCTCATCCAGCCATGTTTCAGATATCCCCACCATGTCATAATTATGCTCCAACAACATTAGTTCTAATTCATCCATTTTGTTGGCGATGCTTCTGGCATTAGTATACATGCACTTTATGTTCCTCTCTGTACTTCTATTTCTTAAATTATTAACTGTTCTGACCCCACCCCCCATGCCACCGCCACCCCCAACTTCCTTATTTGTGCCCAGGTCTCTATCTGCACTATCTTCCCCTCCTATAAAATGAATACCCTCCCCCCCAATTCCTAGTTTAAACACTCCTCCAACCTTCTAGCCATTCTCTCCCCCAGCACAGCTGCACCCTCCCCATTGAGGTGCAGCCCGTCCCTAGCGTAGAGCCTGTAGCCAACTGAGAAGTCGGCCCAGTTCTGCAGGAACCCAAACCCCTCTTTCCTACACCAATTCTTGAGCCACTTATTAACCTCCCTAATCTCCCGTTGCCTCTCTGGCGTGGCACGTGGTACCGGCAGTTTTTCGGAAAATACCACGTTGGAGGTCCTTGCTTTCAGCTTGCAGCCTAATTCCCTGAAATCATCTTTAAGGACCTTCCACCTACCTCTAACTTTGTCATTAGTGCCAATGTGCACCATGACCGCTGGGTCCTCACCAGCCCCTCCCAATAATCTGTCCACCCGATCGACCTCGACCTCGAGTCGGCCAAGCGGCTGAATCCTAGACAGGCTCGATGGTCCATGTTTTTCTCCCGTTTTGATTTTGTGGTCTCGTATCTTCTGGGATCTAAGAATGTTAAGGCTGATGCCCTCTCTAGGAGTTTTTCGCCTGATTCTCCTGGAGTCCTTGAGCCGGTGTGCATTCTTAAGGAGGGGGTGATTCTTTCTGCTATCTCCCCTGCTTTGTGGCGGGTGCTTCAGGAATTTCAGGCTGATAGGCCTGACCGCTGTCCAGTGGGGAAGCTGTTTGTTCCTGATAGATGGACAAGTAAGGTAATTTCTGTGGTTCATTGTTCAGTGTTGGCTGGTCATCCTGGGATTTTTGGTACCAGAGATTTGGTTGCTAGGTCCTTTTGGTGGCCTTCCTTGTCGCGCGATATGCGTGCTATTGTGCAGTCCTGTGGGACTTGCGCCCGGGCCAAGCCTTGCTGTTCCCGTGCTAGTGGGTTGCTTTTTGCCTTTGCCGGTCCCTGAGAGGCCCTGGACGCATATTTCCATGGATTTTATTTCGGATCTTCATGTTTCCCAGAAGATGTCTGTTATCTGGGTTGTTTGTGACCGGTTCTCTAAAATGGTCCATCTGGTACCTTTGCCTAAGTTGCCTTCCTCCTCAGATCTGGTTCCATTATTTTTTCAGCATGTGGTTCGTTTGCATGGCATTCCGGAGAATATTGTGTCTGACAGAGGTTCTCAGTTTGTCTCTAGATTTTGGCGGGCCTTTTGTGCTAGGATGGGCATTGATTTGTCTTTTTCTTCGGCGTTTCATCCTCAGACTAATGGCCAAACTGAGTGAACTAATCAGACCTTGGAGACTTATTTGAGATGCTTTGTGTCTGCTGATCAGGATGATTGGGTGTCTTTCTTGCCGTTGGCCGAGTTTGCCCTTAATTATCGGGCTAGTTCGGCTACTTTGGTTTCACCTTTCTTTTGTAATTTTGGTTTTCATCCTCGTTTTTCTTCTGGGCAGGTTGAGCCTTCTGATTGTCCTGGTGTTGATTCTGTGGTGGACAGGCTGCAGCAGATTTAGACTCATGTGGTGGACAATTTGACGTTGTCTCAGGAAAGGGCTCAACGTTTTGCTAACCGCCGTCGGTGTGTTGGTCCCCGGCTTCGTGTGGGGGATTTGGTTTGGTTGTCTTCTCATCATGTTCCTATGAAGGTTTCTTCCCCTAAGTTTAAGCCTCGGTTTATTGGTCCTTATAAAATTTCTGAAATTATTAATACGGTGTCTTTTGTTTGGCTCTTCCAGCCTCTTTTGCCATTCATAATGTTTTCCATAGATCTTTGTTGCGGAGATATGTGGTGCCCGTTGTTCCCTCGGTTGACCCTCCTGCCCCGGTGTTGGTTGAAGGAGAGTTGGAATATGAGGTTGAGAAGATTTTGGATTCTCGGTTTTCGAGGCGGAGGCTTCAGTATCTTGTCAAGTGGAAGGGTTATGGCCAGGAGGATAATTCTTGGGTTGTTGCCGCCGATGTCCATGCCACCGATTTGGTTCGTGCTTTTCATTTGGCTTGTCCTGATCGGCCTGGGGGCTCTGGTGAGGGTTCGGTGACCCCACCTCAAGGGGGGGGTACTGTTGTGAATTCCGCTCTTGGGCTCCCTCCGGTGGTTGTAAGTGGCACTTTTGTGAGTTCTGCTCTTGGGCTCCCTCTTGTGGTTTCAAGTGGTATGGCTGCTCCTTGGAGTTAGCTGTCATCAGCTGCCTCCACTTATCTTCTCTTCTGCTCGGCTATTTAGGCCTGGCTCTTTCTTCAGCCAGTGCCACTTGTAAATGGTTCCTGGTTGGATTCACATCTCTTTGGATTTCCCTGTTATCCTGACCAGTTCAGCAAAGCTAAGTTTTTGCTTGCACTTTTCTGTTCACAGATTGTGGACTTATCCGTTCAGTGCTTTCTATGTTTGTCCAGCATTATCAGTTTGAATTGATTCTGTCTTGCTGGAAGCTCTGGGAAGCAGATTTGCCCTCCACACCTTTAGTCAGGTGTGGAGATTTTTTTTGTAAACTCGGCGTGGATTTTTTTAGTGTTTTATACTGACCGCACAGTATTCCATCCTGTCCTATCTATCAAGCTAGACTAGCCTCCTGTGCTCATCCTGGTTTCATTCTGTGTATGTGTTTTTCCTCTCCACTCACAGTCATTATTTGTGGGGGGCTAATCTATCCTTTGGGGATTTTCTCTGAGGCAAGATAGTTTTCCTGCTTCTGTCTTTAGGGGTAGTTAGCTCTTAGGCTGTGACGAGATGCCTTGGGAGAGTTAGGAGCATTCCACGGCTACTTCTAGTGTTGTGTTGAGCTTAGGGACTGCGGTCAGTACAGTTACCACTTCCTTCAGAACTCGTTCCATGTTGCTCCTAGACCATCGCATCATAACAGCCCACGTAGTATATTGCACAGCCCACGTAGTATTTTGCGCAGCCACGTAGTATATTGCACAGCCCACATATTATATTGCACAGCCACGTAGTATATTGCACAGCCACGTAAGATATTGCACAGCCACATAGTTTGTTGCACAGCCACGTAGTATATTGCACAGCCAAGTAGTATATTGCACAGCCACATAGTTTGTTGCACAGCCATGTAGTATATTGCACAGCCAACGTAGTATATTGCACAGCAGCGCAGTATATTGCATAGCTGACGTAGTATATAATGTTATGACCTGGTGGTTAGGAGCACCCGGCACGACCTGATAGTTAAACTCACACAGGACAAGCTCTGGGATGTGGGAGCTCTGCTGACCGCAGGCCCTAATCCTATCACAACAACTAGAAATATCCGTGGAGCGTTCCGGACTCTCCCTAGACGCCTCTTCACAGCCTCAGAACTAGCTAGCCCTAGTGAAAGAAAATAAAGCCTACCTTGCCTCAGAGAAATTTCCCCAAAGGAAAAGGCAGCCCCCCACAAATATTAACTGTGAGTAAAGATGAAAGTCACAAACACAGAAATGAAACAGGTTTTAGCAAAGGGAGGCCAGACTAACTAAATAGACAGAGGATAGGAAAGGTATCTTTGCGGTCAGCACAAAAACTACAAAAGACCACGCAGAGTGTGCAAAAAGACCCCCGCACCGACTCACGGTGCGGAGGCGCCACCCTGCATCCCAGAGCTTCCAGCTAGCAAGATAAAATCATGAAAGCAAGCTGGACTAGAAAACCAAGAACAGAAAATAACAATCGGGGACTTAGCTTCTTGCAGGAAGAGACAGGTCTCCAGGAGATCCAAGAGCGAACTGAACCAGCACAGGAACATTGACAGCTGGCATGGAGAAACGATCTGAGTGGAGTTAAATAGAGCAGCCAACCAAAGGATGAACCACGTCACCTGTGTAAGGAACCTCAGAAGCAGCAGCTTCACTCACAGCCACCAGAGGGAGTCCATGGACAGAACTCGCCGAAGTACCATTCACGACCACAGGAGGGAGTTCGACAACAGAATTCACAACAATATAACACAGCCCACGCAGTATATAGCAATGTGGGCACCGTATCACTGTTAAAAAAAAGAATTAAAATGAAAAATCATTATATACTCACCCTTCGACGGCCCCCGGATACAGCCCAGGCGTTCAGTGGTGCTCCTCGTGACGCTCCGGTCCCAAGAATGCATTGCGGTCTCGCGAGATGATGACGTAGCGTGTTATGGACCTGGTGGTTAGGAGCACACGGAATGACGTGATGGTTAAACAAACACGGGACAAGCTCTGGGAAGTGGGATCTCTGCTGACCGCAACCCCTAATCCTATCACACACACTAGAAATAGCCGTGGAGCGTACCTAACTCTGCCTAGATGCCTCGTCACAGCTTAAGAACTAGCTACCTCTAGAGATAGGAAATAAAGCCTACCTTGCCTCAGAGAAATTCCACAAAGGAAAAGGCAGCCCCCCACAAATATTGACTGTGAGATAAGATGAAAGTCACAAACACAGGAATGAAACAGGTTTCAGCAAAGGAGGCCAGACTTACTAAACAGACTGAGGATAGAAAAGGTATCTTTGCGGTCAGCACAAAAAACTACAAAAGACCACGCAGAATGTGCAAAAAGACCCCCGCACCGACTCACGGTGCGGAGGTGCCACTCTGCATCCCAGAGCTTCCAGCTAGCAAGGCAAAATCATGATAGCACGCTGGACAAGAAAACAATGAACAACAAATAAACTAGCAGGGACTTAACTTCTGCTGAAGTAAACAGGTCACCAGAAAGATCCAAGAGCGAACTGAACCAGTACTAGAACATTGACAGCTGGCATAGAGTAACGATCAGAGTGGAGTTAAATAGAGCAGCCAGCCTAAGAATAAACTAGGTCACCTGTGGAAGGAACCTCAGAACCAGCAGCTCCACTCACAGCCACCAGAGGGAGTCCATGGACAGAATTCGCCGAAGTACCGTTCATGACCACAGGAGGGAGTTCGATAACAGAATTCACAACAGTACCCCCCCTTGAGGAGGGGTCACCAAACCCTCACCAGAACCCCCAGGCCGATCAGGACGAGCCAAATGAAAGGCACGAACCAGATCGGCAGCATGAACATCAGAGGCAACAACCCTGGAATTATCTTCCTGACCATAACCCTTCCACTTGACCAGATACTGGAGCTTCCGTCTCGAAATACGAGAATCCAAAATCTTCTCCACCACATACTCCAACTCCCCCTCGACCAACACCGGGGCAGGAGGGTCAATGGAGGGAACCATAGGCGCCACGTATCTCCGCAACAATGACCTATGGAACACATTATGGATGGCAAAAGAAGCTGGAAGGGCCAAACGAAATGACACAGGATTGAGAACTTCAGAAATCTTATAAGGACCAATGAAACGAGGCTTAAACTTAGGAGAGGAAACCTTCATAGGAACATAACGAGACGACAACCAAAAAAAATCCCCAACACGAAGTCGGGGGCCAACACAGCAACGGCGGTTAGCGAAACGTTGAGCCTTCTCCTGGGACAATGTCAAATTGTCCACTACGTGAGTCCAAATTTGCTGCAACCTGTCCACCACAGAATCTACACCAGGACAGTCCGAAGGCTCAACCTGCCCTGAAGAAAAACGAGGATGGAAACCAGAATTACAGAAAAAAGGCGAAAACCAAAGTAGCCGAGCTGGCCCGATTATTAAGGGCGAACTCAGCCAAAGGCAAGAAGGACACCCAATCATCCTGATCAGCAGAAACAAAGCATCTCAGATATGTTTCCAAAGTCTGATTGGTTCGTTCGGTTTGGCCATTTGTCTGAGGATGGAAAGCCGAAGAAAAAGACAAATCAATGCCCATCTTAGCACAAAAGGACCGCCAAAACCTCGAAACAAACTGGAAACCTCTGTCCGGGACGATGTTCTCCGGAATGCCATGCAAACGAACCACATGCTGGAAAAATAATGGCACCAAATCAGAGGAGGAAGGCAATTTAGACAATGGTACCAAATGGACCATCTTAAAGAAGCGATCACAAACCACCCAAATGACCTTTGAGAGACAGGGAGATCTGAAATAAAATCCATGGAAATATGCGTCCAGGTCCTCTTCTGGACCGGCAAGGGCAAAAGCAACCCACTGGCACGAGAACAGCAGGGCTTAGCCCGAGCACAAATCCCACAGGACTGCACAAAAGAACGCACATCCTGTGACAAGGAAGACCACCAAAAGGATCTAGCCACCAAATCTCTGGTACCAAAGATTCCAGGATGACCAGCTAACACCGAACAATGAACCTCAGAGATAACTCTACTAGTCCATCTATCAGGGACAAACAGTTTCTCCGCTGGACAACGGTCAGGTCTATCAGCCTGAAACTTCTGCAGCACCCGCCGCAAATCAGGGGAGATGGCAGACAAAATTACCCCCTCTTTGAGAATACCAGCCGGCTCAGGAACACCCGGAGAGTCAGGCACAAAACTCCTTGAAAGGGTATCAGCCTTCACATTCTTAGAGCCCGGAAGGTATGAAACCACAAAATTGAAACGGGAGAAAAACAGCGACCATCGAGCCTGTCTAGGATTCAACCATTTGGCAGACTCAAGATAAGTCAAATTCTTGTGATCCGTCAAGACCACCACGCGATGCTTGGCTGCTTCAAGCCAATGTCGCCACTCCTCGAATGCCCACTTCAAAGCCAACAACTCTCGATTGTCAACATCATAATTGCGCTCAGCAGGCGAGAACTTTCTAGAAAAGAAAGCACATGGTTTCATCACCGAGCCATCAGAACTTCTTTGAGATAAAACAGCCCCAGCTCCAATCTCAGAAGCATCAACCTCGACCTGAAACGGGAGCGAAACATCTGGCTGGCACAACACAGGGGCAGAAGAAAAATGACGCTTCAACTCCTGAAAAGCCTCTACGACCGCAGAGGACCAATTGACCACATCAGCACCTTTCTTGGTCAAATCAGTCAACGGTTTAACAACACTAGAAAAATTAGCGATGAAGCGACGGTAAAAATTAGCTAAGCCCAGGAACTTCTGCAGGCTCTTCACAGATGTAGGCTGAGTCCAATCATAAATGGCCTGAACTTTAACAGGGTCCATCTCGATAGTAGAAGGGGAAAAAATGAAACCCAAAAATGAAACCTTCTGAACTCCAAAGAGACATTTAGACCCCTTCACAAACAAGGAATTCGCACGAAGGACCTGGAACACCATTCTGACCTGCTTCACATGAGACTCCCAATCATCCGAAAAGACCAAAATATCATCCAAATATACAATCATGAACCTATCCAGGTACTTTTGGAAGATGTCATGCATAAAGGACTGAAACACAGATGGAGCATTAGAAAGCCCGAATGGCATCACCAGGTACTCAAAATGGCCCTCGGGCGTATTAAATGCTGTTTTCCATTCATCGCCCTGTTTAATACGCACAAGATTATACGCCCCTCGAAGATCTATCTTGGTGAACCAACTAGCCCCCTTAATCCGAGCAAACAAATCAGACAGTAGCGGCAAAGGGTACTGAAATTTGACCGTGATCTTATTAAGAAGGCGGTAATCAATACAAGGTCTCAAAGAACCATCCTTCTTGGCCACAAAAAAGAACCCTGTTCCCAACGGTGATAACGACGGGCGAATATGCCCTTTCTACAAGGACTCCTTTATATAACTCTGCATAGCGGCATGTTCTGGCACAGATAAATTGAACAGTCGACCCTTAGGAAACTTACTACCAGGAATCAAATTAATAGCACAATCGCAATCCCTATGAGGAGGTAGGGCACTGGATTTGGGCTCATCAAATACATCCCGGTAATCCAACAAAAACTCCGGGACTTCAGAAGGATTGGAAGACGAAATTGACAGCAATGGAACATCACAATGTACCCTTGACAACCCCAGCTGGACACAGACATTGATTTCCAATCCAATACTGGATTATGGACCTGTAGCCATGGCAACCCCAAAACGACCACATCATGCAGATTATGCAACACCAAAAAGCGAATATCCTCCTGATGTGGAGGAGCCATGCACATGGTCAATTGAGTCCAGTACTGAGGCTTATTCTTGGCCAAAGGCGTAGCATCAATTCCTCTCAATGAAATAGGATACTGCAAGGGCTCCAAGAAAAAACCACAGCGCCTGGCAAACTCTAAGTCCATCAAATTCAGGGCAGCGCCTGAATCCACAAATGCCATAACAGAATAGGACAACAAAGAGCAAATCAGAGTAACGGACAAAAGAAATTTAGGCTGTACTGTACCAATGGTGGCAGACCTAGCGAACCGCTTAGTGCGCTTAGGGCAATCGGAGATAGCATGAGTGGAGTCACCACAGTAAAAACACAGCCCATTCCGACGTGTGTGTTCTTGCCGTTCAGCTCTGGTCAAAGTCCTATCACATTGCATAGGCTCAGGCCTATGCTCAGAGAATACCGCCAAATGGTGCACAGCTTTGCGCTCACGCAAGCGCCGATCGATCTGAATGGCCAAGGACATAGACTCATTCAGACCAGCAGGCGTGGGAAATCCCACTATAACATCCTTAAGGGCTTCAGAAAGACCCTTTCTGAAGATTGCCGCCAGGGCACACTCATTCCACTGGGTAAGCACAGACCACTTTCTAAACTTCTGACATTATACCTCCGCTTCATCCTGACCCTGACACAAAGCCAGCAAGATTTTCTCTGCCTGATCCACTGAATTTGGTTCATCATAAAGCAATCCAAGCGCCAGAAAAACGCATCTACATCACGCAATGCAGGATCTCCTGGCGCAAGGGAAAATGCCCAGTCTTGAGGATCGCCACGCAACAAAGAAATAATGATTTTTACTTGTTGAACGGGGTCACCAGAGGAGCGGGGTTTCAAAGCAAGAAACAGTTTACAATTATTTTTGAAATTCAGGAACTTAGATCTATCCCCAGAAAACAAATCAGGAATAGGAATTCTAGGCTCTAACATCGGATTATGAACCACAAAATCTTGAATGTTTTGTACCCTTGCAGTGAGATGATCCACACAAGAGGACAGACCTTGAATGTCCATATCTACACCTGTGTCCTGAACCACCCAGAGGTTAAGGAGAAAAGAAAGACAAAACACACTGCAGAGAAAAAAAAATGGTCTCAGAACTTCTCTTATCCCTCTATTGAGATGCATTAACACTTTCGGCCAGCTGTACTGTTATGGACCTGGTGGTTAGGAGCACACGGAATGACCTGATGGTTAAACAAACACGGGACAAGCTCTGGGAAGTGGGATCTCTGCTGACCGCAAACCCTAATCCTATCACACACAGTAGAAATAGACATGGAGCGTACCTAACTCTGCCTAGACGCCTCTTCACAGCCTAAGAGCTAGCTACCCCTAGAGATAGGAAATAAAGCCTACCTTGCCTCAGAGAAATTCCCCAAAGGAAAAGGCAGCCCCCCACAAATATTGACTGTGAGATAAGATGAAAGTCACAAACACAGGAATGAAACAGGTTTCAGCAAAGGAGGCCAGACTTACTAAACAGACCGAGGATAGAAAAGGTATCTTTGCAGTCAGGAAAAACCAAAATAACAATAACCAAGGTCTATTATTAAGAAAAGAAAAACCTAAGAACTGACACAAGACCTAAAACAATAAATTTTAATTTAATAATTAAAAAATAAAAAATATATCATAAAGACCAGTAAGAAGGATCCTACGGAAAAAACAGGGTCTCTGGTATCAATGAAAAATGCCAGAAAAAATACAATACAAATGTACAGGAATAGGCTAGGGAAGATAGACGTGCCTATCCCTCAAGAATTCCCTTCCTGACAGCGGAGGTTGGCACCCTGGGATACGATGTGGCGCCCCCGCTCAACGTCGACTGACCCTGAAATCCCTAAAAGGGGATCCCTCAAAAAAAGCCACCACCAATAATAACACCACAAAAAAGAAAAACACAACAAGTGAAAAATAAAAATAAAATACCTGTGCTGCTATAAGCTGACTGAAAGAGCGATAGTAGCTCAGTTCGGCTGATATATATAGACTCTGGCGTATGTTGTAAGCTAAAGATGTACTCTGAGAGGGAAAAAAAAAAAAAAACAGTGTTATAAGAGATATTTAAACACTGTAGAACCTCTCCAAATCTGTAGTGGTGATACTAAAAAAGTAGCAGTAATATAAGGATATCCACAGTCGGTCCCTCTACAATTTCAGGGTATACCAACAGGAAGTCCCTGCTATATAATAGAACAGTATCACTTAAGTACAGGACACCAAACACAGAGGATCAAAAAAGCAGCCTCTGAAAGTTTTGGATATTCTTGCCGTGCCCACAGAGTTCTTTTAGAGCATGAGTAATATTGCAATGGCTCTTATTAAACACAGTGTTCTTTTAGAGCATAATTACCAAAGATGCAATAGCTCTTATTAACTCAGTTTAGACACAGTAGGTGCTGAGGTGAAAATGGAAGTAAGTAAATTATAAATAAATATTTAATAACCTAGTGGCATCACCGCCAGAAAGAAACATAAAAATACATAAGGAGATGTTATTATCTTACTTCCGATGGGGAGTCAATACTCAATGATATCACCATCAAACACACCTATGAGCATCGAGAGATAGATATGTTCTCGTATCTCGTTTAAAGAGCACACCCAATCATAAGGTAACTCTTGTCAGCCTCGGATCAATTGTGCTGTGTGTTCAGATACATATCAACATTAAAGAGTTACGGATACAGTTTAGGCATCTCTTATAGTACGGTCACTCTCATCCGACTCAACTCAGTGGTGTCAAGTACTTATATAGATATATATGTAAGTTCACAAGTACAGATTTAGTGAACTAATGGCATCACCGCCAAACAAAAATATAGGTATAAAGGAGTTGGTATAATTACCATACTTTCAAAGCTCGTTTAGAACGTCCCTCAAAGTGCCGTGGCTCATCTTAGATTAGGCAAATCCCTGAGATCCGAAATACAGGTTTGTTAATAGCCACATATGAACGTCATTATAGAGGGAAACGTCCTTGCCAGAGTGCAGGATAGGGCATAGAAACCAAAGATATATACGTACAGAAAAATATTTCCTGTGTCAAAAAGAGGCGCCCTAAGCAAATAGAGCTATACACACACCCTCACAACCATGATCGCCACGAACCCCACAGTATAATAAACAGTGGTCAGGCATTGTTGGGGTGTTTTTAAGACGTTGTGCCTAATAGCCCATATCCTGTCCAAGTTACATAGAAAAAAGGAGTTCACACTCCATCAGCCTCGCAGCACAGAGGTATTAATGGAAAAACACTTATCTCGTGGAGACAGATGTCTCATCCCTACGCGTTTCGCCCCATAAGGCTGTCCAAAGGGGCTCATCAGGGGACTGCCAACAATATGCACGGGGGCAGCAGACAATGTGAGCGCCACACGCGGTCCGGAGAAAGCCGTGTAGAAACCGGCCTACCCGCAATCTATATGCCATAAACCCGGAAGTGGATGAAAGCACTTCCGGGATACCAAAGGCGCGCTAGTGCGCATGTACAGAGGCCTCCCAGGCCAGCTGCGCAGATAGGCACCAATTCGCAGTGCGCATGACCAGCGGTGGTGGGTATAATGAAAAGTATGTCCCACCATGCACACACTACGCTTGGCGCTTAGCATATAAGGCACCGCGCAAGCGCACAGTGAGTCCTGCCAGGAGGAGTTAACCAATGCATATGTACAAATTTATGTAAAATGCAAATTATGACAATCGGAGCCCTTATGCAGTGAGCAACTAAAAAGAAAATCAGGTGTTATGAGTTCTGTTTTTGGGCTCCCTCTGGTGGTTACTGATGGTACTGGGTGACTTGTCTTTCCTGGGTCTCTGGGTTCCACCTGTTCCATCAGGATATGGGAGTTTCCTATTTAACCTGGCTTGGCTGGCATTTCCTCGCCGGTTATCAATGTATCCAGTGTGTCTTGTTACCTCTGCTCCCTGCTCCAAGAACCTTCTGGACAAGCTAAGTTTGGATTTTCCTGTTTTGTGTTTTGCTTAATTTGGTTTTTAGTCCAGCCTGCAGATATGTGATTCTCTGCTGCTGGTTGCTCTAGTGGGCTGAAATTGCTCCTCATGTACCATGAGTTGGCACATGAGTTCAAGTAATTTCAGGATGGTTTTTTGAAGGGTTTTTTGCTGACCGCGCAGTTTACTTTTGTATCCTCTGCTATCTAGCTTTAGCGGGCCTCATTTTGCTGAAACTGTTTTCATACTACGTATGTGCTTTCCTCTCATTTCACCGTCATTATATGTGGGGGGCTGCTATTTGCTGTGGGGTATTTCTCTGGAGGCAAGAGAGGTCTGTGTTTCTTCTAATAGGGGAAGTTAGATCTTCGGCTGGAGCGAGACGTCTAGGATCATCGTAGGCACGTTCCCCGGCTACTTTTATTTGTGTGTTAGGTTCAGGGTCGCGGTCAGCTCAGGTTCCATCGCCCTAGAGCTTGTTTGTATCTGTGCTTGTCCTTTTTGTGATCCCCTGCCATTGGGATCATGACAGTATAACCGGCCCACAAAGTGTTAATTGTATTGGCTGAAGTAGGAGGATAAGTAGTCTGAGGAAGTTTTTTTTTTTTTTTTTCTCCTTTCCCTCAGAGTTTGCTGCCTAGCCTTATTGCAGCCTGGCTACTTTCTCCTCCTCTTAATCTTTGAATGGCTCTGATCTCAGCTGTTTATCATGGACGTCCAGAGTTTGGCTTCCAGCCTGAATAATCTTGCCGCTAAGGTTCAAAATTTACAGGATTTTGTTGTACATGCTCCTATGTCTGAACCTAAAATTCCTGTCCCAGAGTTTTTTTCTGGAGATAGATCTCGTTTTCTGAATTTTAGGAACAATTGCAAGTTGTTTCTTTCTTTGAAATCTCGCTCCTCTGGAGACCCTGCTCAGCAAGTCAAGATTATTATATCTTTCCTGCGGGGTGACCCTCAGAATTGGGCATTTGCATTGGCACCAGGGGACCCTGCGTTGCTTAATGCGGATGCGTTTTTTCTGGCATTGGGTTTGCTCTATGAGGAACCTAACCAAGAGATTCAGGCTGAAAAAGCTTTGTTGGCCCTCTCTCAGGGGCAAGATGAAGCAGAAATTTATTGTCAAAAATTTCAGATGTGGTCGGTGCTTACTCAGTGGAATTTGGCCAAAAAAGATGGTTCCTTGAGGCCTTGTATAGATTATCGTCTTTTGAATAAGATTACCGTAAAATATCAGTATCCTTTGCCATTGTTGACTGATTTGTTTGCTCGCATTAAGGGGGCTAGATGGTTCACTAAGATTGATCTTCGGGGTGCGTATAATCTTATACGAATAAAGCAAGGTGATGAGTGGAAAACCGCATTTAATACGCCTGAGGGCCATTTTGAGTATTTGGTAATGCCTTTTGGACTTTCTAATGCTCCTTCAGTCTTCCAGTCCTTTATGCACGATATTTTCCGTGAATATCTGGATAAATTTATGATTGTGTATTTGGATGATATTTTGGTTTTTTCTGATGACTGTGAGTCTCATGTTCAGCAGGTCAGGAAGGTGTTTCAGGTCCTGCGGGCCAATTCCTTGTTTGTAAAAGGCTCAAAGTGTCTCTTTGGAGTCCAGAAGATTTCTTTCTTGGGGTATATTTTTTCCCCTTCTACTATTGAGATGGATCCCGTCAAGGTTCAGGCTATTTGTGACTGGACGCAGCTTACATCTCTTAAGAGTCTACAGAAGTTCTTGGGCTTTGCTACTTTCTATCGTCGTTTTATAACTAATTTTTCTAGTGTTGTTAAGCCTTTGACGGATTTGACTAAGAAGGGTGCTGATGTTGCTAATTGGTCTCCTGCGGCTGTGGAGGCCTTTCAGGAACTTAAGCGCCGGTTTTCTGCTGCTCCTGTGTTGCGTCAGCCAGATGTTTCGCTCCCTTTTCAGGTTGAGGTTGATGCTTCCGAGATTGGAGCGGGGGCGGTTTTGTCACAGAGAAGCTCCGATGGCTCAGTGATGAAGCCATGCGCGTTTTTTTCTAGAAAGTTTTCGCCGGCTGAGCGGAATTATGATGTTGGTAATCGGGAACTTTTGGCCATGAAGTGGGCATTTGAGGAGTGGCGTCATTGGCTAGAGGGTGCTAGACATCGTGTGGTGGTCTTGACTGATCACAAAATTTTGATTTACCTTGAGTCTGCCAGGCGTCTGAATCCTAGACAGGCTCGTTGGTCACTGTTTTTCTCTCGTTTCAATTTTGTGGTTTCATACCTGCCAGGTTCAAAGAATGTGAAGGCGGATGCTCTTTCTAGGAGTTTTGTGCCTGACTCCCTTGGAAATTCTGAGCCCACTGGTATCCTTAGGGATGGGGTGATTTTGTCTGCTGTCTCCCCAGACTTGCGACGTGCTTTGCAGGAGTTTCAGGCGGGTAAACCTGATCGTTGTCCGCCTGAGAGACTGTTTGTTCCGGATAATTGGACCAGTAGAGTCATCTCCGAGGTCCATTCTTCTGCGTTGGCAGGTCATCCTGGAATATTTGGTACTAGAGACTTGGTGGCCAGGTCTTTTTGGTGGCCTTCCTTGTCGAGGGATGTGCGTTCTTTTGTGCAGTCTTGTGAGGTTTGTGCTCGGGCTAAGCCTTGCTGTTCTCGGGCCAGTGGATTGTTGTCACCTTTGCCTATCCCGAAGAGGCCTTGGACGCACATTTCCATGGATTTTATTTCGGATCTCCCTGTCTCTCAAAAAATGTCCGTCATCTGGGTTGTGTGTGATCGCTTTTCTAAAATGGTTCATCTGGTACCCTTGCCTAAGTTACCTTCCTCCTCTGAGTTGGTCCCTCTGTTTTTTCAGAACGTGGTTCGTTTGCATGGGATTCCTGAGAACATCGTTACTGACAGGGGATCCCAGTTTGTGTCTAGATTTTGGCGGACGTTCTGTGCTAAGATGGGCATTGATTTGTCCTTTTCGTCTGCATTCCATCCTCAGACGAATGGCCAGACTGAACGAACTAATCAGACCTTGGAAACTTATTTAAGGTGTTTTGTTTCTGCTGATCAGGATGACTGGGTTACCTTTTTGCCGCTGGCCGAGTTTGCCCTTAATAATCGGGCTAGTTCTGCTACCTTGGTTTCTCCTTTCTTTTGTAATTCGGGGTTTCATCCTCGTTTTTCCTCTGGTCAGGTGGAGCCTTCTGATTGTCCTGGAGTGGACATGGTGGTGGATAGGTTGCATCGGATTTGGAGTCATGTGGTGGACAATTTGAAGTTGTCCCAGGAGAAGGCCCAGCAGTTTGCTAATCGCCGTCGCCGCGTGGGTCCTCGACTTCGTGTTGGGGACTTGGTGTGGTTGTCTTCTCGTTTTGTTCCTATGAAGGTCTCTTCTCCTAAGTTCAAGCCTCGGTTCATCGGTCCCTATAGGATCTTGGAAATTCTTAACCCTGTGTCGTTTCGTTTGGATCTCCCGGCATCGTTTGCTATTCATAATGTGTTCCATCGGTCGTTGTTGCGGAAGTATGAGGTACCTGTTGTTCCTTCGCTTGAACCTCCTGCTCCAGTGCTGGTGGAGGGAGAATTGGAGTATGTTGTGGAGAAGATCTTGGATTCTCGTGTTTCCAGACGGAAACTCCAGTATTTGGTCAAGTGGAAGGGTTATGGTCAGGAGGATAATTCTTGGGTGGTTGCCTCTGATGTTCATGCTGATGATTTGGTTCGCGCTTTTCATAGGGCTCATCCTGGTCGCCCTGGTGGTTCTCGTGAGGGTTCGGTGACCCCTCCTCAAGGAAGGGGTACTGTTATGAGTTCTGTTTTTGGGCTCCCTCTGGTGGTTACTGATGGTACTGGGTGACTTGTCTTTCCTGGGTCTCTGGGTTCCACCTGTTCCATCAGGATATGGGAGTTTCCTATTTAACCTGGCTTGGCTGGCATTTCCTCGCCGGTTATCAATGTATCCAGTGTGTCTTGTTACCTCTGCTCCCTGCTCCAAGAACCTTCTGGACAAGCTAAGTTTGGATTTTCCTGTTTTGTGTTTTGCTTAATTTGGTTTTTAGTCCAGCCTGCAGATATGTGATTCTCTGCTGCTGGTTGCTCTAGTGGGCTGAAATTGCTCCTCATGTACCATGAGTTGGCACATGAGTTCAAGTAATTTCAGGATGGTTTTTTGAAGGGTTTTTTGCTGACCGCGCAGTTTACTTTTGTATCCTCTGCTATCTAGCTTTAGCGGGCCTCATTTTGCTGAAACTGTTTTCATACTACGTATGTGCTTTCCTCTCATTTCACCGTCATTATATGTGGGGGGCTGCTATTTGCTGTGGGGTATTTCTCTGGAGGCAAGAGAGGTCTGTGTTTCTTCTAATAGGGGAAGTTAGATCTTCGGCTGGAGCGAGACGTCTAGGATCATCGTAGGCACGTTCCCCGGCTACTTTTATTTGTGTGTTAGGTTCAGGGTCGCGGTCAGCTCAGGTTCCATCGCCCTAGAGCTTGTTTGTATCTGTGCTTGTCCTTTTTGTGATCCCCTGCCATTGGGATCATGACAATCAGGTATGCATGTAACTGGCAAGCCTAGTAGCCGTAGATCGTATATCAAGATAAACATGCCGGTTATAGGGCAACCGCAAAATATACGGAGCACTGAATAAAGCTACATGACGCTCTGCCAGGAGGAAAGAGACCCTCATGCACATATCAGGATTTGTGCAATATAGACCTTAGGATCAATTATACACTAGACACCCATGGTATAGAGTAGCAATACTTTGGATCCATAACACCCACCCTGGGGAATGAATGGCATATAATGGACATTGCAATCGCGAACAAACACTAGACTGCCTGGTCTAAAGATATTATAAAGATAGGAAAAAAGAAATTCATAACAGTCACCAACTATCGGAGACAAAAAAATACAGGACGTCATGGTCTGTAAGGACCAATATGACGTCGGCAAGAGAATTATGTGCGGGATAATCAAGCTTAGAATTAAATAAAGCTACCAAAATTAAGTTGCTCATTCAGTCCCCCCGGACTGACAGATTCCATCAGGAAGATCCATCTGGTCTCCCTTTGGATGATCTTCCTGTCCCAATTCCCCTTTCTCTCTGATTGAGAAACCGTCTCGATGGTTTTGAAGGAGATGGACCCCACATCGCCCGCATGAAATTCGTTGACATGGCGTGCCACAGGGGTATCGCGTTGATGTAGGATGTCCCCAATATGTTCCCCTATCCTCATTTTAAAGGGTCTTTTTGTTTTACCTACATAGTTCAGCGGGCAGGTACATGTACATAGGTAAACAACCCCTGCCGTTTTGCAATTAGCAAAAGACCTATTGTAGAAGGTTCTACCTGTGACGGCACTCGTAAAGGTGTTACTTACTGTAATAAACTTACAAAATTTACATGAGCCACATCCAAATGTACCCTGCTCCCGGCGATCAAGCCAAGTACCCACTGGTTTCGGTGTACTAAAGTGACTATGGGATACAAAGTCACGTACCGATCTTCCCTTTCTAAATGAGGTGAGATGATGCAATCTAGGTCAGGGTCCGCTTTCAGAATGCCCCAAAAACGTTTCAAAATCCCCATGACCTTTTGATTTTGGTCGTCAAAGGTTCCAATAAGGCGTGTCATCTGATTTGCATCGTCCCGAGGCTTCGGTATGAGGAGTTCAGTACGATTACAGGCCGTTGCCTGTCTACAGCCCTCATCAATAACCTGTGAAGGGTAGCCTCGCTCTCTAAATCTTTTTTTAAAGATTGTTAGCCTTTGACTCAAAGTCCCCCAGAGATGAACAGTTTCTCTTCAATCTTAAAAATTGTCCCTTAGGGATACCCTTTCTAAGGCTGAGGGGATGATAGCTCTCCCAACGTAGCAGGCTATTCGATGCCGTAGGTTTACGGAAAATCGAAGTGCCCAGATGTCCATCCGGGCATCTAGATATAAACAGGTCAAGGAAGGAGATCTTATCCCCCCCACCTCACAGGTAAATCTGAGACCCAAGTCATTGATATTAAGATGTGAGACAAAACTCTCAAAAGAGAGGCCATCCCCGGACCACAGGATGAGGATGTCATCAATGTAGCGCCCCCAGAAAACAATCCTGGGGCACCATGTGACATCTTCGTCCTGGAAGACGACGGTGTCCTCCCACCAGCCCAGGAGCAAATTAGCATACGTGGGAGCACAAGGGCTCCCCATAGCCGTGCCCCTGAGCTGGTGGTAGAACTTACCGCCAAACAAAAAGTAATTATGTTCAAGAGTAAACTGCAGTAACTCAATAATCAATCTGTTGTGGGCCCGGAGGTGGGTACCCCTAGTTTTCAAAAAGTGCTCAGTTGCCTGGATGCCCTTGTTGTGGGGGATGCTGCTATACAGAGATTCAACATCAATAGATGCAATGATGGTATCAGAATCAATCCGTATGTCTTCGATTTTGTTAAGTAAGTCAGTCGTATCCCTAAGATATGATGGCAGGGCTGTGACAAAGGGTCGTAATACGTTATCCAGATAGACACTTATATTCTGACATAGAGCACCAATGCCCGAGACTATGGGGCGACCTTTTAGCGGGGTATACCCCTTATATATCTTTGGAAGTGAGTAAAATGTTGCAATGGTGGGGAACTTGGGGAACCTGAAATCAAATTCCTCTTTTGATATTAGGCGATTATCTAAAGCTTCTGTCAGCATATCCAACAAAGTCACAAACACAGGAATGAAACAGGTTTCAGCAAAGGAGGCCAGACTTACTAAACAGACTGAGGATAGAAAAGGTATCTTTGCAGTCAGCACAAAAAACTACAAAAGACCACGACTCACGGTGCGGAGTTGCCACTCTGCATCCCAGAGCTTCCAGCTAGCAAGGCAAAATCATGATAGCACGCTGGACAAGAAAACAAAGACAAACAAATAAACTAGCAGGGACTTAGCTTCTGCTGGAGTAAACAGGTCACCAGAAAGATCCAACAGTGAACTGAACCAGTACTAGAACATTGACAGCTGGCATGGAGTAACGATCAGAGTGGAGTTAAATAGAGCAGCCAGCCTAAGAATAAACTAGGTCACCTGTGGAAGGAACCTCAGAACCAGCAGCTCCACTCACAGCCACCAGAGGGAGTCCATGGACAGAACTCACCGAAGTACCGTTCATGACCACAGGAGGGAGTTCGATAACAGAATTCACAACACCCCTAGAATGCTGGCACCTCCGGCGAGGAGTTTCATGTGAGTGGACTCAGGGCTGGCGTATAGCCATCAGAATTCCGGTTCCACCGGATAGGAGCTGCGTGTTTGCATTTGACTGCATGACCACCATCTGCTCTACTAAGTAGCTGTGTTCCCCTGTCAAGATAACAGGGTACAGCATTCTCTTTACTAACTGACTCTGAAGTAACAGAGTTTGTTTATACTACTATATTGTACCGCCATATCTAGCAGCAGGTTCTTTCCTGCACAGTGGATCCCGGGTTGTGAACGCACCAACTATTTCTAATAAATATATATTCGGTGCATTCCGCCAACCCTAACAGTACACTAGCACCAGGATCTGGCTAAGTATGGCGGATGAACAGCGATTGCAGGGGTACATCTAGTTGCTGGAGGGCCGGTTGGCGTCTCTCGAGCGTGCAACCTCAGTGGTGGATGTTACCGCAATAGCTGTTCAGGCTGCCAGTGTTGCTGCAGCAGCTTTACCCACTGCCACCTCTGTTCTGACCTTATCTCACCTCCCATTGCCTGAAAAATTCTCTGGGGACAGTAAGTCCTGTAGGGGTTTCGTGAGCCAGTGTGGTATACATCTCGAGCTCCTGGCTGCACGTTTTTCCACAGAGCGGGCAAAGGTGGGATTCATAATTTCTCTCCTATTGGACAGAGCTTTGGAGTGGGATACGGACAGAGCTTTGGAGTGGGCTACGCCGCTGTGGGAGCGCAACGATCATGTAGTGCGGATTGTTCCTCAGTTTCTGGGCACTCAGAAACAGGTCTTTGTACAACCTCAAGTCACCCATGATACGGCGCTCCAACTGCTGGCATTGACGCAGGGTTCGACCATGGTCAGTCATTTTGCCGTCCACTTCCGGACATTAGCGTCTGAGTTGGAGTGGCCAGATAAAGCCCTCATCCCTGTATTTTGGAGGGGGCTGGCTGACCATGTGAAGGACGCTTTGGCCACTAGGGAATTTCCTGCAACACTGGAGGAGCTCATAGCTGTATCAACTCGCATAGACCTTCGTTTTCACGAGCGAAGGTTGGAGCGAGCCCAGTGTAGGCAGAGGTTTCGGCTGGCTCCCACCTTTGCCAGACCTATGGAATCTCCGGTCCAGGCGCCCGAGTCACATGAGGCCATAGATGTGTCACAAGAGGGGTCCAAGCCCCGGTCCGCCCATGCACTTAAGGTCTGTCATGTTTGCCGGCTGTCAGGACATCTTGCCTCCAAGTGTCCTCAGCGGTCGAGGGAGCGTCAGCGTCTAGTGGCAGTTGAAGGAGGTACACTTGACACCTCAACGTTTGCCTCTAAGTTGTCCTTCAAGGGGACAATTACATAGTAACATAGTAACATAGTAACATAGTTAGTAAGGCCGAAAAAAGACATTTGTCCATCCAGTTCAGCCTATATTCCATCATAATAAATCCCCAGATCTACGTCCTTCTACAGAACCTAATTGTATGATACAATACTGTTCTGCTCCAGGAAGACATCCAGGCCTCTCTTGAACCCCTCGACTGAGTTCGCCATCACCACCTCCTCAGGCAAGCAATTCCAGATTCTCACTGCCCTAACAGTAAAGAATCCTCTTCTATGTTGGTGGAAAAACCTTCTCTCCTCCAGACGCAAAGAATGCCCCCTTGTGCCCGTCACCTTCCTTGGTATAAACAGATCCTCAGCGAGATATTTGTATTGTCCCCTTATATACTTATACATGGTTATTAGATCGCCCCTCAGTCATCTTTTTTCTAGACTAAATAATCCTAATTTTGCTAATCTATCTGGGTATTGTAGTTCTCCCATCCCCTTTATTAATTTTGTTGCCCTCCTTTGTACTCTCTCTAGTTCCATTATATCCTTCCTGAGCACCGGTGCCCAAAACTGGACACAGTACTCCATGTGCGGTCTAACTAGGGATTTGTACAGAGGCAGTATAATGCTCTCATCATGTGTATCCAGACCTCTTTTAATGCACCCCATGATCCTGTTTGCCTTGGCAGCTGCTGCCTGGCACTGGCTGCTCCAGGTAAGTTTATCATTAACTAGGATCCCCAAGTCCTTCTCCCTGTCAGATTTACCCAGTGGTTTCCCATTCAGTGTGTAATGGTGATATTGATTCCTTCTTCCCATGTGTATAACCTTACATTTATCATTGTTAAACCTCATCTGCCACCTTTCAGCCCAAGTTTCCAACTTATCCAGATCCATCTGTAGCAGAATACTATCTTCTCTTGTATTAACTGCTTTACATAGTTTTGTATCATCTGCAAATATCAATATTTTACTGTGTAAACCTTCTACCAGATCATTAATGAATATGTTGAAGAGAACAGGTCCCAATACTGACCCCTGCGGTACCCCACTGGTCACAGCGACCCAGTTAGAGACTATACCATTTATAACCACCCTCTGCTTTCTATCACTAAGCCAGTTACTAACCCATTTACACACATTTTCCCCCAGACCAAGCATTCTCATTTTGTGTACCAACCTCTTGTGCGGCACGGTATCAAACGCTTTGGAAAAATCGAGATATACCACGTCCAATGACTCACCGTGGTCCAGCCTATAGCTTACCTCTTCATAAAAAATGATTAGATTGGTTTGACAGGAGCGATTTCTCATAAACCCATGCTGATATGGAGTTAAACAGTTATTCTCATTGAGATAATCCAGAATAACATCCCTCAGAAACCCTTCAAATATTTTACCAACAATAGAGGTTAGACTTACTGGCCTATAATTTCCAGGTTCACTTTTAGAGCCCTTTTTGAATATTGGCACCACATTTGCTATGCGCCAATCCTGCGGAACAGACAGAACTTAGAGTCCCTAAAAATAAGAAATAATGGTTTATCTATTACATTACTTAGTTCTCTTAGTACTCGTGGGTGTATGCCATCCGGACCCGGAGATTTATCTATTTTAATCTTATTTAGCCGGTTTCGCACCTCTTCTTGGGTTAGATTGGTGACCCTTAATATAGGGTTTTCATTGTTTCTTGGGATTTCACCTAGCATTTCATTTTCCACCGTGAATACCGTGGAGAAGAAGGTGTTTAATATGTTAGCTTTTTCCTCGTCATCTACAACCATTCTTTCCTCACTATCTTTTAAGGGGCCTACATTTTCAGTTTTTATTCTTTTACTATTGATATAGTTGAAGAACAGTTTGGGATTAGTTTTACTCTCCTTAGCAATGTGCTTCTCTGTTTCCTTTTTGGCAGCTTTTAATTAGTTTTTTAGAGAAAGTATTTTTCTCCCTATAGTTTTTTAGAGCTTCAATGGTGCCATCCTGCTTTAGTAGTGCAAATGCTTTCTTTTTAATGTTAATTGCCTGTCTTACTTCTTTGTGTAGCCACATAAGCCCATCCACTCTTATGGTAGAGCTATGCATGGACTCTGGGGCGGAGGGCAATTTTATGTCATCCGCTTTCGCCCTGGTGTCAGGACTCTGAACATTTTTTACCTTTTGTGCATTACTGCCCTTTTCCAAGATGGCGTCTTTGGTCTCATGTGCACTGTGTCTTCCTGCTATAAAACTCCACCCCAGCCTTCAGTCTGTGCTAGAGTATTCTGCCTTGCGTCCAGCTCCAGACCTCTGATTACTCCCTGGCTATACACCTGCTCCTGTGAACCTGTGTGGTGATCCTGCTACTCTGCTCTAAGTTCCTGCTGCATACACAAGTTTCCAGTAATCCTCCTTCATCTGCTGCTCGTGTTTACTTCATCTGCATTTGCTGGACATGTAAGCTGCTGCTGCTCTGCAATAACCTGATACTTTTAACCAGGCCTCCCTGGTTGAGCTAAGATATGATTTGAACTGCCTTATAAGCTTATCTATCTGTGTTTGGACTAAGACAAGGATTTATTTGTGTCAAGTTTCCTCAAGAATAACTGTGCTTCATAGACTTTCTGCTTGATTGCATTTCCCTCTGAAGTTTCCTATAGACTGCTAAGCTGCATTTATTATTTGCCCCAAGTGTTGTGGACTTGAGTTTCTCTCTGCACCTGTTTGAATCACCGTGTGATAATATAGACTTTACCACTTATAACACTGTGTCCTGTAGTTGTCTTGTTCCACGCAAAGAGTCTCCTGAGTTATCCCCTATAATTATTACACCTGGTGATGCTTGCAAAACCAGTAACCGTTCGAGTGATAAATGGGTCGACACTACCTTTACAGATTACACACCAAACCATTCCTTTCACTCTTTCTGTGTCTCCATCACATCAGAAAATTATCTCTCTATTAGTCCTTCCTGAGGGAATTGATGAGGTCCTGTTGGGGATACCATGGCTACGCTATCATTCTCCTCATATAGAGTGGTCCTCAGGGAGAATTCTGGGATGGAGTAAATCATGTGAGGGTAGATGTCAGAGGAGTGCGTTCAGGTTGCTACAACAGAGGTACCCGCAGATCTTTACTCTCTCCCCAAACACTATTAATCCTATGCGGACGTGTTCTCCCAAAGGGCTGCGGAGACCCTTCCGCCTCACCGCCCCTATGACTCTCCTATTGACCTCTTGCCTGGTGCTGAGCCTCCCCGGGGTCGAGTCTATTCGTTATCTCTCCCGGAGACACAGACAATATCTGAGTACATTCAAGAGAATCTGGCAAGAGGATTCATTAGGAAGTCAGTGTCACCTGCAGGGGCATGGTTCTTCTTCGTGCAGAAGAAAAGTGGAGAGTTACGTCCATGCATAGACTACAGGGGTCTTAACGCCATCACCGTTAAGAACAAGTTCCCACTACCCCTGATATCTGAGCTCTTTGATAGGCTACGGGGAGCAAGGGTATTTACTAAACTAGATCTGTGGGGTGCGTACAACCTGATTCGTATCCGTGAGGGGGACGAATTGAGGATGGCTTTTAACACCAGTGATGGGCACTATGAATATCTGGTGATGCCCTTCGGGCTCTATAATGCCCCAGCCATTTTCCAAGACTTTGTGAACGACATCTTCCGGGATATGCTCACCACTTTGGTTGTAGTCTATCTGGATGATATTCTCATCAGTAGTGTAGCATAACCATGATTCGTCAAACTCAATCTGACAGGTGCCCCGCCCCTATCAAAGTGTATCAAAGTGTGTAACCCCTCCCCACCCCTTGTCTGACAGCTGGTAGCCGGCTGTCCCTCCTTGTTTGATTTCCCCTTTTGATATACTTTAATTTTGTTGTAGTTTGATATTATTCACGTATTTGTTTTATATTTTATACGTAGCTCGAGCATGATTCTGTAAGCTGTGTTTCCTTCACAGTGTACACATATAGTGCAGAACTTTGTTTTTTAACACACCAAGCTGTTTATTTGTGAGGGGTCCTATATATATATATATATATATATATATATATATATATATATATATATATATATATATATAATGCTTTACACATATAGTGCAGAACTTTTGCTTTATAACACACCAAGCTGTTTATTTGTGTCTCTACTGACCATTAACTAAATGTGGGTCACCTTATTTTTATTTTCTGTTTGTACCTGTAGGGTTATCTGCGGGTCAGTGGTTTATAACACCTAGGTCATTTGTTTTTGTATTCGCTTTCTCGGAAAAGTTATTTGTGTCTCTACTGACCATTAACTAAATGATGGGTTATCTGCGGGTCACATTAACTAAATGATGGGCACCTTATTTACACAAACAGAAAAGTTATTTGTGTCTCTACTGACCATTAACTAAATGATTGTCACCTTGATTCTGTAAGCTGTGTTTATTCACAGTGTACCAGATTTTCTCCTTGTGCCTGTGTATATATATATATAATATGACCCAATGTTACAACACACGCAAGTAAGAAGCGGTGTGTTTTATACGAATATAAAACCAAAGACACGTTATTGTAAAATTTAAAAAGATTTTATTTCACAGGAAGCACATTTTAAGTTAGCTAACAGCATAATTCTGACAAATGCATCTTTGTGGAATCTGATAACGACACGATGAACAAAGGGCTGAGCCTGAAAATCTTGATGTCACAAAGCCTGATACGATTCGATCATTATTCTGCAAGTCAGACGTGAAATGTTGTAAAATCTTCTTAAATGGAAAGCCTCGCATACATGTAGTTGTTATCTGAGGGGTCATTTGTTGTTGTATTCGCTTTCTCTTTGGGGCTGTAGGTGTCATCTGAGGGGCAGATATTATCTAGTTTACTTATGTTGCAGATTATGTTGCAGTATTTTATTTTCCTGGTGTTACTTTTGCACATGTATTACTGGCGTCTTTTAAAAATATGAATATTATTAACCTTATGTTTTTGCACTTTGCCTGTGCTGCCTATAATTTGACTCCTTTTTTATTCAAAGACATATAACATATACAGACTTTTAAAGCTTTTTTACATTTCTATTGGTGTTACATTTCTATTGGTGTTACGTTTGCACATGTATTACTGGCTTCTTTAAAAATATGAATATTATCTTGTTTACTTATGTTGCAGTATTTTATTTCCCTGGTGTTACTTTTGCACATGTATTACTGTTTTTCTTGTTTTTTTGTAAAATCTCGGTCAGGCAGGCACGAACACACACACACACACACACACACACACAACACAGAACCCACACACAACAAACACACATAACATACAAAACACACACAACACATACAACACACACGACAAACATACACACACAACATACAGAACACATACAACACATGCGACACACACCACTTTATTAATATGCTGTCCACATATAGTATTTTTGATATCCCAAAAGGTGTGACACATTGACATATATTATTCCAGCTTTCTTTAATTCTACATTATTTTAGTACATATTAATTTTACAGGTGCCTGTGCTGTCTATAATTTGACTCCTTTTTATTCAAAGACATCTAACATATACAGACTTTTAAAGCTTTTTTACATTTCTATTGGTGTTACTCTTGCACATGTATTGTTAGGGCACACGGGATGCGTGTGTTCTCATCTTAGGGTGGTTTCACACTTGCGTTTTTGTCTGCAGCGTTTTTTACCAAAAAAACGCATGCGTTTTTTTCCCCTATATTTAACATTGAAAACGCATGCGTTTTTAGGTGTACGCGTTTGCACGCGTTTGTGAACGCATGCGTTTTTTTACTGCATGCGTTCATTTTATAAGGGTACTTTCACACTAGCGTTTTTTTAAATCCGTCACAATGCGTCGTTTTGCAGAAAAAACGCATCCTGCAAAAGTGCTTGCAGGATGCGTTTTTTCCCCATAGACTTCTATTGACGACGCATTTGCGACGGATTGACACACTTCGCATCCGTCTTGCGACGGATGCGTCGTGCTTTGGCGGACCGTCGGGAGAAAAAAACCCTGCATGTAACGTATTTTTCTCCCGACGGACCGCTTTTTCCGACCGCGCATGCGCGGCCGGAACTCCGCCCCCACCTCCCCGCACCTTACAATGGGGCAGCGGATGCAATGAAAATCTGCATCCGCTGCACCCGTTGTGCGGCGCAAACAACGCTAGCGTCGGTAACCTCGGCCCGACGCACTGCGACGGGCCGAGCCCGACGCTAGTGTGAAAGAAGCCTAAAATGCAACTTGTAGTATTTTGAGGGGCGTTTTTTTTTACCCAAAAAAACGCATGCGTTTACATGCGGTTTTTTTTTGACAAAAAATGCATTGGAGTCAATGGGGACGCATGCATTTTTTTGGACATGCGTTTGCATGCTTTTTTTTGACGCATGCGTTTTTTTTGGCACCATTGAATTAACTGTAGATAAGGATGTCTAGACACTGATAAGCCTCCCCCACAGCAGCAGGGTTATAAAAGGAAGGTTGGGGGAAGTTTCTGGTCACTTCTCATCAGACTCCAAAGAAGACAGCACCCTGCCCGGACGCATTGTTGGACAAGACACAGAGCAATGTGAGTATATCCTAGCCAATGCATTCATTTTCAATTTTTTGGATCTACATGTCCTAATTTCTTCTATTTTTTTCTTTCAACACGCATCAGAATGTCTTCTCCGGTTTCCTCGTCTGATGAGGAGTTCCAGCCACGTCAATCAGAAGTGGATCACGTGAGCAAGGTAAGTTTTTTGTCCATCAGCTTGGTAAGTATTGACTGTCACTTCGACACATGAGGCAATTTTTATTTTTTTTATTTTATAGAGCACTTCAACTGAGGGACAGAGAGGTACTGTGCAGCGGAGTCAAGGTCCAGGTGGAAGACGGCAGCGGGTATGTATACCAGGCAGACTGTCCTTATTGTAATATTCTTTTAACTTCCTTTCTGTACCCTTGTTTTTCTTTACATTTTTCTTGTATCATCCTTTTCTGAAAGTTGTCTTTCATATTCCTGCCCTTTCTCATCTTCGTGTCTTATTTTTTCCAAATGTGGTTGAGCAAACTTAAATGATTTTCTTTTAATTTTAGGTTTCACAATGGGACGACGACCGGATTGATAATGACCTGCTGATCAGTCTGGTCCAGGAGCGAGTCCCGTTGTGGGACAGCCGGGATCAACAGCACGCCGTCAATAGTGTTCACCGTCGTTTGTGGAGTGAGGTGGCCCAAGCGTTGTGGGATGGCTGGGAGAATTCCCCGCCACGGGTCCGTAATGCATTTGGTAAGTATTGCACGGTAGTGTGAAGCAACAGACCTTGGCCATGCTCTCTTGACTGTGTGTGATGAAAGAAACTTTTCGTAGTTTCTGTCATCACACACAGTCACGAGAGCACGGCCAAAAGTCCTTATTCTGACCATTATATTTTATTGTTATTTCACAGTGGACAAAGTAAGGACACGTTGGCGTTCCATGAAGGACCGCTTCAACAAGGACCTGCGTGCAGAGAAGAGTGCAGCTAGTGGTTCCGGAGCAAGGCACCGGCTCTACAAATACCACCGTGTGTTGGCCTTCCTGAGACCGGTCCTTCTCATGAGAACGTAAGTATTTCTCACATGCCTCCGGTTGTATTGCATTGACATAATCTGTCATTTTTAATTCCACAGGATGTACCGTCTTGTTATAGTTTGGTATTAATTTTCTGTTTTCTTTTTTCACAGCACACACTGCACGACTGTCGCTACAGGTTCTGGAGCGGTCCTTCAGCCGGCAGCCACGGACCCGTCCCAGCCATCCAGCAGCGCAGCACCAGGTGGGTCTTCCACACTCACTGGAGACCAGGGGGCTAGCCCATCAGGTCTTCCCCTTTCACAGTCCTCTTTCGCTGCACCCATTTTTGCGGGCTCATCCCGGCAGCGACAGAGGGCTTCGGATAGGTCCCTCATGCCCGAGTTTTTGCACTTGAGCTCGGTTTTACACGAAGCTATCAAGGCTTTAGGTGACAGAATGGATGTGTCCCATAACCTGTTAGAGTGCCGCATCCAGGATGTCGCCAAAAGCGTTGATCAAGTGAAAGCCGACCTCCAGAAGCCAGCTCATCATTTTTTTTTATCAAATCGAACAGGGCATGTCGGAACACCTTAGCCCTGATCTCCAGCTGAGTGTGATGCAGGCCTGCAATCTTGCTTTTGTGCAGGCTATGCAGCAGAGTCAGAGTCGTAATGTGGCGGCATATCCAACTTTGCCGTCACTGTCACAAGTAAACACCATTCCTACCTCTGCTGCATACCACTGCACGGCCACCTCTATTCCCTCTACAGGTGTACTCCACTACAGCGCCAACACGATGACGAGTGCTGTTGGACATCCCACCGCCACCACCGTGACGACCGCTGCTCCAGCTTGGACCTTCTCCGCTGACACCACGATGACGCAGGACCCTGGCGTGGCTTATCGGCCCGGCACCCTCCCGATGCAGCAGGACCCATCCATGCAATATCGGACCAGCCCACCCCCGATGCAGCAGGACCAAGGCCTGGCATATCGGACCGGACCCACCCCGATGCAGCAGGACCGAGGCCTGGCATATCGGACCGAGGCCTGGCATATCGGACCGGACCCACCCCGATGCAGCAGGACCGAGGCGTTGCTTTCCGGGCAGGACACCCCCCGATGCAGCAGGACCCATCCATGGCGTATCGCACCGGGCCCCCCATGATGCAGCACGACCAAGCCATACCTTTCCGGGCAGGACCCACCCCGATGCAGCAGGACCCATCCATGGCTTTATGTTCCCCCCCCACCAGCAATGCAGCAGGACACTGGTATGGGATTTGTTCCCCCCCCCCCCAACGATGCACCAGGACCCTGGGAGAGTGTTATGTTCCCCCCCCCCAACGAGGCACCAGGATCCTGGGAGGGTTTTTGTTTCCCCCCCCAACGAGGCACCAGGACCCAGGCGGGACTTTCTTTCCCCCCATTGGACTCAGACATTGCCGAGCGCTCCACAATGGAGACTGACTGTGTAATTGTGGAGCCGGGTCCTGACGTGTCTCCCGCCCACACTTTACAACCTAGCCCAAGAAGACTTCCCCCAACCCGGAAAACCCAACAGAAAACTGGCAAAATGCATAAAAAACAAAAAACTTTGATTATTCCTCCCCCATCACCTACCGATGTGTCTCAACCTTCCAGTGTGTCTCAAGCCCCTCATGTTTTAAGCCCCATCCCCGAACTTCCAGACCCTTCAAGTTTTCTTGCCCATTCTCCTGCCACCTCTGCCTCCTCCACGGTGAGCCAGGCTTCAGTTCTGAATACCCCCCAGTTACGTCACTCAACCCCAAGCCGGCGTGGTTCAACCCGGCGCGGTACCAAAAAATAAATTTGTTTTGTTTTTCCTCAATAAAAAAAAAGTTTATTTGCAACAATTATGTTTGGTTTATTGTGTCTTTCACCGCTCTCAATACACACCAATAAACTTCGTCACACACTTATTCTTTTGGCCTACACATATCTCCAGTAGTATAAAATACCAGACAACATCTATATGTGTTTCTTTAGTATACAGATATGAGTTGGCCAAAAAAATAGTAGTTATTTCCATACTCTTATTTTTAATTTTTAACTAGTGTAGTGTCACTGTACAAAGAGAAAATGGTGGCAATCAAGTTCAGAACTCAACTGAACCGGTCAGATGTCAAAATAGACACCTGACCTGTTTAGTTGATTACTGACTTGTATATTCACCATATTCTATATAGCACATTATGTGACAATTTTTGTCAAACTGATGGGACAATGGTTGGCACACGCTAACTATCTATCCTCACCTGGGCAGGTGTAAGAAATTTTGAATTCATGATCATGTATATGTTCATCATGAATTCATTATTTCTTACACTTGACTTGACGGGTATAGAGAGCGTGCCAGTCTTGACGCAATGACGTCAAGAAGATTACCAATAAATAAATTTAAATCTGGTTACATTATTATAAGTATGCGTGTTTATATCATTCTTTGTAAACCAAAATAGGGGAGTGCACCAGAGGTCAATTATGATTAAAAAAATCTAATTATTACCTCATCAACTATCACCCACTCCTGGTTTTGGATTACAAATTATGATATACATATCTACTGCACATCTTTGTTCAACCTTTTTTTAGAGAGGAAAAAGACAGGAGACCTGGTGAACACAAAAAAGTTTATTATTAGAAAAATTTGTATCAGTATTTAATAATTGGTAAACATTAACATACAACAGGACATTTAAACAACATTGTCCTGCCATGAAATTTTTGTTCCCCTAGGGTCTATATATTGATTGCCAATCATGTACGCCCTCTCTATTCCCATTGGTTGTGTCTGGTAACCTTTTTTTTAATTTTTTTTTTTTTTGAAAATCCCCCAAAAAACGCAAACGCATGCAAAAACGCATGTAAACGCGTGTAAACGCTGCGTTTTTTAACGCATGCGTTAAACGCTTGCGTCAAAAAACGTAGCGTTTACATGCGTTTACATGCGTTTTTGTACCATGCGTTTTTTTAAAAAAACGCATGCGTTCAAAAACGCAAGTGTGAAACCAGCCTAAGTTGTCTGCTGCCAAATTGGATGTGAGGTATTACGGCTGGAGAAATCAGGACACAAATGCAAGCAATTGTCTCTCAAAGACTTCTGGTTCTTTATTCGTCGGACCGCTCTTTTTATGGAAAAAGTGGGCAGTCTCAGCACATTACATCATGGGTTTTTCCAACTTAACACTTATCAGAAAACTCTTTTGATCTTACATGTTCTATGTTATTATCTTTATTACTATAGTACCATAATTCTAATGATTATTACTTTTAATCTATTCCTGTACCATTATCGCCCTAATGGCGCCTCTTGGGTCAAGTTGACATCTGTCTCTGCACATATTCTACTTATCTTTGGTTTATTGGGGATCAATTCACCTTCATGCAGATACATTTACTCTCGATAAGACTAGGGGATTTACACGGATCTTGGTACATCCTGGTACAGAGTAATCAACAGAATTTAGTCTTATGACAGTGAACCTTAAAGCTACACAAGTCTAATGTTAAGCAAAGCGTCCATATTGGTTTGATTTAAGTATATCTTCATATGCCATACATTCTCCCCTTAACATATGACTGGCGTCTTAAAAAATATGAATATTATCTAGTTTACTTATGTTGCAGTATTTTATTTCCCTGGTGTTACTTTTGCACATGTATTACTGTTTTTCTTGTTTTTGTGTAAAATCTCGGTCAGGCAGGCACGAACACACACACACACACACACACACACACACACACACACACAACACAGAACCCACACACAACAAACACACATAACATACAAAACACACACAAGTGTAAAATCTCGGTCAGGCAGGCACGAACACACACACACACACACACACACAACACAGAACCCACACACAACAAACACACATAACATACAAAACACACACAACACATACAACACACACGACAAGCATAGACACACAACATACAGTACACATACAACACATGCGACACACACACACACAACACACACACACACAACAAACACACAGAACACACACACACAGTTACTTTTGCACATGTATTACTGGCGTCTTTAAAAAATATGAATATTATTTAGTTTACTTATGTTACAGTATTTTATTTTCCTGTTGTTACGTTTGCAAATGTATTTCTGTTTTTCTTGTTTTTGTGTAAAATCTCGTTGATGGCTTACAAAGACATTTCAATAATATAATTGCTATCAGTTGCTAGCTATAAGTGTGAAACTGACAGACAAGCACAGCTGTGTCTCTACAGGACATGCTGGTCACTAGACAGCCAGAGTTTCTGTGGGGGAGATATACTAACAGTCAGAGTTTCAGAGGCCCGAAGTTTATAACTCCAGTCTCATTGTATTTTATCCCCAATGATCACATAGAGTGCAAAATTGTGTTTATACCAACAGTCAGAGTTTCTGTTGCCCCAAAAACCGGTGTAGAACGTACACAGAGAGCAACCTACAATATTTACTAAGGTGGCTGAAATGAGTTAACTGCAGTTATCAGAGCATTGTATTTTACAAAGACATTTGTGTCTGTAGTTGTTATCTGGGGTCATTTGTTCTTGTATTCGCTTTCTCTTTAGGCCTGGAGGTGTTATCTGAGGGTCAACGATGTTTATATTAGCTTTTTATCTGAGGGCATTTGTTTTTGTAGTCGCCTTCTGCTTTTTCTTGTTTTTTGTGTAAAATCTCGGTCAGGCAGGCACAGCTGTATCTCTACAAGACATGCTGGGCACACCAGAGACATTGGAAATTGGATTTATGCTTTTTACTTTTCTATTGGTGTTACATTTCTATTGGTGTTACTTTTGCACATGTTTTACTGGATTCTTTAAAAAATATGAATATTATTTAGTTTACTTATGTTACAGTATTTTATTTTCAGGGTGTTACTTACGCACATGTATTACTGGCATCTTCAACAGTTATGAGCCATACCTATTATATATAAATATGGGTAAATGAAATACACCATTATAGAACCATTGCGAATCCTTGTTTTGTTGAAAATAACTGGGCATACATAAGAAACCGTGCAATATATCTTTATAGAAATAACACTTCTGCACCCACGGGCGCTTCTCGGCCAACCATGCAACCGGTACTCATCAGGCACTGTGAAATAATGCAAAAATACATCTGTGTGTGGCTGGCGGCATCAACATTTTGCTATTATAAGTTTATGGTTCTGTAAAGAACACACAACACATACAGAACTCACACACGCACACACACACAACACACAACACGCACATATTATGAAAAATGCAATCATTGTATGTGATTTAAAAGACTTTAGTTAGATTTATCAGGGGTGATTTAGATTGAAAGCATGCAGCTCCGCGGTAATGTCGGGTGTTGGACATGCATTTAACAGTCTTTCATATGTATCGCAGAAAGATTTTAGCTCCAGCTGTGCGAGTTTGCTTTGAGCGTACTGCGTAGACATGTCAGTAAACATTTTGACATGGTCAGCATCCCACGAAGGACGACCTGTGTAAGGTGTATGTACAGCAACTTTCTGCTTTCTACCTACACGGCGACGGGATACGGCGCGTTTCTTTAGAGGTAATACAGGGGCAAAAACGCTAGAAGAGCCTGCAAGAGCAGTATCTGCAGATTGCACAGTCTGGCACACAGGTATATTGAGGGGCTCCATGGGTGACCACATACCCTCGGAGAGCTGTTCAATTTCTCTGTTTTCAGGAGTAACTTGTGGCATGGCGGCTGCGCTATTGGCGTCCTGAGTTATGCGGGGCCTAGCGTTCTGCGCTGAACGTTTCTCTCTTGAAACGGTCATATATTTCTGATGTGAAATCTTGGGCCGTGGATTCCCGGGTTGTTTTGGTGCCGCGTAGCATTCATCACGATCCACAACACAGATGGGCGAAAGCGATGTTGTTCGCACCGACGTATTAGCTCTTTGTGGTTGATTCTCTGCAGCGCCGTAATTACGCCGGTGCAAAACTCGTTGCTGAAGATCCGGCGTATCTAAAAGAAAAGATACAAGCGTCGGTTAGTCGCGAAACGGGGCAAAATTGGAAAAGCTAAACGGCGACGTATAGCTATGATCCTGCGTAATATTTGAAAATTTAACGGTACCAGTTACCCATGAAATCATTGTAACAATATTTACATAAACCTGTATAGAGCAGTCCAGATATATACTTACAAGTATGAAGCGGGAATTGTCCCACAACAGCTCCTGGTTTAACGGGCGGCGCAATGCTCAAACTCGCAGAGGCGGGAATATTCTCTTTTTCAAGCTGTATTTTCCGGGCAACTAGATTAGCGGGTGTAAGTAAAAATATAACGATTAGCTAACACAGAATTGATTTTCTACACAAAACTGCAGCGTTGAGACGGATATATATATATATATATATATATATATATATATAGATATATATATCTATATATATATATATATATATATATATATATATATAGATATATATATATATATATCTATATATATATATAGATAGATATAGATATATAGATATATATATATCTATATCTTTTTTTTTTTTTTTTTTCAAAAATGAATTTTCTGACAGTTAGCTAGCAGCTGTAAGTAAATATGAGTATTACACAAAAGTGAGAAGCGCTTGTATTTCAGGTGAACAGATACCTTTTCTATTCTTGAAACACCTGCGTAACGAGCTGTCGCGTCTTTTAGGCGCATCAGGTGACGATGAAATTGCAGGGTTCTTGACATCTATGATCTCCACGTCTGAACCCAGTGTATCGCATGGTTCGGGAACACACCAGTTTTCAGGCATATCGTGCGATGTCTCCGTGTCAGTATCTGTATGAGAAATTGCGCGTAGGTCGTGTTTACATACAAAGGATTAAAGCAACTGACATAGTATAATATAGTTTTACGGCATAAATATATTTGCGGTGTAAATTAATATAGCAAGACTTATGCCGCTATATATTAATAATTCAGTATTATATTGGTGGCTACCGCAATTATTTGTTTTATTAATTTAAGCATATATTTATTATGACATAATTTGTGTAATACAATAGTTAATAGCTGCAATAGTTTTACGGCATAAACAGTATATATTAACATAGATAATATATATATATATATATATATATATATATATATATGCATGTATGGCTTTGTTCTGGGTGTTAACAGAAGGCGTGTGATGGGTCGTAACTGGGTGTGTTTCTGGGTGTTAACAGCTGGCTTGCTTTCTGACACTCAGGATAAATACAGCTGACTGTACCACTACAGTACAGCAGACATTCACCAGAAGCCGGGCTAGACTAAAAGAAGGACTATTCTAAATGTAAGTATATAAGACACTTGTCTTATTATTCGCAAATGCTTAATTATATTTAACTATGCATCTCTAAAACCATAATTAAGGATGTTGGACATAACCACCATTGTTATCTGACATGTGCTAGCAATTAGTCACGGGGGCCGTATAATGCGGATTTCCTGCAGGTGTGGTCACGGTGGGTGGTAATTTCTCTTTAAATACATGGATAGTTCCTCCAAGCTTGAGAAGCAGAATCTTAAACATCATTTTTCTGGGCCTCTGAACAGTTGCGCTACTCTCTGAAAAGTAAGTGTTTACTGCTTTATTTGCGGTCTAATATTATCAATGCCTGTAACGCATATTTTTGTAGCGTAGTTTTAAACTGTATTTATTGGCGGTGCAGTTATAGATAAAACTTATCCCCTATTTATTTAAGATGGAAGCCCAATACCCTCGCGAGCAATGCAGCCCCCTTCTTGCAAGCACACAATTAGGTATTATACGCGTATAATGTACAGAGTATTGACTCATTCTGATTGCGTCATTATATTATAAGTAATTTATATTAATTATATATTCATGCATTCTTTCTTATTTAAGAGCCGTGTATGTCGCCCGATTGGCGCAATAATTTCATAACGCAGAATTATGAGAGCATTGAAGCCGTGGAGCCAATAGCCGATAATGGACCAGCTCTTCACCTCATCATGGGTAATTAGGCACACCTTTTTGCTTTTAGATAGGGAAAAATGTCATTGTAACACGGTACAAAGATATTTATCTTTCATGTATCACATGTAAGAAAAGCTAAAAATATATATGACATTGATTTGATAGAAAACTCTATATGGCTAGGTAGCATAGTGTATTCAAGCATGTAGTTAAATACAGTGCAATATGACATACCAAAATAGGCTCGCTTATATGGAGTCTTATATTTTATGTAGCACTGAGATAATGGACTCATCATATTTCTTAGCGCTAATGCGCAAGCGTCAGCAATATATGACATACCAAAACAGGCTCACTTATATGGAGTCTTATATTTTATGCAGCACTGACATATTTCTTAGCCCTAATGCGCAAGCGTCAGTGGTATAGGAAGCTATAATGTATTATGCCACATCCAACATGGCGATTTGTAGCGCTACTGCGCATGCGCCGTGAAAAAATGCCACACAGTACGCTCTATTGGTTAGTAAGGGGTTCCTGCTTGATGATGCATGCCTGACATGCGCAGTGGGTGGCAGGGAACGCCGAATGATCCTCCATTAGTCCACATGTGAAACAGGGGTAAGTGGACTGTATTATATATAGAATCAAATGGATATTGGGATACTTATTATTATAATAATGACAACAGGCAGCAAATTAGGTGAATCTAAGGATGTTAAAAGAAGAATCGGTTTTTATTGTACAGAAGCACAAGTCACTTTTATTGCACAGAAGCACTAGTCACTTTAATAAGTGTGGACACTGGATGATAATATGTAAAAGAATATTTATGATGTATAAGCACAAATTGAATGTAAATTATAATTGGACTAATTAGATAACTGTTGAGACACGTATAAATAGATGATAGGAATGATTACTCACTGCTTGAAAAAGGCTCAGATGGAGCTGAAACGTCGCCCGGCAATGTGGGTTGATTAATACCTTCCACTTTTTTCACTTTACTATGGAGTGCTGCCTCTTTTTTGAATCTCTGTGAATCTGGTGCAATCGTTGGACAGGTTGCCTGAGGCCCTGCACCTGAAGATAAGTACAAGTGTGGTGCTGTTCCGTTTTTTTCCTAATATATATATATATATATATATATATATATATATATATATATATATATATATATATAATCTATGGTTTATATACAGTGGGGCAAAAAAGTATTTAGTCAGTCAGCAATAGTGCAAGTTCCACCACTTAAAAAGATGAGAGGCGTCTGTAATTTACATCATAGGTAGACCTCAACTATGGGAGACAAACTGAGAAAAAAAAATCCAGAAAATCACATTGTCTGTTTTTTTATCATTTTATTTGCATATTATGGTGGAAAATAAGTATTTGGTCAGAAACAAACAATCAAGATTTCTGGCTCTCACAGACCTGTAACTTCTTCTTTAAGAGTCTCCTCTTTCCTCCACTCATTACCTGTAGTAATGGCACCTGTTTAAACTTGTTATCAGTATAAAAAGACACCTGTGCACACTCCCAAACAGTCTGACTCCAAACTCCACTATGGTGAAGACCAAAGAGCTGTCAAAGGACACCAGAAACAAAATTGTAGCCCTGCACCAGGCTGGGAAGACTGAATCTGCAATAGCCAACCAGCTTGGAGTGAAGAAATCAACAGTGGGAGCAATAATTAGAAAATGGAAGACATACAAGACCACTGATAATCTCCCTCGATCTGGGGCTCCACGCAAAATCCCACCCCGTGGGGTCAGAATGATCACAAGAACGGTGAGCAAAAATCCCAGAACCACGCGGGGGGACCTAGTGAATGAACTGCAGAGAGCTGGGACCAATGTAACAAGGCCTACCATAAGTAACACACTACGCCACCATGGACTCAGATCCTGCAGTGCCAGACGTGTCCCACTGCTTAAGCCAGTACATGTCCGGGCCCGTCTGAAGTTTGCTAGAGAGCATTTGGATGATCCAGAGGAGTTTTGGGAGAATGTCCTATGGTCTGATGAATCCAAACTGGAACTGTTTGGTAGAAACACAACTTGTCGTGTTTGGAGGAAAAAGAATACTGAGTTGCATCCATCAAACACCATACCTACTGTAAAGCATGGTGGTGGAAACATCATGCTTTGGGGCTGTTTCTCTGCAAAGGGGCCAGGACGACTGATCCGGGTACATGAAAGAATGAATGGGGCCATGTATTGTGAGATTTTGAGTGCAAACCTCCTTCCATCAGCAAGGGCATTGAAGATGAAACGTGGCTGGGTCTTTCAACATGACAATGATCCAAAGCACACCGCCAGGGCAACGAAGGAGTGGCTTCGTAAGAAGCATTTCAAGGTCCTGGAGTGGCCTAGCCAGTCTCCAGATCTCAACCCTATAGAAAACCTTTGGAGGGAGTTGAAAGTCCGTGTTGCAAAGCGAAAAGCCAAAAACATCACTGCTCTAGAGGAGATCTGCATGGAGCAATGGGCCAACATACCAACAACAGTGTGTGGCAACCTTGTGAAGACTTACAGAAAACGTTTGACCTCTGTCATTGCCAACAAAGGATATATTACAAAGTATTGAGATGAAATTTTGTTTCTGACCAAATACTTATTTTCCACCATAATATGCAAATAAAATGATAAAAAAAACAGACAATGTGATTTTCTGGATTTTTTTTTCTCAGTTTGTCTCCCATAGTTGAGGTCTACCTATGATGTAAATTACAGACGCCTCTCATCTTTTTAAGTGGTGGAACTTGCACTATTGCTGACTGACTAAATACTTTTTTGCCCCACTGTATACTGTTTATGCCGTAAAACTATTGCAGCTATTAACTATTGTATTACACAATTTATGTCATAATAAATATATGCTTAAATTAATAAAACAAATAATTGCGGTAGCCACCAATATAATACTGAATTATTAATATATAGCGGCATAAGTCTTGCTATATTAATTTACACCGCAAATATGTTTATGCCGTAAAACTATATTATACTATGTCAGTTGCTTTAATCCTTTGTATGTAAACACGACCTACGTGCAATTTCTCATACAGATACTGACACGGAGACATCGCACGATATGCCTGAAAACTGGTGTGTTCCCGAACCATGCGATACGCTGGGTTCAGACGTGGAGATCATAGATGTCAAGAACCCTGCAATTTCATCGTCACCCAATGCGCCTAAAAGACGCGGCAGCTCGTTACGCAGGTGTTTCAAGAATAGAAAAGGTATCTGTTCACCTGAAATACAAGCGCTTCTCACTTTTGTGTAACACTCATATTTACTTACAGCTGCTAGCTAACTGTCAGAAAATTCATGTTTGAAAAAAAATATATATATCTATATCTATCTATCTATCTATCTATATATATATATATATATATATCCGTCTCAACGCTGCAGTTTTGTGTAGAAAATCAATTCTGTGTTAGCTAATCGTTATATTTTTACTTACACCCGCTAATCTAGTTGCCCGGAAAATACAGCTTGAAAAAGAGAATATTCCGGCCTCTGCGAGTTTGAGCATTGCGCCGCCCGTTAAACCAGGAGCTGTTGTGGGACAATTGCCGCTTCATACTTGTAAGTATATATCTGGACTGCTCTATACAGGTTTATGTAAATATTGTTACAATGATTTCATGGGTAACTGGTACCGTTAAATTTTCAAATATTACGCAGGATCATAGCTATACGTCGCCGTTTAGCTTTTCCAATTTTGCCCCGTTTCGCAACTAACCAACGCTTGTATCTTTTCTTTTAGATACGCCGGATCTTCAGCAACGAGTTTTGCACCGGCGTAATTACGGCGCTGCAGAGAATCAACCACAAAGAGCTAATACGTCGGTGCGAACAACATCGCTTTCGCCCATCTGTGTTGTGGATCGTGATGAATGCTACGCGGCACCAAAACAACCCGGGAATCCATGCCCCAAGATTTCACATCAGAAATATACGACCGTTTCAAGAGAGAAACGTGCAGCGCAGAACGATAGGCCCCGCATAACTCAGGACGCCAATAGCGCAGCCGCCATGCCACAAGTTACTCCTGAAAACAGAGAAATTGAACAGCTCTCCGAGGGTATGTGGTCACTCATAGAGCCCCTCAATATACCTGTGTGCCAGACTGTGCAATCTGCAGATACTGCTCTTGCAGGCTCTTCTAGCGTTTTTGCCCCTGTATTACCTCTAAAGAAACGCGCCGTATCCCGTCGCCGTGTAGGTAGAAAGCAGAAAGTTGCTGTACATACACCTTACACAGGTCGTCCTTCGTGGGATGCTGACCATGTCAAAATGTTTACTGACATGTCTGCGCAGTACGCTCAAAGCAAACTCGCACAGCTGGAGCTAAAATCTTTCTGCGATACATATGAAAGACTGTTAAATGCATGTCCAACACCCGACATTACCGCGGAGCTGCGTGCTTTCAAACTAAATCACCCCTGATAAATCTAACTAAAGTCTTTTAAATCACATACAATGATTGCATTTTTCATAATATGTGCGTGTTGTGTGTTGTGTGTGTGTGCGTGTGTGAGTTCTGTATGTGTTGTGTGTTCTTTACAGAACCATAAACTTATAATAGCAAAATGTTGATGCCGCCAGCCACACACAGATGTATTTTTGCATTATTTCACAGTGCCTGATGAGTACCGGTTGCATGGTTGGCCGAGAAGCGCCCGTGGGTGCAGAAGTGTTATTTCTATAAAGATATATTGCACGGTTTCTTATGTATGCCCAGTTATTTTCAACAAAACAAGGATTCGCAATGGTTCTATAATGGTGTATTTCATTTACCCATATTTATATATAATAGGTATGGCTCATAACTGTTGAAGATGCCAGTAATACATGTGCGTAAGTAACACCCTGAAAATAAAATACTGTAACATAAGTAAACTAAATAATATTCATATTTTTTAAAGAATCCAGTAATACATGTGCAAAAGTAACACCAATAGAAATGTAACACCAATAGAAATGTAAAAAGCATAAATCCAATTTCCAATGTCTCTGGTGTGCCCAGCATGTCTTGTAGAGATACAGCTGTGCCTGCCTGACCGAGATTTTACACAAAAAACAAGAAAAAGCAGGAGAAGGCGACTACAAAAACAAATGCCCTCAGATAAAAAGCTAATATAAACATCGTTGACCCTCAGATAACACCTCCAGGCCTAAAGAGAAAGCGAATACAAGAACAAATGACCCCAGATAACAACTACAGACACAAATGTCTTTGTAAAATACAATGCTCTGATAACTGCAGTTAACTCATTTCAGCCACCTTAGTAAATATTGTAGGTTGCTCTCTGTGTACGTTCTACACCGGTTTTTGGGGCAACAGAAACTCTGACTGTTGGTATAAACACAATTTTGCACTCTATGTGATCATTGGGGATAAAATACAATGAGACTGGAGTTATAAACTTCGGGCCTCTGAAACTCTGACTGTTAGTATATCTCCCCCACAGAAACTCTGGCTGTCTAGTGACCAGCATGTCCTGTAGAGACACAGCTGTGCTTGTCTGTCAGTTTCACACTTATAGCTAGCAACTGATAGCAATTATATATTATTGAAATGTCTTTGTAAGCCATCAACGAGATTTTACACAAAAACAAGAAAAACAGTAATACATGTGCAAAAGTAACACCAGGAAAATAAAATACTGCAACATAAGTAAACTAGATAATATTCATATTTTTAAAGAATCCAGTAATACATGTGCAAAAGTAACACCAATAGAAATGTAACATCAATAGAAATGTAAAAAAGCTTTAAAAGTCTGCATATGTTAGCTGTCTTTGAATAAAAAGGAGTCAAATTATAGACAGCACAGGCAAAGTGCATAAACATAATAACATAAATAAGTCCTAAATGTCTATTTCTTGTGTGTGTGTGTTCTGTGTGTGTGTTGTGTGTGTTGTGTGTGTGTCGCATGTGTTGTATGTGTTCTGTATGTTGTGTGTGTATGCTTGTCGTGTGTGTTTTGTATGTTATGTGTGTTTGTTGTGTGTGGGTTCTGTGTTGTGTGTGTGTGTGTGTGTGTGTGTGTGTGTGTTCGTGCCTGCCTGACCGAGATTTTACACAAAAACAAGAACAGTAATACATGTGCAAAAGTAACACCAGGGAAATAAAATACTGCAACATAAGTAAACTAGATAATATTCATATTTTTAAAGAAGCCAATAATACATGTGCAAACGTAACACCAATAGAAATGTAACACCAATAGAAATGTAAAAAAGGTTTAAAAGTCTGTATATGTTAGATGTCTTTGAATAAAAAGGAGTCAAATTATAGGCAGCACAGGCAGAGTGCAAAAACATAAGGTTAATAACATTCATATTTTTAAAAGACGCCAGTAATACATGTGCAAAAGTAACACCAGGAAAATAAAATACTGCAACATAAGTAAACTAAATAATATTCACATTTTTAAAGAAGACAGTAATACATGTGCAAAAGTAACTGTGTGTGTGTGTTCTGTGTGTTTGTTGTGTGTGTGTTGTGTGTGTTGCATGTGTTGTATGTGTTCTGTATGTTGTGTGTGTATGCTTGTCGTGTGTGTTGTATGTGTTGTGTGTGTTTTGTATGTTATGTGTGTTTGTTGTGTGTGGGTTCTGTGTTGTGTGTGTGTGTGTGTGTGTGTGTGTGTGTGTTCGTGCCTGCCTGACCGAGATTTTACACAAAAACAAGAAAAACAGTAATACATGTGCAAAAGTAACACCAGGGAAATAAAATACTGCAACATAATCTGCAACATAAGTAAACTAGATAATATTCATATTTTTAAAGACGCCAGTAATACATGTGCAAGAGTAACACCAATAGAAATGTAACACCAATAGAAATGTAAAAAAGCTTTAAAAGTCTGTATATGTTAGATGTCTTTGAATAAAAAGGAGTCAAATTATAGACAGCACAGGCACCTGTAAAATTAATATGTACTAAAATAATGTAGAATTAAAGAAAGCTGGAAAAATATATGGGAATGTGTCACACCTAGTGTTGAGCATTCCGATACCGCAAGTATCGGGTATCGGCCGATACTTGCGGTATCGGAATTCCGATACCAAGATCCGATACTTTTGTGGTATCGGGTATCGGTATCGGATCCATAGGGATGTGTAAAATAAAGAATTAAAATTAAAAATATTGATATATTTACCTCTCCGGCGGCCCCTGGAATTAGCGCGGGTAACCGGCAGGCTTCGTTGTTCAAAATGAGCGCTTTTAGGACCTGCGAATGATGTCCGGCTTCTGATTGGTCGCGTGCCGCTCATGTGACCGCCACGCGACCAATCACAAGCCGCGACGTCATCGAAAGCTATTAACGCGCTCATTTTTAAAAATGAGCTCATTAATGACTTTCAAAGACGTAGCGACTTGTGATTGGCCGCGACCAATCACAAGCCGCTATGTCTTTGAAAGTCATTAACGCGCTCATTTTTTAAAAAATGAGCGCCTTTAGGACCTGAGGAATGACGTCGCGGCTTGTGATTTGTCGCGTGGCGGTCACATGAGCGGCACGCGACCAATCACAAGCCGCGACGTCATTCGCAGGTCCTAAAAGCGCTCATTTTGAACAAAGAAGCCTGCCGGTTACCCGCGCTGAGTCCAGGGGCCGCCGGAGAGGTAAATATATCAATATTTTTTATTTTTATTCTTTATTTTACACATGAATATGGATCCCAGGGCCTGAAGGAGAGTTTCCTCTCCTTCAGACCCTGGGAACCATCAGGATACATTCCGATACTTGATGTCCCATTGACTTGTATTGGTATTGGATATCGGTATCGGTGATATCCGATATTTTTCGGGTATCGGCCGATACTATCCGATACCGATACTTTCAAGTATCGGACGGTATCGCTCAACACTAGTCACACCCTTTTGAGATATCAAAAATACTATATGTGGACAGCATATTAATAAAGTGGTGTGTGTCGCATGTGTTGTATGTGTTCTGTATGTTGTGTGTGTATGCTTGTCGTGTGTGTTGTATGTGTTGTGTGTGTTTTGTATGTTATGTGTGTTTGTTGTGTGTGGGTTCTGTGTTGTGTGTGTGTGTGTTCGTGCCTGCCTGACCGAGATTTTACACAAAAACAAGAAAAACAGTAATACATGTGCAAAAGTAACACCAGGGAAATAAAATACTGCAACATAAGTAAACTAGATAATATTCATATTTTTAAAGAAGCCAGTAATACATGTGCAAACGTAACACCAATAGAAATGCAACACCAATAGAAATGTAAAAAAGGTTTAAAAGTCTGTATATGTTAGATGTCTTTGAATAAAAAGGAGTCAAATTATAGGCAGCACAGGCAAAGTGCAAAAACATAAGGTTAATAATATTCATATTTTTAAAAGACGCCAGTAATACATGTGCAAAAGTAACACCAGGAAAATAAAATACTGCAACATAATCTGCAACATAAGTAAACTAGATAATATCTGCCCCTCAGATGACACCTACAGCCCCAAAGAGAAAGCGAATACAAAAACAAATGACCCCTCAGATAACAACTACATGTACGCGAGGCTTTCCATTTAAGAAGATTTTACAACATTTCACGTCTGACTTGCAGAATAATGATCGAATCGTATCATGCTTTGTGACATCAAGATTTTCAAGCTCAGCCCTTTGTTCATCGTGTCGTTATCAGATTCCACAAAGATGCATTTGTCAGCATTATGCTGTTAGCTAACTTAAAATGTGCTTCCTGTGAAATAAAATCTTTTTAAATTTTACAATAACGTGTCTTTGGTTTTATATTCGTATAAAACACACCGCTTCTTACTTGCGTGTGTTGTAACATTGGGTCATATTATATATATATATATATATACACAGGCACAAGGAGAAAATCTGGCACACTGTGAATAAACACAGCTTACAGAATCAAGGTGACAATCATTTAGTTAATGGTCAGTAGAGACACAAATAACTTTTCTGTTTGTGTAAATAAGGTGCCCATCATTTAGTTAATGTGACCCGCAGATAACCCATCATTTAGTTAATGGTCAGTAGAGACACAAATAACTTTTCCGAGAAAGCGAATACAAAAACAAATGACCTAGGTGTTATAAACCACTGACCCGCAGATAACCCTACAGGTACAAACAGAAAATAAAAATAAGGTAACCCACATTTAGTTAATGGTCAGTAGAGACACAAATAAACAGCTCGGTGTGTTATAAAGCAAAAGTTCTGTACAATATGTGTAAAGCATAATATATATATATATATATACATATATATATATATATATATATATATATATATATATATACACTGTGAAGGAAACACAGCTTACAGAATCATGCTCGAGCTACGTATAAAATATAAAACAAATATGTGAATAATATCAAACTGCAACAAAATTAAAGTATATCAAAAGGGGAAATCAAACAAGGAGGGACAACCGGCTACCAGCTGTCAGACAAGGGGAGGGGAGGGGTTACACACTTTGATACACTTTGATAGGGGCGGGGCACCTGTCAGATTGAGTTTGACGAATCATGGTTATGCTACACTACTCTCATCTACTCTCCAGATATTGACTCCTATCGGAGAGATGTTCGCAAAGTCTTCGACCTCTTACCGGCAAACTCCCTCTACGCCAAGTTGGAGAAGTGTGTGTTTGAGCAGGAGTCTTTGCCTTTCCTTGGATATATAATCTCTGCCCTGGGTTTGGCAATGGATCCTGCCAAGCTACAGGCTGTGATGGACTGGCAAAAACCCCATTCACTTAAAGCGGTGCAGCGCTTTATGGGGTTCATTAATTACTATCGCCAGTTCATTCCACACTTCTCAACTTTGGTAGCTCCCTTGGTTGCCCTCACCAAGAAGGGAGCAATGTTGTGAATTCTGTGGCAGAGCTCCCTCCTGTGGTCACAAGTGGTACTTCGGCTGATTCTCTCTGGGAGCTTCCGTTTGTGGAGAAAAGTGGTACTGCGGCTTCTGAGTTTCCTCCCTCAGGTGATCTTGTGAGCTCATTAGGTGCTTCTCTACTTAACTCCACCTAATGCTTTGATCCATGCTTCCTGTCAATGTTCCAGTGTTGGACTTGTTTCTCCCTGGATCTTTCCTGTGGCCTGCTGCTCTGCATAGCTAAGTTTTGCTTATGTTATTTTGTTGCTATATTTCTGTCCAGCTTGCTTTATTGGTTTTTCTCGCCTGCTGGAAGCTCTGAGACACAGAGGGACCACCTCCGTACCGTTAGTCGGTGCGGAGGGTCTTTTTGTCCCCTCTGCGTGGTTATTTGTAGGTTTTTGTGCTGACCGCAAAGTTATCTTCCCTATCCTCGTTCTATTCAGCTAGTCGGGCCTCTCTTTGCTAAATCTGTTTCATCTCTATGTTTGTGTTTTCATCTTACTCACAGTCATTATATGTGGGGGGCTGCCTTTTCCTTTGGGGAATTTCTCTGAGGCAAGGTAGGCTTATTTTTCTATCTTCAGGGATAGCTAGTTTCTCAGGCTGTGACGAGGCGCCTAGGTTCTGGTCAGGAGCGCTCCACGGCTACCTTTAGTGTGGTTTGATAGGATTAGGGATTGCGGTCTGCAGAGTTCCCACGTCTCAGAGCTCGTTCTATTATTTTGGGTGTTTGTCAGATCACTGTATGTGTTCTGACCGCTATGTCCATTGTGGTACTGAATTGGTTAACATAACAGTACAGGAAGCCAAAAGTGCTAATGATTCTCAATAGAAGGAAAAAAGAAGTTCTGAGACCATTTTTTTTTCTTTGCACTGTGTTTTGCATTTTTTTTCCCCTAGACATTTGAGTGGTTCAGGACACAGGTGTAGCAATGGACATTAAAGGTCTGTCTTCATGTGTGGATCAGCTCTCGGCAAGAGTACAAAAGATTCAAGACACTATTGATCAAAAATCTATGTTAGAACCGAGAATTCCTATTCCAGATTTGTTTTTTGGAGATAGAACTAAATTTCTGAGTTTCAAAAATAATTGTAAATTATTTCTGGCTTTGAAACCTCGCTCCTCTGGTGACCCAGTTCAACAGGTTAGGATCGTCATTTCTTTTTTGCGCGGCAACCCTCAGGACTGGGTGTTTTCTCTTGCGTCAGGAGATCCTGCATTGAGTAATATCGATGCGTTTTTCCTGGCGCTAGGGTTGCTGTACAATGAGCCTAATTCAGTGGATCAGGCAGAAAAAAATTTGCTGGCTCTTTGTCAGGCTCAGGATGAGATAGAGGTATATTGTCAGAAAATTAGAAAATGGTCAGTGCTCACTCAAAGGAATAAATCTGCGCTGGCAGCTATATTCAGAAAGTGTCTCTCTGAAGCCCTTAAGGATGTCATGGTGGGATTTCCTATGCCTGTTGGTTTGAATGAGTCTATGTCTTTGGCCATTCAGATCGGTCGACGCTTGCGTGAGCGTAAATCTGTGCACCATTTGGCGGTATTACCTGAGCTTAAACCTGAGCCTATGCAGTGTGATAGGACTTTGACCAGAGTTGAACGGCAAGAACACAGACGTCTGAATGGTCTGTGTTTCTACTGTGGTGATTCCACTCAAGCTATCTCTGATTGTCCTAAGCGCACTAAGCGGTTTGCTAGGTCTGCCACCATTGGTAAGGTACAGTCAAAATTTCTTTTGTCCGTTACCTTGATCTGCTCTTTGTCATCGTATTCTGTCATGGCATTTGTGGATTCAGGCGCTGCCCTGAATTTGATGGACTTGGAATATGCTAAGCGTTGTGGGTTTTTCTTGGAGCCCTTGCAGTGTCCTATTCCCTTGAGAGGAATTGATGCTACGCCTTTGGCCAAGAATAAGCCTCAATACTGGACCCAGCTGACCATGTGCATGGCTCCTGCACATCAGGAGGTTATTCGCTTTCTGGTATTGCATAATCTGCATGATGTGGTCGTGTTGGGGTTGCCATGGCTACAAGCCCATAATCCAGTATTAGATTGGAAATCCATGTCGGTGTCCAGCTGGGGTTGTCAGGGGGTACATGGTGATGTTCCATTTCTGTCAATTTCGTCATCCGCCCCTTCTGAGGTTCCAGAGTTCTTGTCTGATTACCGGGATGTATTTGAGGAGCCCAAGTCCGATACCCTACCTCCGCATAGGGATTGTGATTGTGCTATCAATTTGATTCCTGGTAGTAAATTCCCAAAAGGTCGACTGTTTAATTTATCCGTGCCTGAGCACGCCGCTATGCGCAGTTATGTGAAGGAATCCCTGGAGAAGGGGCATATTCGCCCGTCATCGTCGCCATTAGGAGCAGGGTTCTTTTTTGTAGCCAAGAAGGATGGTTCGCTGAGACCTTGTATAGATTACCGCCTTCTAAATAAGATCACGGTTAAATTTCAGTATCCCTTGCCATTGTTATCTGATTTGTTTGCTCGGATTAAGGGGGCTAGTTGGTTCACCAAGATAGATCTTCGTGGTGCATATAATCTGGTGCGAATCAGGCGAGGCGATGAATGGAAAACTGCATTTAATACACCCGAGGGTCATTTTGAGTATCTAGTGATGCCATTCGGACTTGCCAATGCTCCATCAGTGTTTCAGTCCTTTATGCATGACATCTTCCGAGAGTACCTGGATAAATTCCTGATTGTATACTTGGATGACATTTTGATCTTCTCAGATGATTGGGAGTCTCATGTGAAGCAGGTCAGAACGGTTTTTCAGGTCCTGCGTGCTAATTCTTTGTTTGTGAAGGGATCAAAGTGTCTCTTTGGTGTGCAGAAGGTTTCATTTTTGGGGTTCATCTTTTCCCTTTCTACTATCGAGATGGATCCTGTTAAGGTCCAAGCCATCCATGATTGGACTCAGCCGACATCTCTGAAAAGTCTGCAAAAGTTCCTGGGCTTTGCTAATTTTTATCATCGCTTCATCTGCAATTTTTCTAGTATTGCTAGACCATTGACCGATTTGACCAGGAAGGGTGCTGATGTGGTCAATTGGTCTTCTGCTGCTGTGGAGGCTTTTCAGGAGTTGAAGCGTTGTTTTTCTTCTGCCCCTGTGTTGTGTCAGCCAGATGTTTCTCTTCCGTTCCAGGTCGAGGTTGATGCTTCTGAGATTGGAGCAGGGGCTGTTTTGTCGCAGAGAGGTTCTGATTGCTCAGTGATGAAACCATGCGCTTTTTTCTAGGAAGTTTTCGCCTGCTGAGCGAAATTATGATGTGGGCAACCGAGAGTTGCTGGCCATGAAGTGGGCATTCGAGGAGTGGCGTCATTGGCTTGAAGGAGCTAAGCATCGCGTGGTGGTATTGACTGATCATAAGAACTTGACTTATCTCGAGTCTGCTAAGCGTTTGAATCCTAGACAGGCTCGTTGGTCGCTGTTTTTTGCCCGTTTTGACTTTGTGATTTCGTACCTTCCGGGCTCTAAAAATGTGAAGGCGGATGCTCTGTCTAGGAGTTTTGTGCCCGACTCTCCGGGTTTGTCTGAGCCGGCAGGTATCCTCAAGGAAGGTGTAATTGTGTCTGCCATCTCCCCTGATTTGCGGCGAGTGCTGCAAAAATTTCAGGCTAATAAACCTGATCGTTGTCCAGCGGAAAAACTGTTTGTCCCTGATAGGTGGACGAATAAAGTTATCTCTGAGGTTCATTGTTCGGTGTTGGCTGGTCATCCTGGAATCTTTGGTACCAGAGAGTTAGTGGCTAGATCCTTTTGGTGGCCATCTCTGTCGCGGGATGTGCGTACTTTTGTGCAGTCCTGTGGGATTTGTGCTCGGGCTAAGCCCTGCTGTTCTCGTGCCAGTGGGTTGCTTTTGCCCTTGCCGGTCCCGAAGAGGCCTTGGACACATATCTCTATGGATTTTATTTCAGATCTTCCCGTTTCTCAAAAGATGTCAGTCATTTGGGTGGTCTGTGATCGCTTTTCTAAGATTGTCCATCTGGTACCCTTGTCTAAATTGCCTTCCTCCTCTGATTTGGTGCCATTGTTCTTCCAGCATGTGGTTCGTTTACATGGCATTCCAGAGAATATCGTTTCTGACAGAGGTTCCCAGTTTGTTTCGAGGTTTTGGCGAGCCTTTTGTGGTAGGATGGGCATTGACTTGTCTTTTTCCTCGGCTTTCCATCCTCAGACTAATGGCCAGACCGAACGAACCAATCAGACCTTGGAAACATATCTGAGATGCTTTGTTTCTGCCGATCAGGATGACTGGGTGTCCTTTTTGCCTTTGGCTGAGTTCGCCCTTAATAATCGGGCCAGCTCGGCTACCTTGGTTTCGCCATTTTTCTGCAATTCTGGGTTCCATCCTCGTTTCTCTTCAGGACAGGTTGAGTCTTCGGACTGTCCTGGTGTGGATACTGTGGTGGACAGGTTGCAGCAGATTTGGACTCATGTAGTGGACAATTTGATCTTGTCCCTGGAGAAGGCTCAACGTTTCGCTAATCGCAGACGCCGTGTGGGTCCCCGACTTCGTGTTGGGGATCTGGTTTGGTTATCTTCTCGTCATATTCCTATGAAGGTTTCCTCTCCTAAGTTTAAACCTCGTTTCATTGGTCCGTATAGGATTTCTGAGGTTCTTAATCCTGTGTCTTTTCGTCTTACCCTCCCAGATTCTTTTTCCATACATAACGTATTCCATAGGTCATTGTTGCGGAGATACGTGGCACCTATGGTTCCTTCTGTTGACCCTCCTGCCCCGGTTTTGGTGGAGGGGGAATTGGAGTATATTGTGGAGAAGATTTTGGATTCTCGTGTTTCAAGACGGAAACTCCAGTATCTGGTTAAATGGAAGGGTTATGCTCAGGAAGATAATTCCTGGGTTTTTGCCTCTGATGTCCACGCTCCCGATCTTGTTCGTGCCTTTCATGTGGCTCATCCTGGTCGGCCTGGGGGCTCTGGTGAGGGTTCGGTGACCCCTCCTCGAGGGGGGGGGGGTACTGTTGTGAATTCTGTGGCAGAGCTCCCTCCTGTGGTCACAAGTGGTACTTCGGCTGATTCTCTCTGGGAGCTTCCGTTTGTGGAGAAAAGTGGTACTGCGGCTTCTGAGTTTCCTCCCTCAGGTGATCTTGTGAGCTCATTAGGTGCTTCTCTACTTAACTCCACCTAATGCTTTGATCCATGCTTCCTGTCAATGTTCCAGTGTTGGACTTGTTTCTCCCTGGATCTTTCCTGTGGCCTGCTGCTCTGCATAGCTAAGTTTTGCTTATGTTACTTTGTTGCTATATTTCTGTCCAGCTTGCTTTATTGGTTTTTCTCGCCTGCTGGAAGCTCTGAGACACAGAGGGACCACCTCCGTACCGTTAGTCGGTGCGGAGGGTCTTTTTGTCCCCTCTGCGTGGTTATTTGTAGGTTTTTGTGCTGACCGCAAAGTTATCTTCCCTATCCTCGTTCTATTCAGCTAGTCGGGCCTCTCTTTGCTAAATCTGTTTCATCTCTATGTTTGTGTTTTCATCTTACTCACAGTCATTATATGTGGGGGGCTGCCTTTTCCTTTGGGGAATTTCTCTGAGGCAAGGTAGGCTTATTTTTCTATCTTCAGGGATAGCTAGTTTCTCAGGCTGTGACGAGGCGCCTAGGTTCTGGTCAGGAGCGCTCTACGGCTACCTTTAGTGTGGTTTGATAGGATTAGGGATTGCGGTCTGCAGAGTTCCCACGTCTCAGAGCTCGTTCTATTATTTTGGGTTTTGTCAGATCACTGTATGTGTTCTGACCGCTATGTCCATTGTGGTACTGAATTGGTTAACATAACAGAGCAAATCCCAAGTTGTGGTCGGAAGATGTCTCCAAGGCCTTTCTCTCGATTAAGTCACACTTCGCTAGCGCTCCCATTCTACATCGCCCCGATGTAGATAAGCCATTTAGCATGGAGGTGGATGCCTCATCTGTTGGTGCTGGAGCAGTCCTTTTCCAAAAGGATACTCAAGGTCGGAAGCATCCTTGCTTCTTCTTCTCCAAGACCTTCACACCGGCAGAGAAATTAATCCTTCGGGGACAGGGAGTTGCTAGACATGAAGTTGGCTTTCTCAGAGTGGAGACATCTCTTGGAGCAAGCTCGCTTTCCCTTCCAGGTATTCACTGACCACAAGAACTTGGTATATCTATAGACGGCCCAATGGCTGAATTCTTGCCTGGCTAGATGGTCCCTGTTCTGGTCCTGGTTTCACTTTACTCTCCACTTTCTCTCTGGGGAGAAGAACATTCGTGCCGTCGCTCTCTCCAGCTCCGTAGTGTCATCTGAGGAGGAGGAGGAGGAGGAGCCTCGGCTTATTGTCCCTTCTGAGAGCCTGAGAACTTCCTGAGAACTTTCACTGGTCTTTCACTAGGGGGACTTGTCAGGGAGTCACAAAAACACTGAACTTTAGGAAGGCAAAGTTTGACCAGCTTAGAGATGCCCTTAATCTGGTAGACTGGGACAATATCCTCAGAAATAAGAATACAGATAATAAATGGAAAATGTTTAAGAACATCCTAAATAGGCACTGTAAGCGGTTTATACCTTGTGGGAATAAAAGGACTAGAAATAGGAAAAACCCAATGTGGCTAAACAAAGTAGTAAGACAGGCAATTAACAGTAAAAAGAAAGCATTTGCATTACTAAAGCAGGATGGCACCATTGAAGCTCTAAAAAACTATAGGGAGAAAAATACTTTCTCTAAAAAACTAATTAAAAGCTGCCAAAAAGGAAACAGAGAAGCACATTGCTAAGGAGAGTAAAACTAATCCCAAACTGTTCTTCAACTATATCAATAGTAAAAGAATAAAAACTGAAAATGTAGGCCCCTTAAAAAATAGTGAGGAAAGAATGATTGTAGATGACGAGGAAAAAGCTAACATATTAAACACCTTCTTCTCCATGGTATTCACGGTGGAAAATGAAATGATAGGTGAAATCCCAAGAAACAATGAAAACCCTATATTAAGGGTCACCAATCTAACCCAAGAAGAGGTGCGAAACCGGCTAAATAAGATTAAAATAGATAAATCTCCGGGTCCGGATGGCATACACCCACGAGTACTAAGAGAACTAAGTAATGTAATAGATAAACCATTATTTCTTATTTTTAGGGACTCTATAGCGACGGGGTCTGTTCCGCAGGACTGGCGCATAGCAAATGTGGTGCCAATATTCAAAAAGGGCTCTAAAAGTGAACCTGTAAATTATAGGCCAGTAAGTCTAACCTCTATTGTTGGTAAAATATTTGAAGGGTTTCTGAGGGATGTTATTCTGGATTATCTTAATGAGAATAACTGTTTAACTCCATATCAGCATGGGTTTATGAGAAATCGCTCCGGTCAAACCAATCTAATCAGTTTTTATGAAGAGGTAAGCTATGGGCTGGACCACGGTGAGTCATTGGACGTGGTATATCTCGATTTTTCCAAAGCGTTTGATAACGTGCCGCACAAGAGGTTGGTACACAAAATGAGAATGCTTGGTCTGGGGGAAAATGTGTGTAAATGGGTTAGTAACTGGCTTAGTGATAGAAAGCAGAGGGTGGTTATAAATGGTATAGTCTCTAACTGGGTCGCTGTGACCAGTGGGGTACCGCAGGGGTTGGTATTGGGACCTGTTCTCTTCAACATATTCATTAATGATCTGGTAGAAGGTTTACACAGTAAAATATCGATATTTGCAGATGATACAAAACTATGTAAAGCAGTTAATACAAGAGAAGATAGTATTCTGCTACAGATGGATCTGGATAAGTTGGAAACTTGGGCTGAAAGGTGGCAGATGAGGTTTAACAATGATAAATGTAAGGTTATACACATGGGAAGAAGGAATCAATATCACCATTACACACTGAACGGGAAACCACTGGGTAAATCTGACAGGGAGAAGGACTTGGGGATCCTACTTAATGATAAACTTACCTGGAGCAGCCAGTGCCAGGCAGCAGCTGCCAAGGCAAACAGGATCATGGGGTGCATTAAAAGAGGTCTGGATACACATGATGAGAGCATTATACTGCCTCTGTACAAATCCCTAGTTAGACCGCACATGGAGTACTGTGTCCAGTTTTGGGCACCAGTGCTCAGGAAGGATATAATGGAACTAGAGAGAGTACAAAGGAGGGCAAAAAAATTAATAAAGGGGATGGGAGAACTACAATACCCAGATAGATTAGCGAAATTAGGATTATTTAGTCTAGAAAAAAGACGACTGAGGGGCGATCTAATAACCATGTATAAGTATATAAGGGGAAAATACAAATATCTCGCTGAGGATCTGTTTATACCAAGGAAGGTGACGGGCACAAGGGGGCATTCTTTGCGTCTGGAGGAGAGAAGGTTTTTCCACCAACATAGAAGAGGATTCTTTACTGTTAGGGCAGTGAGAATCTGGAATTGCTTGCCTGAGGAGGTGGTGATGGCGAATTCAGTCGAGGGGTTCAAGAGAGGCCTGGATGTCTTCCTGGAGCAGAACAATATTGTATCATACAATTATTAGGTTCTGTAGAAGGACGTAGATCTGGGGATTTATTATGATGGAATATAGGCTGAACTGGATGGACAAATGTCTTTTTTCGGCCTTACTAACTATGTTACTATGTATGTAACTGTGGCTCCGGTTTCGCTAGAGCCCGGGCAAGACTTTCGTGCCAGCGAATTTGCGACCAGAGGTTCTCTCTTGGGCTCACTCGTCCAGAGTAGGTGGGCATTTTGGGACCAAAAGGACATCTGAGCTTTTGGCGAGGACATACTGGTGGTCGCATATGGCCCTTGACATTGGGGACTATATTCGGGCATGCGTTTCCTGCGCCCAGAATCTGTCTCCTCGGGAACGGCCTGCTGGGTTGCTTTACCCCCTGCCGGTGGCAGACAGGCCCTGGGAGATGGTCGGGATGGACTTCGTGGTGGGCTTACCCAAGTCTTGTAGCGGCACCGTTATCTGGGTTGTCACCGATTATTTCTCTAAGATGGTGCACTTGGTGCCACTTCCACGGTTACCTTCTGCACGGGCCTTGGCGGCGTTATTCATTAAGCATATTTTCCGTTTACATGGAATGCCTGATAAAATTGTCAGCGACCGGGGTCCCCAGTTCGCGTCTCGGTTTTGGAGAGAGCTCTGCCGTTTACTTAGCATAGAGTTGAATCTCTCCTCTGCATATCATCCCGAGACAAATGGGTTGGTAGAGAGGACCAACCAGACTCTGGTGACATACTTGAGACATTTTGCCTCTGCTAGGCAGGATGTCTCTTGGCCACTTTTGCCATAAAGAGCCTTTACACGTCTATCAAACACGATCTAGGTATCAGAGCAGTTGGCGATCTCCTTGAACAGCTAGATTTTCCAATTAACTCCCGCCTTCTGTGCCTTGACCTACTATCACTGGTTTTACATCAAAATGACTTCCTATTTGGTGACTAGTTCTATCTACAGACCCAGGGCACCGCAATGGGTGCCAACGTAGCGCCAGCGTATGCTAATATTTATATGGATGCCTTCGAACATGCCCAGGTCTATCAGAACACACTCTTCACTATTATGAAAGGCAATTCAGAATCACAATGGACATGGAGGTCAGAGCACATACAGTGTTCTAAATCATAGAACGAGCTCTGAGACGTGGGAACTCTGCAGACCGCAATCCCTAATCCTATCAAACCACACTAAAGGTTGCCGTGGAGCGCTCCTGACCAGAACCTAGGCGCCTCGTCACAGCCTGAGAAACTAGCTAGCCCTGAAGATAGAAAAATAAGCCTACCTTGCCTCAGAGAAATTCCCCAAAGGAAAAGGCAGCCCCCCACATATAATGACTGTGAGTAAAATGAAAACACAAACAGAGATGAAACAGATTTAGCAAAGAGAGGCCCGACTAGCTGAATAGAATGAGGATAGGGAAGATAACTTTGCGGTCAGCACAAAAACCTACAAATAACCACGCAGAGGGGACAAAAAGACCCTCCGCACCGACTAACGGTACGGAGGTGGTCCCTCTGCGTCTCAGAGCTTCCAGCCGGCGAGAAAAACCAATAAAGCAAGCTGGACAGAAATATAGCAACAAAATAACATAAGCAAAACTTAGCTATGCAGAGCAGCAGGCCACAGGAAGGATCCAGGGAAAAACAAGTCCAACACTGGAACATTGACAGGAAGCATGGATCAAAGCATTAGGTGGAGTTAAGTAGAGAAGCACCTAACGAGCTCACAAGATCACCTGAGGGAGGAAACTCAGAAGCAGCAGTACCACTTTCCTCCACAAACGGAAGCTCCCAGAGAGAATCAGCCGAAATACCACTTGTGACCACAGGAGGGAGCTCTACCACAGAATTCACAACAGTACCCCCCCCTTGAGGAGGGGTCACCGAACCCTCACCAGAGCCCCCAGGCCGACCAGGATGAGCCACATGAAAGGCACGAACAAGATCGGGAGCATGGACATCAGAGCCAAAAACCCAGGAATTATCTTCCTGAGCATAACCCTTCCATTTAACCAGATACTGGAGTTTCCGTCTTGAAACACGAGAATCCAAAATCTTCTCTACAATATACTCCAACTCCCCCTCCACCAAAACCGGGGCAGGAGGGTCAACAGAAGGAACCATAGGTGCCACGTATCTCCGCAACAATGACCTATGGAATACGTTATGTATGGAAATAGAATCTGGGAGGGTAAGACGAAAAGACAGGATTAAGAACCTCAGAAATCCTATACGGACCAATGAAACGAGGTTTAAACTTAGGAGAGGAAACCTTCATAGGAATATGACGAGAAGATAACCAAACCAGATCCCCAACACAAAGTCGGGGACCCGCACAGCGTCTGCGATTAGCAAAACGTTGAGCCCTCTCCTGGGACAAGGTCAAATTGTCCACCACATGAGTCCAAATCTGCTGCAACCTGTCCACCACAGTATCCACACCAGGACAGTCCGAAGACTCAACCTGTCCTGAAGAGAAACGAGGATGGAACCCAGAGTTGCAGAAAAATGGCGAAACCAAGGTAGCCGAGCTGGCCCGGTTATTAAGGGCGAACTCAGCCAAAGGCAAAAAGGACACCCAGTCATCCTGATCAGCAGAAAGAAAACATCTCAGATATGTTTCCAAGGTCTGATTGGTTCGTTCGGTCTGGCCATTAGTCTGAGGATGGAAAGCCGAGGAAAAAGACAAGTCAATGCCCATCCTACCACAAAAGGCTCGCCAAAACCTCGAAACAAACTGGGAACCTCTGTCAGAAACGATATTCTCTGGAATGCCATGTAAACGAACCACATGCTGGTAGAACAATGGCACCAAATCAGAGGAGGAAGGCAATTTAGACAAGGGTACCAGATGGACCATCTTAGAAAAGCGATCACAGACCACCCAAATGACTGACATCTTTTGAGAAACAGGAAGATCTGAAATAAAATCCATAGAGATATGTGTCCAAGGCCTCTTCGGGACCGGCAAGGGCAAAAGCAACCCACTGGCACGAGAACAGCAGGGCTTAGCCCGAGCACAAATCCCACAGGACTGCACAAAAGTACGCACATCCCGCGACAGAGATGGCCACCAAAAGGATCTAGCCACTAACTCTCTGGTACCAAAGATTCCAGGATGACCAGCCAACACCGAACAATGAACCTCAGAGATAACCTTATTCGTCCACCTATCAGGGACAAACAGTCTCTCCGCTGGACAACGATCAGGTTTATTAGCCTGAAATTTTTGCAACACCCGCCGCAAATCAGGGGAGATGGCAGACACAATTACTCCTTCCTTGAGGATACCCGCCGGCTCAGACAAACCCGGAGAGTCGGGCACAAAACTCCTAGACAGAGCATCCGCCTTCACATTTTTAGAGCCCGGGAGGTACGAAATCACAAAGTCAAAACGGGCAAAAAACAGCGACCAACGAGCCTGTCTAGGATTCAACCGCTTGGCAGACTCGAGATAAGTCAAGTTCTTATGATCAGTCAATACCACCACGCGATGCTTTGCTCCTTCAAGCCAATGACGCCACTCCTCGAATGCCCACTTCATGGCCAGCAACTCTCGGTTGCCCACATCATAATTTCGCTCAGCAGGCGAAAACTTCCTGGAAAAGAAAGCGCATGGTTTCATCACTGAGCAATCAGAACCTCTCTGCGACAAAACAGCCCCTGCTCCAATCTCAGAAGCATCAACCTCGACCTGGAACGGAAGAGAAACATCTGGTTGACACAACACAGGGGCAGAAGAAAAACGACGCTTCAACTCTTGAAAAGCTTCTACAGCAGCAGAAGACCAATTGACCACATCAGCACCCTTCCTGGTCAAATCGGTCAATGGTTTAGCAATACTAGAAAAATTGCAGATGAAGCGACGATAAAAATTAGCAAAGCCCAGGAACTTTTGCAGACGTTTCAGAGATGTCGGCTGAGTCCAATCATGGATGGCTTGGACCTTAACAGGATCCATCTCGATAGTAGAAGGGGAAAAGATGAACCCCAAAAATGAAACCTTCTGCACCCCAAAGAGACACTTTGATCCCTTCACAAACAAAGAATTAGCACGCAGGACCTGAAAAACCATTCTGACCTGCTTCACATGAGACTCCCAATCATCCGAGAAGATCAAAATGTCATCCAAGTACACAATCAGGAATTTATCCAGGTACTCTCGGAAGATGTCATGCATAAAGGACTGAAACACTGATGGAGCATTGGCAAGTCCGAACGGCATCACAAGATACTCAAAATGACCCTCGGGCGTATTAAATGCAGTTTTCCATTCATCGCCTTGCTTAATTCTCACCAGATTATACGCACCACGAAGATCTATCTTTGTGAACCAACTAGCCCCCTTAATCCGAGCAAACAGATCAGATAACAATGGCAAGGGGTACTGAAATTTAACCGTGATCTTATTAAGAAGGCGGTAATCTATACAAGGTCTCAGCAAACCATCCTTCTTGGCTACAAAAAAGAACCCTGCTCCTAATGGCGACGATGACGGGCGAATATGCCCCTTCTCCAGGGATTCCTTCACATAACTGCGCATAGCGGTGTGCTCAGGTACGGATAAATTAAACAATCGACCTTTTGGGAATTTACTACCAGGAATCAATTTGATAGCACAATCACAATCCCTATGCGGAGGTAGGGTATCGGACTTGGGCTCAAATACATTCCGGTAATCAGACAAGAACTCTGGGACCTCTGAAGGGATGGATGACGAAATTGACAGAAATGGAACATCACCATGTACCCCCTGACAACCCCAGCTGGACACTGACATGGATTTCCAATCTAATACTGGATTATGGGCTTGTAGCCATGGCAACCACAACACGACCACATCATGCAGATTATGCAACACCAGAAAGCGAATAACCTCCTGATGTGCAGGAGCCATGCACATGGTCAGCTGGGTCCAGTATTGAGGCTTATTCTTGGCCAAAGGCGTAGCATCAATTCCTCTCAATGGAATAGGACACTGCAGGGCTCCAAGAAAAACGCACAACGCTTAGCATATTCCAAGTCCATCAAATTCAGGGCAGCGCCTGAATCCACAAATGCCATGACAGAATACGATGACAAAGAGCAGATCAAGGTAACGGACAGAAGAAATTTTGACTGTACTGTACCAATGGTGGCAGACCTAGCGAACCGCTTAGTGCGCTTAGGACAATCAGAGATAGCATGAGTCGAATCACCACAGTAGAAACACAGACCATTCAGACGTCTGTGTTCTTGCCGTTCAACTCTGGTCAAGGTCCTATCACACTGCATAGGCTCAGGTTTAAGCTCAGGTAATACCGCCAAATGGTGCACAGATTTACGCTCACGCAAGCGTTGACCGATCTGAATGGCCAAAGACATAGACTCACTCAAACCAGCAGGCACAGGAAATCCCACCATGACATCCTTAAGGGCCTCAGAGAGACCCTTTCTGAATATAGCTGCAAGCGCAGATTCATTCCATTGAGTGAGCACTGACCACTTTCTAAATTTCTGACAATATACCTCTATCTCATCCTGAGCCTGACAAAGAGCCAGCAAATTTTTTTCTGCCTGATCCACTGAATTAGGCTCATCATACAGCAACCCAAGAGCCAGGAAAAACGCATCAATATTGCTCAATGCAGGATCTCCTGACGCAAGAGAAAACGCCCAGTCCTGAGGGTCGCCGCGCAAAAAAGAAATGACGATCCTAACCTGTTGAACTGGGTCACCAGAGGAGCGAGGTTTCAAAGCTAGAAATAGTTTACAATTATTATTGAAACTCAGAAATTTAGTTCTATCTACAAAAAACAAATCTGGAATAGGAATTCTCGGTTCTAGCAAAGAATTCTGAACCACAAAATCTTGAATATTTTGAACTCTTGCCGTGAGCTGATCCACACATGAAGAGAGACCTTTAATGTCCATTGCTACACCTGTGTCCTGAACCACCCAAATGTCTAGGGGAAAAAAAAAGACAAAACACAGTGCAAAGAAAAAAAAATGGTCTCAGAACTTCTTTTTTCCCTCTATTGAGAATCATTAGCACTTTTGGCTTCCTGTACTGTTATGAAAGGCAATTCAGAATCACAATGGACATGGAGGTCAGAGCACATACAGTGATCTGACAATAACCCAAAATCATAGAACGAGCTCTGAGACGTGGGAACTCTGCAGACCGCAATCCCTAATCCTATCAAACCACACTAAAGGTAGTCGTGGAGCGCTCCTGACCAGAACCTAGGCGCCTCGTCACAGCCTGAGAAACTAGCTAGCCCTGAAGATAGAAAAATAAGCCTTCCTTGCCTCAGAGAAATTCCCCAAAGGAAAAGGCAGCCCCCCACATATAATGACTGTGAGTAAGATGAAAACACAAACATAGAGATGAAACAGATTTAGCTAAGTGAGGCCCGACTAGCTGAATAGAACGAGGATAGGGAAGATAACTTTGCGGTCAGCACAAAAACCTATAAATAACCACACAGAGGGGACAAAAAGACCCTCCGCACCGACTAACGGTATGGAGGTGGTCCCTCGGCGTCTCAGAGCTTCCAGCAGGCGAGAAAAACCAATAAAGCAAGCTGGACTGAAATATAGCAACAAAATAACATAAGCAAAACTTAGCTATGCAGAGCAGCAGGCCACAGGAAAGATCCATGGAGAAACAAGTCCAACACTGGAACATTGACAGGAAGCATGGATCAAAGCATTAGGTGGAGTTAAGTAGAGAAGCACCTAACGAGCTCACAAGATCACCTGAGGGAGGAAACTCAGAAGCAGCAGTACCACTTTCCTCCACAAACGGAAGCTCCCAGAGAGAATCAGCCGAAGTACCACTTGTGAACACAGGAGGGAGCTCTACCACAGAATTCACAACACTTCACACTGTACAACTCATGTTGGCTACGCTACATTGATGATATTTTCTGCCTATGGACAGGCCCTTATGATACTCGTTACCTTTACTGAACACCTTAACTCTATCTGACCTGAACTTCAGTTCACACTAACCTGCAGTCAAACTCACATTGCATTTCTCGACACTCTTGTCACCAGAGAACCCAATGGGCACCTCGCTACCGATCTTTTCTCTAAACCCACCGATTCCAATAGCCTTCTCCATTTTGATAGCTGTCACACATCCTCCACTAAACGCAGCTTACCCCGCTCCCAGTTTAAGCGGGTAGCACGTATAGTATCCAACCCCAATTTGCTACCAAGACGACTAGACGAAATGGCTCTCAAGTTTACAGCCAGACATTACCCCAAAAATCTACTGGACAGAGAAAAAATGCTGACACTCAATCCATCCCCCAACATTATACCTGAGCCTAAACCGGAACGTGTTCCCTTTGTCCACACCCACCATCCTATCATGCCCAAAGTATACAATGTGATCCGTAAGCATTGGCCACTCCTAACACGGGCCTATCCTCACATTGAAGCCTTCCAAAAACCTCCGCTAATGTGTAAACGTAGACCCAACAATATCAGGGAAAAAGTAGTCAAGGCCGACATAGGCAGTTCATCCAAAATATCAAGACACACCTTCCTTGCCACAGAACGATGCGGCACATTCCCCTGCTTGGTCTGTGCTTGCTGGTCCAACGTTATTAAATCTAGCGTGATCACCCATCCATACTCTGGCAAACAGTATCAAGTTAAAGGCTTCTTTACATGTGACTCTAAATGTTATCTATGTCATCAAATGCCCTTGTGGCTTACTTTATGTTGGCGAAACAACTCAACATATTCGTGACCGAATATCAAGTCACAAATCTACGATACGTTGTAAGAAAACTTGGCTCCCTCTCCCTCATCATTTTGTATCTGCAAACCATTCGGTGTCTCAACTACGATTCCAGGTCCTTGAACAGATTGACAAACCAAGACGTGGTGGGAACTTTGTTAAACGCCTAAAAGAAAGGGAATCGTTTTGGATCTATACTTTACAGACCCTTACACCTAAGGGCCTAAACAGGGACCTTGACCTGGTTTTCCACTGATGGTTCCTGGGGACCCGTCTCTCCTGCTCTCCTGTTACCCTGTGATTTGCCTGTTTTTACATGCTTTTTCTAACATTTTCATTGCAGGAATATTTAATACATTGCCTATTATGTAATCTATGATGCACATATTCTTGTATTGGCGGACTTGTGTACAACATTCTGACCTTCTTTGTCTTGCATGTACTAATTTGTCTCTGTACTTGCAGGCACTCTGACTTGCACTACCTATTATACCCTCCGTGGGTAAGTATCCATTTTTCTCCTTTTTTCCATTTTTCTTTTTTATTTATTTTTTATTTACATTTTTTCTATTTTTTAGTTTTATTTTTTACTTTTTATTTTTCCTCATTTCAGTTTCCATTATCTTTACTTTTTTTCATTTTTACACCGATCTCTATCGGTTTTCTTTTCGCAATATTTTTCAATTTTTTATTTTTGAATTATTTGTATTTCTATCTTCATTTTGTTTTATTTTTCAACTGCATACAGCGTATTTTTTCAAATCTCCTTTGTGTATGTATATATATATATATATATATATATATATATATTTTTTTTTTTTTTTCGGCCTTACTATGTTACTATATATCTCTCTGAGGATCTGTTTATACCAAGGAAGGCGACGGGCACAAGGGGGCATTCTTTGCATCTGGAGGAGAGAAGGTTTTTCCACCAACATAGGAGAGGATTCTTTACTGTTAGGGCAGTGAGAATCTGGAATTGCTTGCCTGAGGAGGTGGTGATGGCGAACTCAGTCGAGGGGTTCAAGAGAGGACTGGATGTCTTCCTGGAGCACAACAATATTATATCATACAATTATTACGTTCTGTAGAAGGACGTAGCTCTGGGGATTTATTATGATGGAACATAGGCTGAACTGGATGGACAAATGTTTTTTTTCGGCCTTACTAACTAATTATATATATATATATATATATTTATATAATATATTATATTGTTTTTCTCCCCCTCATCATTATTTTCCAGCTTTGCTTTTATTTTAATTTTTTTTTTGTTTCATTTTTTCTTGTTTTATTTCGACTCTCAGATCTTCTTCCTTTTAAATCCATCTCTCACTTTTTTCCTCATTTTCTACTCACAATTCTGTTTCTCATTATCCACTTATCTATTCCACACATCTTCTCCAGCCACACACTATCCTCCCCCCTATCCCCTTTCCCACTCCTTTACATCTCTTCTCTAGCCCACCTCCCCTCCCTCCAGGTGCCCAGTAACTGTATGTGCTTCTGCTGACACTTCTGTTCCTTTGTGTCAGCTTCTCAGCACAAGTGCCCGCCCAGCCAGACTTTCCACAAGCGCTCATTGGACAGCATACAGCACATGCACCCGCCCACACTGGCTCCTGCTGTTACTACAATACAGCCACCTTCTCCTCTCATTGCGGACGCGCTCCAAGCCTCTGTCTGATACCGCGCACGCACACACAGTTCCCCACTTCCGTGCCTGCTCCTACCTTAACCCTCTGACCACCAATGTACGCGCACGTCACCACCAGGCACTGCTCCAGCTCCTGCAGGTATGCTCTTGGCCATCTTACATCCGACCACACTGCAGGCTTACTTCTGCCTCAACTCTCTCCTCTCTTCCACCCTTGTGATTTACAGCATTCCCAGGGACATATCCCTTCCGTGCCATTCCGGATCTCCACATGCATTAACCATAAATATGCCCCCTGTCACGGGGAGACTAGGTGAGCGAGAGCTAAAACCCGGGCCCCTGCAATTTCCCTCAGACTAGGGAAATCCTGACTGACCCTCTACCAGGAGTTTACACTGATGGTGTGCATGTCCAGGGCCCGAACCTCACCCTGTCTCCTGAGCTCAGCCCTAGGCTGAAACCTCCGCCCACCACCCAGTGAAGAGGTAATACTACAATACCCACAGAAGGCACAGACAAGGATAAAGGAAAATATACACCACGCCGCAGACACTCAGGAATACACTATAAATGTGCAGGGCAAAATAAATACAATATAGGAAGGAGTAAATAAGACAGAGGAAAATACACCACCAGCAACGAATCTCCAACCACCAGCTCTCCACTCCAGACCGAGATAACAACGCACAAGACAGAAGCTATAATCGGCGACACCCAATGATGAGAACAATTTAAAGGCAATGGGAATGGCCCAGCTTCCAATCCGAGGATTAGGTAAATTAACCCCGGAACAGCTAGATAAAATCTAGCAGACGCCAATGAGCAAATAGTGGTCAAAAGCGGAACTACCGCTGTCTGTTGGATGACCTGGTCTGAACAGCGGCCGACACGACAGTACCCCGCCTTCTACGAGGGACCCCAGGGCCCTCACGGCTTATAGGACCCGTCTTGTCCGGATGACGGCGGTGAAACAACCTGACCAGCTGGTCCGCATGAACGTCCGAGGCTGGTACCCAGGACCTCTCCTCAGGCCCATAACCACGCCAGTGTACCAAGTATTGTAAAGTGCAACGCACCTTGGAGACTTCAAACTCCAAATTACCATCCACCAAAACTGGAGGTGGCATAGGCGCCACGTCCACAGGACCTACCACCTTCTTTAGAAGAGACCTGTGGAACACGTTGTGTATCTTATACACCGTAGGGAGCTCCAATCTGTACGCTACTGGGTTAATGACGGCAGTGACCCTAAATGGACCAATAAACCGTGGACCCCATTTAAGGGATGGTATTTTGAGTCTTATGTTTTTTGTGGATAACCACACCCAGTCATCCACACTCAGGTCCAGACCTGGCACACGCCTACTGTCAGCCACACGTTTGTACCTAGCACCCACATTCAAAAGGCGCTGTTTAACTCTCCTCCAGACTGATGACAATTGTGTTCCTAACTGGTCCTCCTCCGGCACGCTGGAAGAGCCCCTCTGACTCAAGGTACAAAATTGAGGATGTAGCCCGTAAACACAAAAAAACGGAGACTCCCCAGACGACTCCTGGCGGTGATTATTGATGGCAAGCTCAGCCAAAGGAAGAAAGGTAGACCACTCCTCCTGGTTATCAGAGACAAAGCAGCGTAAGTACTGTTCCAAATTTTGGTTCATACGCTCAGTCTGACCATTTGACTGAGGATGAAACGCCGAAGAATGAGATAGCATTTTGCTCATGGCTGGGGATCAAGTTCTCCAAAATTTTGCAACAAACTGAGACCCCCTATCAGACACGATGTCAGACGGAACCCCATGAAGTCTGACCGCCTCCTGCACAAATACCTGAGCCAGAGTCTTTGCGTTAGGTAACAAAGGCAAAGACACAAAGTGCGACATTTTAGAAAACCGATCAACAATCACCAAGATGACAGTGTTCCCAGCTGATGAGGGCAAATCAGTGATGAAATCCATGGAAATTTCCATCCAAGGCTTACTAGGTACCTCAAGAGGAAGTAGTGTGCCAACAGGATGGGAGCGAGGTGTCTTAGCCCTAGCGCACGTGGTACAAGCTGACACGTATGAGACCACATCCTGTCGAATCTTGGGCCACCAAAACCGACGTGACACCAACTCCAAGGTACCTCTAACCCCTGGGTGACCAGCCAGGACAGCATCATGATGCTCCGCCAAAACCTTTAGGCGGAGATGAAGCGGTACAAAAGATTTGTTGATGGGAAGCTCAGATGGTACCTCCTCCTGAGCCTCGGCAATCTCAGCCTCAACCTCGGTAGTGAGAGCCGAAACCACAACACCCTTTTGGAGGATGGGTACTGGATCCTCCCGAGGTTCTCCCCCCGGAAAACACCTGGACAGAGCATCCGCCTTAGTGTTTTTAGACCCCGGTCTGTAAGTGACCACAAAATTGAACCGTGTGAAAAACAATGCCCAGCGAGCCTGCCTGGGGGACAGACGCTTGGCTGACTCCAAATACAGCAGATTCTTATGATCGGTAATAACAGTTACCTGATGTACCGACCCCTCCAAGAAGTGTCGCCATTCCTCAAAGGCCAACTTTATTGCCAACAACTCCCTGTTGCCGATATCGTAGTTACGTTCGGCGGACGACAGTTTCTTGGAGAAATAGGCGCACGGACGTAAACAACTCAAAGATGAGCCTTGAGATAGCACCGCCCCCACACCAACCTCAGACACATCGACTTCCACAACAAAGGGTTTAGATACAACTGGCTGCACCAGAATGGGGGCTGAAACAAAACTGTTCTTAAGAAATTCAAATGCGCGCACAGCAGCCTCAGGCCAAACGGAGAAATTGGTACCCTTTTTAGTCATGTCAGTCAGCAGTTTAGCAATGATGGAAAAATCCTTGATAAATTTCCTATAGTAGTTAGAAAACCCAAGGAACCGCTGAAGTGCTTTCAGGTTATCAGGACGTTCCCAATGCAGCACCGCCTGCACCTTAGCGGCGTCCATTTTAAAACCAGAAGCAGACACAATATAACCCAAGAAAGGCAACTCTTGAACAGAAAATAAACATTTCTCAAGTTTAGCTTACAGCTTATTCTCTCGGAGAAGCTGTAACACCTGCCTGACATGATCTAAATGAGCATCACAGTCGCAAGAATATATGAGAATGTCATCTAGGTACACGATAACGAATTTCCCCAAAACATGCGAGAACACATCATTGATGAAATGATGGAACACTGCAGGTGCGTTAGTCAACCCAAACGGCATCACCAAATATTCAAAATGACCCTCAGGGGTGTTAAAAGCCGTCTTCCACTCATCACCTTGACGGACTCTTATGAGGTTGTACGCCCCCCTGAGGTCAAGCTTGGTAAACCACTTAGCACCTGCCACCTGATTGAACAAATCTGGTATCAGAGGTGTTGTGAATTCTGCTTTTGAGCTCCCTCTTGTGGTAGCAGATGGTAATGCAGTTGTTCCTGGGCTGCAGTCTTGGACAGGTGTATCTGCTAATTGCAGTTCTAACTGGGGTATTTAGGCTTGCAGGACTCATTAGTCCTTGCCAGTTGTCAATGTTTTTTGGGATATGATGGATCTCTGCCTGGCTTCTCCTGCTTGGTTGCCATTTCAGCAAAGATAAGTGTCTGTTTCTTTTTCTGTGGCACACCGGCTGTGTGCTTGTGTTTGATTGTATTCCTGCTCTGAATGTAGGATTCACTGGAGTTGCAGATATACGCTCCTACGTCTTTAGTTAGATGGAGGAAGTTTTTGTATATTCTGCTGTGGTTTTTTTTTTAAGGGTTTTAATACTGACTGCACAGAACTCTGTCCTATCCTGTTCTATTTTAGCTAGAGTGGCCTCTTGTGCTAAATCCTGTTTTTCTGCCTGTGTATGTTTTTTCCTCTCCGACTCACCGCCAATATTTGTCGGGGGGCCGTCTATCCTTTGGGGTTCTGCTCTGAGGCAAGATAGTATTCCTATTTCCATCTTTAGGGGTATTTAGTCCTCCGGCTGTGACGAGGTGTCTAGGATTGTTAGGTACACTCCACGGCTACTTCTAGTTGCGATGTTAAGATCAGGATTTGCGGTCAGTATAGTGACCACCTACTCCAGTGAAAGTTTTCATGCTGCTCCTAGGTCACCGGATCATAACACAGAGGCATAGGGTATGGATCATGAACCGTAATCTGGTTCAACTCCCTGAAATCCAAACACGGGCGTAATCCGCCATCTTTCTTCTTCACGAAGAAGAACCCTGCTGCCACCGGCGAAGATGACGGCCTGATGTGCCCTTTGCTCAAGCTTTCAGCAATGTAATCTTTTAACGCTTGTCTCTCCGGACCAGAAATGTTAAACATCCTTGCATTAGGCAATTTGGCCCCTGGTTTAAACCTGATAGAACAGTCATTAGGACGATGTGGCGGTAACTCTGAACAACCCTTCTCAGAGAACACATCCACAAAATCCAGAAGTGACTCCGGAACGCTTGAAGTCACCGCAGCCACACATGTGGCCAGGCAATTCTCCTGGCAGAACTCGCTCCACCGAATTATGTCCTAGTTTCCAAGTCAATTACCGGGTTGTGCATAGACAACCAAGGAAAACCCAAAACCACCTGAGCAGGAAGATTCCTGAGCACCTTGCATGTAACCCGCTCGGAATGTAGAACTCCAATGTGGAGTTTCACCTCAGCCACAAATTCAGTAATCTCCCCCTGAGAGAGAGGAGAAGCATTGACGGTGACCACGCGGATACGATGAGAAAGATTTTCAATCCTAAAACCTGCTGTGCGCGCAAACTCCTCATCAATGAGATTTGTGGCTGAACCACTATCCACAAAAACAGTAATTGGCAGCTCACAGCCAGCAATAACAACCTTAGCAGGGAGCATGCATTGAGAAACCACCATGGAGGATATACATAAGCTCAGATTGGTCTCCTCCACACCTTCTGAGCTTAGTAGTTTTCCGCTGTTGCGTTTTTCTTAGGCAGCAGAGGACAGATGTTAATAAAATGACCAGTTTTACCACAATAAAAACAGGCTCCCTGCTTCCTGAGCTCAGGGGCTCGACGCTTGACATGTGACACCCCTGCGATTTGCATAGGTTCCGTGGGCTCACCTGCAGCAACCTCACGTGAACCTAAACCCTCTCCCATAGGCGGTGTCTCACGCTCCCCTTGACGCAAACGACGATCAATGCGGACAACCAGACTCATGGCGGAATCTAGAGAAGCAGGAGTCTCGTACATCAGAAGGGCTTTTTTAACCCTTCCAGAAACCCCATGTATAAACTGACTCCGCAATGCTGGATCATTGCATTGTGTATCGATCGCCCAGCGACGAAATTCAGAACAGTAATCCTCTGCAACTCGCTCCCCCTGGCGAATAGAGCGTATCTTAGATTCTGCTAGAGCCATTCTGTCAGGTTCATCGTAGATTTTTCCAAGAGAGGAAAAAAAACTCTCCACAGACTCAAATGCAGCAGAATCAGATGGCAAAGAAAACGCCCATGCTTGGGGATCCACACTCAACAATGACAACAACAGGCCCACACGCTGAGCCTCATTACCTGAAGATATCGGGCGCATACGGAAATATATTTTGCAAGCTTCACGAAAAGAAACAAATTTACTGCGTTCCTCAGCAAATTTTTCAGGCAAAGGAAATTTAGGCTCAGCAACTCCTCCTGCCGCTCCAGCTTGCACATTAGACACTGCTTGTCCTTGTTGCTGTACTGCCCCCTCAACTCAGTGACCTTAAGGGACAGCGCCTCCAACTGGCGGGTTATGGAGGTCATGGGATCCATGACAAAACAAAAAAAAAAAAAAAGAAACCCCTTTTTTTGTTTGTTGTTGGGCCGATTATAATGTCACGGAGAGACTAGGTGAGTGAAGCGATGGCCGGGGGACCACCACGGTGCAGGAAGACTACTGTACACAAGATGAGGTGCAAACAACAAAGGATAGATTTATTGGGAGACAGGGAATGGAAGGGACAAGGAAGGTGCAAACAAGGGTTTACAATAGCAAAAAATAATGCACATGAGTTATCTTGTCTGTAAAATAGCACAGTGCTTCAACAATTACAAACTCAGAATCTATCTCACAAGCAACTTTACACAATAAAACATATCGATGCTACTCTGCATATAACCTCCCTGGCCTTTACTACGCATACGCAGGCCACACGGCTATCGTGCTCTAACTACTGAAGCCTGCACTAAGCCCTAACAGGTTCACCATACAGGAACAAACTCACGGTGATGTTGGGGACACAAGTCCAGTCCCAGGGGGCCCCCGAAGTCCAAAACGGTGGTGCGCCCAGATTCTTGTCAGCTCTGCAAAGCGTGGTCTTCTCCTTGCATCTGGATCCTAGGAATGCTCCTGGAAAGTGTAAGTCCCCTTCTCAGTATCTTCGTGGCTTCACAAACCAGCACAGAACAGCCACCCTTTGCTGTAACTGGGAAAGTCTATTTAACAAACGCAGTTCGTCTCAAGCTGTGTAATCTTTCTTGCAGCCAATGACTCTTCCTTGCAGACAGAACAGCACAAAGTTCTCTCAGTTCCCTCTGAAACTTTCCCTCCACACGCTGCTTCAGCTCCACCCCTGCACACAGCACCGACCAGTTCATTTCAAACATAAGAGCAGGGGAGAAAAGCAGAACATACCATCACACCAGACAAGAAGGATGCAGCCTCTTAAAGTGACAGCGTGTTTCCTATTGTCCATAACAGCACCACCCTCTTACATGAGCGAGAGCCAAAACCCGGGCCCCTGCAATTTCCCTCAGACTAGGGAAATCCTGACTGACCCTCTACCTGGAGTTTACACTGATGGTGTGCATGTCCAGGGCCCGAACCTCACCCTGTCTCCTGAGCTCAGCCCTAGGCTGACACCTCCGCCCACCACCCAGTGAAGAGGTAATACTACAATACCCACAGAAGGCACAGACAAGGATAAAGGAAAATATACACCACGCCGCAGACACTCAGGAATGCACTATAAATGTGCAGGGCAAAATAAATACAATATAGGAAGGAGTAAATAAGACAGAGGAAAATACACCACCAGCAATGAATCTCCAACCACCAGCTCTCCACTCCAGACCGAGATAACAACGCACAAGACAGAAGCTATAATTGGCGACACATAATGATGAGGAGAACTATTTAAAGGCAATGGGAATGGCCCAGCTTCCAATCCGAGGATTAGGTAAATTAACCCCGGAACAGCTAGATAAAATCTAGCAGATGTCAATGAGCAAATAGTGGTCAAAAGCGGAATTACCGCTGTCTGTCGGACGACCTGGTCTGAACAGCGTCCGGCATGACACCCCCCTCCTCTTTCCCTCTCTATATAGACTGCAACTGCTGTTTAATTACCTCAGTTCTTTCCTGTACAGTCCAAACTGGGAATTTCTCCAGATTTTCTACACTGCATCTCCGTTCTGCTATCCTTATCCTCTTTCAAGGTCAGTTATGTGTACCCTCCCCAATTATATATTTTATTTGTGAGTCCTCTGCCAGCTCCCCCTCCCCCCGCTCGCCCTCTCGTGATACTTTGTGCACTTGATTGTCTGTACTCTGACGCCGATATTAATTAGTCTGATTGGGCTTATTTTTGTATAATGTTTGTACATATTCCTGTATATAGTTTTGTATATATTTTGTATATGCATCATCACCGCAAACTATATATTCTTGTGCATTTGTTGCACATGTCTGTTTGACATGACTATTTTTTGTGTAGTGCTCACTTTCTTCCTTGCCCCTAATCATATATATATTTGTTTTCTAGTGAGGTTTAACAAAGACCCACCAAGGGGTCGAAACGTTACCTACTCACCTACTTTATACCTACCACGGAGTCCCTCTCCTAATAGCCTTAATACTGTGGTGACTTGAATAAACTTTTTGCTCCCGTTATGCATTTAAAAAATCAAAACCTGAGTGCGGCTGTTTTCTTCAATAAGGGACCCTAGTACAGACATTGACTCTGAGGGTCGGTGCATGCTGGCCTCTGAATTTGGCTACCTTGCGGGCAAGGTTGATCTGATGATCTCTGGGTAGAAACGATGTTCTTTCTTCCGAATCTAGTAGCACCCCTAGAAATTTCCTCCTTGTGGAGGGATGGATCTCTGACTTTTCCAGATTTGGGATCCAACCCAGTGTTTGCAATATTTCCAGGGTCTTTGATACGTCTGTTTCTAGAAGGGGGGGGGGGGGGGGTCAGATGGAGCCATAATAAGGAAGTCGTCCAAATACGGGACGATGCATATTACTTGTTGATGGATGAAGATTATTGCTTCCGCCATAATTTTTGTGAAAACCCGTGGGGCCGATGAGATGCCAAAGGGGAGGACATTGAACTGGAAATGTTCGATCTGGTGCCCCTTGGAGACTGCAACTCTGAGGAATTTCCTGTGCTCTGGGTGGATTGGCACATCATCTAATTTTGACCGATGAGGGGGATTACTGATTTGATTGTCTCCATTTTGAATCTCCTGTACCGGACTGATTCGTTTAAGGGTTTCAAATTTATAATAATCCTGTTCTTCCCCGACGGCTTGGTTATCAGAAAGAGGCGTGAATAATGACCACGCCCTTCCAGTTTCAGTACCTGCGAGATCACATTTGATTGCAGTAGTTTTTGTAGATCTTTTAACAAGGAGTTTTGGAGGTCTGGAGTTTGAAGGGAGGTTATCCTTAAGCATTGTGGGGGGGGGTGGTCTCACAAATTCTATTTTTAGTCCTCGCCCTTGAGCACGCCGGCCGGCGTGCGCTTCATTGTGGAACGCACTGGGAGTGCCGCGCATTCACCCAGAAGTAACTCCGCCATTTACGGCCAGAGCCACACTCCGAGATGCGCGCCATCTCCAGCGCTGCAGCCAGGGAGGAGGAAACCAGGGGGCTACAGGAGGCCTCCGGTACGCACATCACCACCCCGCATTACCCCCAAGGGGGGCACAGGAGGGGCGGGAAGGTCCTGAGTCCCACCGAAGAGAGGAGACGGGAGCAGCGTCTTGAGGGAGCGCCCGACCTCTAGCTGCCTGGCTTATCTTAAGTATGTGGAGCGCCGATCACCGGCCACGGCAGCCCCTTCAGATTTCTTCATGCCCCATAGGGGACAGGAAAACACTGGCGGTGCAGGGAGGGGTATTTAACCTCTGTGTTCCTGTCCCCTATTAGGGCGGGGAAGACAACCTCCGAAGTGGCTGTCGTAAAAGGCGAATAGATAAAACCTAAATATATCCTACATATCAGACCATGAAGAAAACAATAAGAAACAACCAAAAAAAAAAAAAACTACATTCACACAAGGCCAGTAAAATGCTTAAATACTTTATTAAAAAAACAAAAACAAAAAAAAAACAGTAAAAAAGTATTGGGTATCAAACAGCACAGGCAAACGGTGGGATACCCAGGAGAAAACTCCAAATATAGTAGCTATACTAGTTATTCCATAATGCAATACATCAAGTGTTAATGTGCCATGTGACCATGTACAAACATGCAAATATAGATAGATGACTAAATAATACATGGTCACATGGCACATTAACACTTGATGTATTGCATTATGGAATAACTAGTATAGCTACTATATTTGGAGTTTTCTCCTGGGTATCCCACCGTTTGCCTGTTTATTAAAGAGTTGAATTCCATTTAAAACATTTCCCACATTAGGAACAGGAAGAAGGCTTCTTCCCTGTGTGACTTTTCTGGTGACTAACAAGATTTGATTTCTGGTTAAAATATTTCCCACATTCTGAACATGAAAAAGGCTTCTCCCCTGTGTGAATTCTTTGGTGTCTAGCAAGTAATGATTCCCGATTAAAACATTTCTCACATTCTGTACATGAAAAAGGCTTCTCCCCTGTGTGAGATCTCTGGTGCTTAACCAAATCTGATTTCTGGTTAAAATATTTCCCACATTCTGAACAGGAAAAAGGCTTCTCACCTATGTGACATCTCTGGTGCTTAACCAAATCCGATTTCTGCCTAAAACATTTCTCACATTCTGAACAGGAAAAAGGCTTCTCCCCTGTGTGGATTCTATGGTGGTTATCAAGACTCGCTTTCTGATTAAAACATTTCCCACATTCTGAACAGGAAAAAGTCTTCTCCCCTGTGTGGATTCTCTGGTGGCTATCAAGATGACCTTTCCGATTAAAACATTTCTCACATTCTGAACAGGAAAAAGGCTGCTCCCCTGTGTGGATTATCTGGTGGCTAATAAGACTCGCTTTCCGATTAAAACATTTCCCACATTCTGAACAGGAAAAAGGCTTCTCCCCTGTGTGGATTCTCTGGTGGCTATTAAGATGCGCTTTCTGAATAAAACATTTCCCACATTCTGAACAGGAAAAAGGCTTCTCCCCTGTGTGGATTCTCTGGTGGCTATTAAGATGCGCTTTCAGTTTAAAACATTTCCCGCATTCGGAACATGAAAAAGGCTTCTCCGCTGTGTGAGATCTCTGATGCCTAACAAAATTTGATTTGTGTGTAAAATATTTACCACATTCGGAACATGAAAAAGGCTGCTCACATTTCTTTGATCTCTGGTGCTTAACCAAATCTGTCTTATGGTTAAAAGATTTCCCACATTCTGAACATGAAAAAGGCTTCTCCCCTGTGTGAGTTCTTTGGTGTATAACAAGATTCCACTTCTGGTTAAAACATTTCCCACACTTGGAACAAGAAAGTCTATTCTCTGTGTGAATTTTTTGATGCTTAAACGATTCTTTGAGGGTAAAACGATTTCCATATTCTAAAAGTAAAAATGGCTTCTTTACTTCAGGACCAATTTGTTTTTTAATGCTTATTTTGTGACTTTGATTTTCCTTAGTAGTCGGTAATGAATCAGAAGACAGGACCTGTTTCAAAAGATCAGACGATAGATCCTTGCTGTGAAGGGACGATGGTTTATCTGGAGTAATGGCATTCACTTCAATTGTATCCTGTGGGATCTCAAGATTATCTGATTTAAAAACGGAGGATGTCAGCTGCCCCTCTGATCGCCTGGTACAGTCATCTGTTAAAAATAAAACCAATTAGTTTTCATTAAAAAAAAATCCTTGAATTTTGCATATTTTATCATTTGTACGTAAACTGTCCACAACATAACAAGTTATGTTGAATACGTAATTATTCACTAAGACAATGACAGCTCACAGTTTAATAGAAAACCTCATAGGATGAACCAGTAGAGCGTGGCGTTCAACTGTTTGTCCATTCTGCCTCCAAAACAGAGTAAAAAGTCACCAAACAATGTTATGTTGAGGAAAATTATACCAATAAACCTTCTACTCATCTCACAAAAAAACAAGTCCCCACTCAGGTCCATCATCTGTCAGTGAAAAACAGGTTTCTAAATTACAAGTGGCTCAAAGGCTCTTGAAAAGCACCATGGCTTCCATACACCAATCCAGCAATATCCGCTCTCCCGAAGTCAAATCTTCCCCTCGCTTCTGAGCCTTGCAGTGTGCCCAAAACACATTTAGCATCCCTGTATAAAGCACGTGTAAAGCGCCATGCAATAAATGGCGCTATAAAAATGAATAATGATAAATAATGTATTTGGCATTACTATAGTGATAAGAACCCACTTAAATTTACAATGTGTGTGTCTCCTGGAGCACAATCTGGGCACTGTGTTGGGTGATGAAATGGCATATTTGCAATTTTCACTCTCCAACAGCCAATGCGTGCTAATTTCTGGAAAGTGGCTCTAGGGTCAACATAGTCACTACTCCAATACATTAATCCCCCTGAGGGTTATAATTTCCAAAATAAAGTCAATTTATATGGATTTATACTGCTCTGGTTTTCTGCCATTTTCTCATATTAGGGCTTTTGCATATGGTATGTCCCATCTCCTCTGGGATCTGCTCCTGTGATGTCTGGTTCTGTTACCAGGCACGACCTTATTCATTCTACAGACGGCACTGGTAATGGAGGAGACATCAACACCAGAAGCTCTGGGTGATGCAGGCTCTGCCCTGCCACTAAGATTAGGGTGCCTGGGATTTGTAGGACCATCCAGTCTGGCAGTATGGGTGTGTGTTGTCCAGCTCCCTGCTCCAGCCAGTTGGAAAGCACCACACCCTCCTAAAGCTGGAAGCATTTTGCTGGAAGCTGTCAGATACAGCCTTCTCCTCTGGTCAATTCCTCTGTGCTCATCTCCTGGCTTGTTTATTTGTTTCCTATTGTGACCTCAGCCCGCTTACTGACTACTCGTGTCTTCTGATTTTGTATTTTCTCTGCTCTCCTGGCACTGACCCAGTTACCTGACTATTTTTGCTACATCTCGCATCACATAACAGAAGGTAACACCGTGGCCAAAGCCTAGGGGTCTCTGTCCAAGTATTGACCCATGTAGAAGGGTTAAATGATGAACAAGGCAATCCCTGGGATCTGTAAAATGGAGTAGATAGCGCCAAGTCTGTTTATGGTTGCCATCTTTTGAGCTGCCAGGTGACCACGAACAGTGCTCCCAATGCATCGTGTCTGCAAACTATTTCTGCAAGATCTGCAGTCAAATAGCTAAATAGCTTCTTAACCCTGCCATGTGCCCAGACAGTAGTGTACAACTGTATATAGAGTATTGTCAGATTCAAGAGAAGTTGGAAAATAATTTGTAAGGTCCATTTGTTTCCCATTATCCTTTGTGAAGAATTCCAAAGTGATCACGACAAAGTGACACACATCAGGCTCGAAAAATTGGGTCTTGATTAGGAACAAAAAAGGACTGCAGGAAGTGGGTAAATCAAAGGATTTGAGTAGTAACTACTGTAGTAAAACACTGACTAAAGACAATAACTCATCAACTGAAATGATCAATAAATGAGTAACTAGTGGAGAAACCTCTGTGGGGTAATTAGAGTATGGGGCTCAGTGGCTCTTTCAAGCGAAACTATTATAAGGGCCAATGGCAGATGTCAGATCAGTTTCAAGAAGAAATATTAGACATTCAAATACATTTTTTTATAACAGTTTAGAGCTGATGTCTCAAAGTTTGGATAGAGGAGAATGTTGAGGTCTAGAGGCAAAATGGTGAACACACGATTGTCATACGACCAGGCTATACAACCGATAAAGCAGCCACAGCCAGTGACTGAGAAGAATCTGTGACTTCTCTGCATTTAGTTGTTACTACTCACCTGGGTAGTCATATGTTGGAATCTCCTCTTTACACCTCTCATCACCCCTCACATATGTCTCTGTACTATTAATATGGGTCAGATCTTCACCCTGAAACAAACATCGTAATAGTCACAGACAGCTGAAGAGAAAAGATAGTCACATCTATGATCAGCTCTAATCCTGCCATCAGTTCCGCCAGCAGAGCATTACAGCCCTTAGTGATGAATAGGGCCTGGTGAGCAGAGGAGGCACGCAGCAGGCCATCTCTCCTCTACGGGCCCCAGCGGCTCAACTGATCATGCATCATCAGACGCACGGCAAGTTAAAATCTGTTGACTTGCGGGTGATCACAAGCTGGCAGCTGATGTCAGTGGGCACATTGCCGGCGTATATTGATACTCTCATATGATGCACGCCTCAGATGTATCAGGTGGGGGACACCGCTGGACCTCAGCCAGGTAAGGATAAACCTTTTTTTGTAAAGCTGCAGAATTACGCTGAATTATACTACTATGTGGGTGCATTATTCAACTATATGACTATGGCTTGCATTATACAGATACAGAGTTTTGTTTTTTTATATATGAGTGGGCAGTGGGACTGTGGAAGGTTCAAGCTGGGGGGGGGGAGGGGGCTAGCCTGGGCAGAGTCCCAAGGGGGCCCGAAAGTTTTGCCAGTATGGGACACCGAAATTCCTGGTCGCAGCCCTGCCTGCCATCTGCATCGTTCTCATTACACAAGTATAAAACATATAATACTGGTGAATAAAACAAGACTGAGCACAAGGCATTCACAGCCATCTACTCATCATAGGGGGATCTCATGACACATTCTCTCCATCTACCAGATGATCCTGAGGAACATTGGGATCTTCTTGTTTACAGTCCTGAGGAAGAAGAGGATTGGGACTCCTCTCTGGTGTGTTCCTCCTACTGGATAGATCTGGAGGAAACACATACAGGGACTGAATTCATTCTTTACATACAGATAATTATAGGCCATATGTATTTAGTCCTGTCTATTACCTGGTGTTGTGAGGGGCTGGGGAACCTCCATAACTTCCTTGTACACATCTTTGTGTCCTGCTAAATACTCCCACTCCTCCATGGAGAAATAGACGGCGACATCCTGACACCTTATAGGAACCTGACACACACAATGATACCGTTATCCCCCGAAACCTTCACAGTGTTACTGTATAATGTCCCAGCAGAGTCACCTCTCCAGTCAGCAGCTCAATCATCTTGTAGGTGATTTCTAGGATCTTCTGGTCATTGATGTCCTCATGTATCAGGTGAGGTGGAGGCCCCGTGACTGGGCTCAGGGGTCTTCCCAATCCCTCAGACACAGGGTCCTGACAGCGATCACCAGAGGTCTTCTTCACTACTGTGTAATCCTGGTTATGGAGAGACTCATTAATAAGTCTCACTACAGACATTTCCAGAGTCCTCACCTCTCCAGGTCTGTCCATCTGTTATTCCCATAGATAAGAATAATGTAATGTGACGTCATCAGAAGCTCTCACCTCTCCAGTAAGCCGGAAGAGGATCTCTAGGGTGAGGTGCAATATCCTCTCTGCCATCTTGTCCCTGTCCATATCCATCTTTGATGGGTACATCAGGAAAATTCTCTTATATAGAAGATCTTCACTGAGAGGATATGATATTGTAGAGACCTGAATGAGAAGAAGATGAGCCAATGTAACATCATGAAAATGCTGTCTAATAATACAATTACTGGAGATAAGGGAAACATACGATATTGATTATTTTACAGTATTTAGTTTTCTTCTTTAAATCTACTAATAAAACCTATATACACTGCTCAAAAAAAAGGAAAACACAAATACCATATCCTAGATATCACAGAATGAAATATTTCAGTTGCAAATCTTTATTCATTATATAGTGGAATGTGTTGAGAACAATAAAACAAAATAATCAATGCAAATCAAAATAAATATCCCATGGAGGCCTGGATTTGGAATGATACTCAAAATCAAAGTGGAAAATCAAATTACAGGCTGATCCAACTTCAGTGGAAATGCCTAAAGACAAGGAAATGATGTTCAGTTGTGTGTTGCCTCCATATGTCTGTATGACCTCCCTACAATGCCTGGGCAAGCTAGTGATGAAGCGGCGGTTGGTCTCCTGAGGGATCTCCTCCCAGACCTGGACTAAAGCATCCGCCAACTCCTGGACAGTCTGCGGTGCAATGTGACATTGGTGGATCGTGTGAGACATGATGTCCCAGATGTGTTCAAATCGGATTCAGGTCTGAGGAACGGATGGGCCACTCCATAGCTTCAATGCCTTCATCTTGCAGGAACTGTTGACACTCCAGCCACATGAGGTCTAGAATTGTCCTGCATTAGGAGGAACCCAGGGCCAACCGCACCAGCATATGGTCTCACAAGGGGTCTGAGGATCTCATCTCGGTACCTAATGGCAGTCAGGCTACCTCTGGCGAGCACATGGAGGGCTATGTGACACTCCAAAGAAATGCCACGCCACACCATTACTGACCCCCTGCCAAACCAGTCATGCTGAAGGATGTTGCAGGCAGCAGATCGCTCTCGACGGCATCTCTAGACTCCATCACGTCTGTCACATGTGCTCAGTGTGAACCTGCTTTCATCTGTGAAGAGCACAGGATGCCAGTGGCGAATTTGCCAATCCTGGTGTTCTGTGGCAAACGCCAATCATCCTGCACGGTGTTGGGCTGTGAGCATAACCCATGAGAAAATCACAGCTAGAATAAGATTTTTTCTGTACAGAAAAATTGAACAAAAATTCACCGTGTAAAAACTGTACTTAAAAAAAGCCGGATTACTTACCGGTAATGCCCTTTTAATGAGCCACGACAGCACCCACAATGAGACAGGGATCCGCCCATAGGAACAGGAAACCTACAGAGATAAAAGGGCGGTCCCCCTCTCCTCCTCAGTTGTTTTTCAGAGTACAAGAGGAACCGCCGTTGTTAAATTAGTATAAATATATCCACAATTTGTTTGTATGTTATCTATATTCACCCATGAGAATATCTTGTATTAACAACTATTAGGGTGGGAAGTGACAGGGTGCTGTCGTGGCTCATTAAAAGGGCATTACCGGTAAGTAATCCGGCTTTTTACCCTTTACCACGACAGCACCCACAATGAGAGATTTTCAGAGAACCTTCACCTGGGTGGGATCACCGTACTAAGGACGGCTCTCCCGAATGCCAAGTCAGATGTAGAAGACAGATCAAGTCTATAATGTCTATAGAAAGTAGAAGGCGACGACCAGGTTGCGGCCTTACATATGAGCTCGATGGAGATGTCTTTATTCTCCGCCCACGAGGATGATACGGCTCGAGCTGAATGCACCTTTACTCCCTCTGGAGGATCTTTGCCCTTTGACAAGTATGCAAGATGGATAGCCTCTCTGATCCACCGGGACAAGGTAGCTTTTGTGACCCCGTGGCCTTTCCGGTGACCCTGAAAAGATACACACAGAGCCCTACTCTGTCTGCAGGACTGGGTTCTCTCTATGTAGCTTAGGACTGCTCTTTTAACGTCTAACATATGCAGTTTCTCTTCCTCTGGATTTAGAGGATTATCGAAAAAAGGTAAGAAAATTTCCTGAGATCTATGGTATTTTGACGCTACTTTAGGGAGATATGATGGATCTGGTTTGAGAAGCACCCTGTCCTGATATGTCATTAAGAATGGAGGGTCTATGGAGAGGCCTTGGATGTCTCCTACTCGTCTGGCCGATGTTAAGGCTATCAATAAAGCTACCTTGTATGTGACATTTTTTAGAGGGATAGAATCAGGGCTCAAAGGGAGGTCCAGTTAAGTCGTCTAGAACTAGATTCAAGTCCCAGGGTGGTAGACGTGGGACATGAACCGGAGTAAATCATTCACATGCCCTAACAAATCTTGCTATCCATCTATTACCCGCTACGTTAGCACTATAGAGGGCTCCTAAGGCAGACACTTGAACTCTCAAGGTATTAACAGATAATCCCATCTCATGACCTTTTTGTAAAAATTCAAGGAAGGCTCTAATAGGAACCTTGTTAGAAAAGGGTTCCGTATGAAAGTTGAGAAATTTCCTCCATACTCTGCTATATATAAGAGTCGTGGATCTCTTCCTACTTAACAGTAAAGTATCAATCAGTTCTTGTGAGAACTCTCTTAATGTTAGTATTTGCCTCTCAAGTTCCACGCCGTGAGGTGGAGGCCCTTTACTTGTGGATGGTAGAATGGACCCTGAGACAGTAGGTCTGGTGTCATTGGCAGAATCCAGGGATCGCAGACTGACATCGCTTGAAGACAGGAGAACCAGGGCCTCTTTGGCCAAAAAGGTGCTATCAATATTACTCTTGCTTTCTCCTCCCTTATCTTTTTGATGACTAATGGGATTAGCATCATTGGCGGGAAAGCATATGCCAGATTGTAATTCCACGGATACTGGAGCGAGTCTATCATGTCTGGATTGTCTGCCACATTCAAGGAAGCGAATGCTCGTACCTGTCTGTTGTTCCTGGTTGCAAATAAATCTATCTGCGGAAGACCCCACATGTCCACTATGTTTTTGAATATTTGAGGGTTGAGGGTCCATTCTCCCTGACGTAGCGCGTGACGACTTAGAAAGTCAGCCCTTGAATTTTCTATACCTCTGATGTGGAGAGTTGTGAGTGATAGAAAATTGAGCTCTGCTAAGTCGAAGATGTTTGCCGCTGAAGACAGACTTTTTGATCGAGTTCCGCCTTGATGATTTAAATATGCGACGACCGTCGTGTTGTCTGACAGGATTTTGATATGAGATCCTCGGAGCTGGGGAAGGAAAAAATTTAAGGCATAATGGACTGTGTTCAATTCTTTCCAGTTGGAGGACTGCTGGATCTCTGATGAATTCCAGCGACCTTGAGCTACATACTTATCCAGATGGGCCCCCCACCCTTCTGGTCCTGCGTCAGTAGTGACTAATTTAGATGGTGTTATTGACCATGAGACTCCTCTGGACAAATGGGTTCTATTTAAACACCAGTGAAGTGACTCCAGCACATCTTTAGATAGAGTAATTTTCGTATTTAAATGACCATGGCAACGAGATTGCGCATGGAGTGTCTGGTGCTGTAGGGCTCTGGTATGGTATTGAGCCCATTGTACAGCAGGAATGCAGGAGGAAAGTGAGCCCAAGAGAGACATGGCATCTCTAAGGGACATTTGAGGTTTTGCCCTTGCCATAGAGATTTTTTAAATTGTTAATTTTTTGGATTCTGGTAAAAAGCATCTTTGACTTACAGAGTCCAAAACTAGTCCTAGGAAGGACTGACGGGTTTCCGGATGTAGTCTGGACTTTTTGAAGTTCACTATCCAACCCAAAGCCTGTAACTATGAAATAGTATTAGTCAATCGCTCTTTAAACTGAGGGGCTGAATCTCCAATTATTAAAAAATCATCTAGATAAGGTACAATTAGCATCTCCTGATGACGCAAATAAGCCATCAGCTCGAGCATAACTTTTGTGAAAACCCGAGGAGCCATGGACAGGCCGAACGGCATGGCTGTAAGTTCAAAAACTGACGGATCCGGCCTTGTAGGACTACCGCCACTCTGAGGTACTGTTGATGCTCCGCTTAAATGGGAAGATGGTAGTACGCATCCTTCAAATCTAGACCTGCCATAAAGCACCTAGGAAATAAAAATTTAATCGTAGATCTTATTGATTCCATTTTAAACGTATGATTGTACAGAAAGGAATTTAGTCTTTTTAGATTAATTATAGTACGAAAAGTACCATCTGGTTTTGGAACCAGAAATAAAGGGGAATAAAATCCCCGCCCTTCCTGATTTTTTGGTACTTCTACGAGAACATTCTTAGCCAGAAGGCTTAGAATTTCTAGTTGAAGCGCTTTTTGCTGTTCCGGCTCTTTCAGTGATGTGATAATGAAAGTATCCTGCGGGAATTTAAAGAATTCTAATTTTAATCCGGATTTTACTAGGCGTAGAATCCACTGATTTGAAGTTACACGTTTCCATTGATGGTAAAAAAACTTCAGTCTTCCACCCACCGGAATTTCATCATTGATGGTATCTGCCACGTTTAGATGTTTCGGGATTGCCGAATAAGGCACCTTTCGGTTTCTCCTTCGCTTCCCAACGCTCTCTTTGCGGCTCGTACGGCCTTCTCCTATTAAATGGCCGTCTCCTAAACGCTCTCCTATAAGAAGGAAGAAACTGTTTAGGGAATCCCTTCCTTCTTTCTCCTGCTTTTAAGGAGGTCATCAAGAACCTTCCCAAACAGGAACTCACCCTAGCACAGGATTGTACATAATCTTGATTTAGATTGGTTAAAGGGATGGAAAGGCAATGCACAAAGGGCACGCCGGGCTGCATTGACAAGGCCCGCTGATCTTGCTGCCAGCCGCAAGGAGTCCACTGAAGCATCTGTTAAGAATGCTGTAGCGCTTTTAATTAAAGGAATTGCTTGCAAGATCTTTTCTCTTGCCACTTTACCCTTAATCTGCTGCTCCAGCTGGTCAATCCATACCAATAGTGACCTAGCTGTGCAAGTACCCGATATGGCGGGTTTAAAGGCCCTTGTATTTGTCTCCCATGACCTTTTAAGAAGAGCTTCAGTCTTGCGGTCCAATGGGTCGAGTAAGATTCCTGCATCTTCCTCAGGGAGGGACGATTGTTTTAAAGGTGGATGCCACCGCCGCGTCCACTTTTGGCACCTTGGACCAGATCTCTAACTCTTCGTCACTGAAGGGGTAACGCCTTTTTGAAAAGGAGGGAAGGAACCCTTTCCCCTGCTTGTCCCATTCTTTTTTTACAAGATCTTTCACGGCGGAGACAACTGGGAAAGTTCGCCTTTTTTTGTGACCTAGGTCTGCGAACATAATTTCCTGGGCCGATTTGACCCCCTTAGTGTCTGGACAACCCATGGTATTCCTTACTGATTTTATAAGGTTATTTATGCTGTCCAGCGGAAAACATGCTCCGCTCTCATCCTCAGAAGAACCAGATGATGATTCCGAGGTGTTAGAGCAGAGGTTCCCAACTCCAGTCCTCAAGGCCCACCAACATGTCATGTTTTCAGGATTTCCTTAGTCTTGCCCAGGTAATAATTGCATCACCTGTGCAATGCAAAGGAAATCCTGAAAACATGACCTGTTGGTGGGCCTTGAGGACTGGAGTTGGGGACCTGTGTGTTAGAGGACCGGATTAACCCCTCTTCTGACACTGAACTAGAAGGAAGGGGACGGCTTTTACTCCAATGTTTTTTCTGGGATTTCGATCCTAGAGACTGGATCTCTTGTCTAATTATGGCCCTGATGTTAGTGGTGGTAACTGCAGCCTCATCATTTAGGGTTTGCTGTATGCAATCTTGACACAACCTCTTTGGATATGAATCCGGCAAGGGTTGTATACACAGGGCACATTCTTTATGTTTTGTTTTACTGGTCCTTTTAGCCTATGGGGAGAGGGTAGAGAAGGAAGGGATCAGCTTATAGGTAGAGGATTAAATACACTCACCCAGTGAAGCATTCATTGTACCGGTCTTGGAGGAGGGGACGCTGTGCGGCTTCTAAGTAAATCTAAATCTCTACTCCTTCTAACATGAGTGTCAGACTCCATAACAGGGCAACCACTCTTCTTTCCTGCTGTGGACTTTGAGGCTTTAGCGCTGCTGTCTTTTCCAGCGCTCACCTGCTCCACCGCTGGTGGATGCTCCTCATGCGTTGGGGACGACATTCCGAGCACAATCGCTCTGTGTCCCGGCTCCATTTTTAAAAGGGCGGTGATTTCCGCGCTCCAGGCCGCGAACCAGAAGTGCTTTCACTACTTCCGGTTCAAGGAGGGCAGAGCGCACTTACCCGGAGACGCTGCCGCCGCCGGCCTCTAGAAGCGCCGCTCCTGCGTCCTCCTCACCATAGGCCGGGCTTAGCACCCGGAACCTGCTGGGAACATAATCAGACGAGGGGGGAGGCTGGATACAGTGGCTCCCCCGACGCTGCTACTGACGCCGCAGCCCCTGCCGCTCACCAGGAGACCGAACAGGCGGGTGCATGGGTCAGGTATGATGGAGGTGCTCCAACCACCTCGTGCTGTATGTTATCCAGGGATTTCCGATAGGAACAGGAAACCAACTGAGGAGGAGAGGGGGACCGCCCTTTTATCTCTGTAGGTTTCCTGTTCCTAGGGGCGGATCCCTCTCTCATTGTGGGTGCTGTCGTGGCGAAGGGTAAAAATTACCTTTAATTACGTCTTAACGCAGTAAGGTGATGTCATACCGGCCTCCTCTGACGCTGCGGCCGCTTCTCCTGTCAGTCCCGCTCTCTCCATTTCTCCTCGCCGCTCTCAGTGTCGCGCCGGTTCCCCGCGTCCTCTTCCTGCTGCTCGGGGATTTCGGCGTGGGGTGCACGCTCCTCTTCCCTCCCGTCCTGTACCTGCTCCACACATGCGCCTTAGGACACGGGCGTGCACTTCTTCCTCCAATTAACCATTTCGGATCCTCCCTGCTCCTGTCTTCTCCAATCAGGTACTTCTTTGGGCTATATCAGGCCTCGCCTCCATAATGGAGGTGCCTGATTGTTGTGTGCAGTTTGTACCTTCGTTTGGCCCTGTCTGGTTCAGATCCTTTTCTGCTCCGGTCTGGTCTGTTTTCTCAGGCTCATTCTCCTCCTGTCTTATAATAATATAATAATAATAATAATTTTTATTTATATAGCGCCAACATGTTCCGCAGCGCTTTCCAAATTATAGAGGGGACTTGTACAGACAATAGACATTACAGCATAACAGAAATACAGTTCAAAACAGATACCAGGAGGAATGGGGGCCCTGCTCGCAAGCTACAAACTATGAGGAAAAGGGGAGACACGAGAGGTGGATGGTAACAATTGCTTTAGTTATTCGGACCGGCCATAGTGTAAGGCTCGGGTGTTCATGTAAAGCTGCATGAACCAGTTAACTGCCTAAGTACAGGTCCTTCTCAAAAAATTAGCATATAGTGTTAAATTTCATTATTTACCATAATGTAATGATTACAATTAAACTTTCATATATTATAGATTCATTATCCACCAACTGAAATTTGTCAGGTCTTTTATTGTTTTAATACTGATGATTTTGGCATACAACTCCTGATAACCCAAAAAACCTGTCTCAATAAATTAGCATATTTCACCCATCCAATCAAATAAAAGTGTTTTTTAATAACAAACAAAAAAACCATCAAATAATAATGTTCAGTTATGCACTCAATACTT